>NW_008751665.1:435430-466278 GCF_000715545.1 Opisthorchis viverrini
TAGGAGAGGAAATAACGTTCAGTGTCAACCTAGTCAATGTCTGAGGTGAGCCCTCGCCGGCAAATGCCAACTGAACAGCTACAGACTATTGGACAGGGGAGCAAAACTCTCATATGCATCCTGTTTACAAAACTGAAAACCCATCTTCTCACTGAACGCGTCTTCCTGAAATTTCCTGGATGTTCATTGACTACCACTCAATTGCAAGCAAATGCTACAGAGCGACCCCACAAATTCCGTTATAGACCTTACATTTTAAGAGAGGACATACTACTCGCATACCCTTCCATCAGTAGTATCACCGTTACAACAATAGCTTATACTATCCAGTCATGTAATTTTTTGCAGTCATCACGCGGTTGCTTCTCACTAACTGTCAGCAGCGTAGACAAAGCTGGAGAGGGGAAAAACATTCAGTATTAACCTAGTCGATCTCTCACGTGAGTTGTCGGCAACAGACCCTCAGTGAAGGGACTAGACACCAATTCAAACCCCAGAAATAACGTCGAGCCGACTCCTGCTTGGTTGACTCCCAGCGTCCATTTCTGTTGAACACTAGGGTCAACCGTTTTTTTTGCTGTAAAAACTGTAGTCTTCTCTACAATCTGAGAAGCTTTTTTACAAAGAAGAATTACTTGTTTCCCCCATTACACTGTTCCATCTAAAGAACAGCTACGGAGATAATTGTTTTTCCAACGATCATTGTTCCCACAGAATCCAATTGGGTGGTGCATTTCGTTGTAGTCCGCTTTCCATGCACCACACTTTCGTATAAAAATCCCCACCCTCAAATGGTTGTAGGAACACGTGACCATTGGGCGTAGATTCACTTAACGAAAGTAAAAAAACAGTCATGTACAAGATGGGATTCTCTAAACGAAGAGACAGTTTTTATGAACAGATGTTCCGTGGAAAAAAAACAAGAATCCAGCAGGTGACCTATATAGTGTTAGAAATAGCTAAAGTTTGGTTCAAGGTGTTCAAGGCTTTTCTAACCAAGTAAGAATTCACGGAAACAACCAGATGACGACAGGCTGTCGCTCCCCACGGATAGCCTGATCAACAGATCAAAAGCTTGAGGCTGCATCGCTCCCCACGGATAGACTGATCAACAGATTGATCAACAGCTTGAGGCTGTACTGAGTGTTCACAATAAACGCGATGACGCATACAAAAAAGTTCAGTAGCACGATAGCGTTGGCGTCTTAGAATCGTAGATGACAGTTGACAGTTTCGGGGACTGAGCGGAAAGTTGACTTCAGAACTGATGATCAGGTAGTTGAATACGATATAACAGATCGCTACTGTGGTAACTAAACCCAATGCCTTATTTTGTTTGTTACTGGTATGGGATTGGCTCAAATCGCATTCGTTCTATTCAGTAAGGTTGTTAAATCGGTTCTATAATCGGCGCATGACTTATTAGTGAACGTTTCTGTAGTTGGTGTGTTGCCAACACCACCATTTTCAGAGTCAAATGAGGTAAGGAGAAGCACTCCACGGGTTTGAGGACACTACTGCTAGGAGTCACATTCCTCAAGAGGATGGGCGCATAAAATTTTCGTCACCAACATGAAAATCCCTATTTGTTTGGATCGTTGAACGATCGTATTTTCAAATGACCAATCACAAAACAACCTTTTGAAAGATTCTTCTAAACAACCAAGTCACTGTGAGACAAAGGGTTCTAGAGGCATTACTCACACTCCTTTCTGGTGCATGGGTTCGGGTGCGAACCTCAAGTACAAACATGTCGTTGGTCTCAACAAGAATAGAATAGCCACGCACTATTTATCGACTTATCAACATAGGTTGACTTCAGTGGTAGGATAAAATTCACGTGCGAAACTGAACAATCCACTTGCAGTCCACCAATCCATTCAAAGCTGATGATTGAGTGGTTGGTATTGACTTATTGGTGGGTGCAGCTGTTTTTGGCAGACGTGTTTGATCAAATCGGCTAACTCCAGAGCTGGGACTCGCAAGCGATGTGACCATCCAGGATTTTGTCACTTGATACGAGATTGCGAAAAAGGGTCGTTACACCAACGTCAGTTAATCATTAGGGCTTAAAGACATGATATTTGCTACTCGAACTGCACTGGTTCCCGAAAAAGAGGAGAACGCAAGGGGATTAGAGAGACGGAGAGATTTCGACGTGAATTGCTGCCTAACACGTAGGTTTGGTGTGAGAAACAAGAATTCTTGAAAGTGTACCTTTACAGTCTGAATAGCTTCATTGTACACATACCGTCATTTTGTCTAACGTGCAGCGCACCGATATGTCATTAGAGGAAATGAGAAGAGTATTTTGTTGACAAAACAACTGCAATCTGGCAATACGTGTTGTTCGTCGGAGAGATTTTGTCCTATAAGTGAAGTTAAATTATGCTGAAATGCTGAGAAGCACACACCAAAGGAACCAGTCAACACATTCGGCCACGTGATGTGCTTCTCGTGAACAAATGATGGGCGGTGCCTTATATTCTGTCTAAATGAGAGTTAATCGCATTGTTGATCAGGTGTTTGTGGCTGAATGTTTAAGTGATCAAACTACCAGCCGGGTGGTCATTGGTTCCAGAATCCATGCGGTACGGCTAAAATTGCTGAAGCTTGTGTGCAGCTTGTGTGTGACTTCGCCTAAAGGCTAGTTGAAACCTCACTACCAGTGAAGTCCAACAGTGTTCGTTCGAGGTATATTGGTTGGGGGAGATGTTAAGCTACCACGTTATCCTTGGACTGACAGTAAGTGTGCATTGATCAAGGTCTACTGAATTTTTAAAATGTTTGAAAATCGGTCGATATGTCTCTGTGCCTAGTCATCATGAGAGACGAATGAAAAATTGGAATCTGGACACGGCGATGATGGAAATCCGTCACAAGAGTATCAGACAAATCAGTCAACTGAACTGAATAGGAGAGGCACGGGAGTGTGAGGTACCTCCGTAAGTGAGAGTAGTAATGCTTTTTCACCTAGCTGTCATTAGACGGTTTGAAAAACGCTCAGGTAACCTCACAACCTTTGAGGTTTTGCTTCAATGTCTATTGGAAAACTGGGAATTAGCTGAACCGTATATAGTGGTAAGAGAGGCAATGGAATATCATATTATTTCAAATTAACTGTTCTTAACCCCAACTGAGGGAGTGTCCCTCTTGGGGAGATAGATTCAAGGGTCCCTGAAAAACTGAGTCTTACATGTTTACAAGCAATTTGATGCTCAACAGCTGAATGTTGAACTGAATCAACAGTGTTCCCACATTTTTAATGTGTGGTTTAGATATATGTAAGATATGGAAGATACCTCTTGACCTATTCAAGGCTTTCCAGGTAGCTTGTCCCAGAAGAGGCAATCTACACTTTGTGTTCGTCCACTGGTCGCCTTATGTGTGTTCCGACCGTCATATTTCCAGGGTTACATGTACGACATATGACGGGAGCCAAACACGGAGGCCAAAACAGACTATGGAAACGCACGAAAATTCTCTGCTCGTCATGGCCTATCTACCTACAAAGTATGGAATCGTCAATGCGGTAGTGAAATGGCCAATGGCATTTGAGGGCATCTGACGAGCAGACCAGCGACAGGACTTGCAAACTGTGAACTGTCATGTTCATGTGAGACTGAACTGATATGAAGTGAGAGTGACAGGTTGTTTGCCCGGCTTTTTGTTCAGCTTGATGGGTCAAAAATAGTTTCGGATTCACGTTCACTAATATTCTATTGTTGGTTGTGCCTTTTTGTATGCATATTTCCATTCTATCATTTCCATAACAACAACCTGGGTTTTCACCGAATGGGGAAGACAAAATCTGTGGAATTCTTATACCAAAATGCACAGTCTTTGAGTAAAGTGGTACAAGACTATTTGAAATACCAAGGAGAATTTTGTATTGATCGTTTTGTCGTCCTTGAAGTTTGGAAAGTAATGTCAATCGTATTCCGGACGCTAGCAGCCTATGAAGCCATTAATTGTCGATGGTCTTTATCACCATGGTCTTAGAACTGCATTCAATGGATGTGGTTGCCTCATATGCTACAACATTCCATTCCAAATGTCAAACACAGTAACTTTGGTACTTGGGTCAGTAAGGGCAGAAGTGTGTATTGAGCACATATATGCCAAGGTTAACGTCCCGGTTACTTTGCTTTCAAATCAATCACGAATTAAAAAGAGAAAAGGAAACTTATTTGTGGTTCCAGCTGACTGCGTTTTGCCATCTACGCACCTCTTATCTCCTCCTTCTATACTTATATTTCAACCTCAATGCGCTAATCGAAATCGAAACCGAAATCGTCTAGCAGTAACACCTTTTCGGTACCTAGCTGCCATGCCACCCGAAGTTGGGAGGTGGAGATCGGGTTCGAACTACGAATCTTCCGGTCCGAAGATTCGAGTTCTGACCTCTGAGCCGTTTCAGCCCCTAAAGCGCTAATAATGTAATGCAATTTTAAGGTACAGCCACATCGGTGGACCGACTAACAGTGTGTTACTGTGATGGATGGTCCCTCCTGCGAGAAATGTTCATGGTCCATGGTACTATTTAACATGCCATTCGGAAGTGGGAACTTTGTGGATGAACATTCCAAACGACAACATGACTCAATTGTTTTTACAACTTACGAGTCGTTCTCATATCATTTAGAAAGACTTTTTGGTTAAAAACATGGAAAGGAAACAGTTTATTATACTGTGTAGAAATGGAAAAGAAACTGAAAAGAAATCAAATAAAATTGTGCCTCAGGTGGAGTAAGAAACGGCAGAAGAGTGGTGGTGCAGTTTCTTGGCCACTATCAATCACAGAAAATGAAGGAATCAGAGCTAATCAGAGCAAGCATACTGAAGCTATCACCATTCCACAAGACGATCGAAGAACAACGTTACTGACAGAATATATCATCCGGAAAATGACTCTCCGGATAAAAAGACATAAGACTTATTTGTTTAGGTTACAGGCTTTTGTCGGCAGTTCACCTCAGTAAGTCGTCACTCTCGCTTAACGTCACTGTTTTTCAAAAACAAGAACGATTTCGGTCGGAAAACACCCTGCTGACATAAGGTGACATATTTTTCCTGACTTAGTTCCATCCCATTCTGTTTAAGACATTCAAACTCCCAACACCTAACACACATCTGTTCAAATATTGATAATCAATAAACTAAACTGACCTACCAATGGTAAGACATGGTGTAAATGACTTCTGGCTCGTCAGTTGCGGGTTAGACTCTACGCGGCAGCATTTTCCACTTGGATGCCTGCGTACATGCATTTTCTTGCGAAAATTACCTTCAGGGCGTCGCTAGATCTTCCACAAGATTGAAAACTAAGCAGACGGGTAATTAAAGTTATGATGTTACCAGACAAACATGGGCCTGTTTGAGCGCAATTTGGCCAGACGTCCTGCAGCAACTCTGTATAGCAACAACTAACACGGCAAACAGGATGGCCATATTAGAAAATGGCCTGATGAGACCGATCGGAAAGTGCGGAGAAGTGAACAACTAGGGGTCCCTCTACTAAGCAATTCACACAGGGATCAAGCGACGTCGCAGTCAGAAGTCCAAGCTTTAACCCCAAAAGTTTAGTACTCGATCAAACTTGAAGCAGAATTTAAAGCTTTTGAGTAGGATGAGAACACTAAGCAATAAATTCGCTAAACCACCTTTCCATTCATCACAATGGACAGAGTTCTGTACGCTTACTTTGATTTACAGAAGGATGCAATGAACAGAGTAAAGGAAAGCAAAACCTTCCACCAGCTGCCAAGAAGGTCATTGACAAACTAGATTACATAAACAAGACTCAAGTAAATCACGGAGTTTAAAGAATAATCAAACTGACCAAATCCCAAACAAAATCACCATAGCCCTCAAAAGACTACAAGATTTCCAAACATATAGATGAAATCGACTACGCCCCCGCTGTACTTCGTCTGTGATTCAGGTAGTAAATGCTGTCCTACTAAAGTCCGGCTCTTTTCTTCTTCTCACTGCGTTTGAAGTGGTTGGGCTCACGCCGTGGCTGGGGATTTGTGCGTTCGTTCCCAACTAGCGTATAGTTGTTGATCGTACCCGTTCACATACATAACAAAAGTAAAGTGTCAATAGAAAATCTTTGAAACCAAAGCGTATACCAGAAACATACAAGCCCCTGAGAAAACACAACCAAACGATTCAATGAAGTTAAGAGAATGCAAAAGAATCAGAACTCTGCACGTCAAGGACATTTTGAAATTCACTACAAGAATGTGTTAGAGCAGCTTAACATATCACTGGCACACAAACCACTATCGAATGTAAAACAAAAACTGGAATCAATAAAGGAGACCATGGTTACATATAAAATCCAATGAGAGGACATGACACAAGCAGAGGGAGGGAAGTTATTCGCTCGATTGCAGCAGCACCAACGTGCCGCTAAGCGGCACGACCGATCCGCACTCCTGTCCATACACAAATGCACAGAAAGGACATGAATTCAACTGAGAAAATGTTTGTATATTAGCCCAACCAGGAAAGAAAATGGGACATGAGTACTTGGCAGTCAACTTAGAATGTCATCAGCAGAAATGCTGAGTTCAACCAAATTTATCAACCTATGAGAAACGAAGAACTTTTGAGCATTCTAGCCAAAAACTCCACAAGACGCCAGTGAAGAAGCAAAAATAAGCTACTACGAAAACACAAAACTCATCGGATAAAATTAAGGTCAACAGGGAGCACACCCGGGCTGAACACAGTTCGTTAACCGAAAGGCATCATAGAATAACAAAGGGAAATTACTTCGGACAGAACGGCACCGTACCAACCGTTCACGAACTGCAAAAATGAGAACAAAATGCAACAGAACTATCAGATAATATTAGTCAAATCAGAAAAAAGATGACTAAAAATAAAGTGTCTAGTCGACCCAACACGTGACAACACTGGTTGGAGGGCACCTCACAAGAAAGGTTAAGTAGATCAATCGCCAAAGGGAACAAAACTACTGAATGGAGGTATTCAGCAGACCAACCGGATGCAACAGCAGCGCAACACAAATCTCAATGGGACCAGTCAATCTGAAATAGTCTCAGTGCCTCTTGGATAATACCTGATCCGATAATTGTCAAACAACAAGGTAAGAAACGCTGTAACTTGCGAAACTGTGTGGTGTTTTCACTTCGATTTTGATTAGGCTTTCTGCTGATAGCGTTCAGAAAACTGAACAGAAACACTTTTGGTGGAATTGTGTAGTGGGGTAATACTTCCATTTTCCATGTACCCTTTGCAAACTAGAGTGCGCAAACACTTGCGTGTGCTAAAGGTCTTTGTGCTGTCTACGTCGCAAAACAAAAATTTAAGTTTTAGGCACGAGAATTTTGCGTTTGATTACCAAACTTTATACGCCAATGGGATCATAAAAGAATGAAGTGCAACTCACTGATTTCTCGTAATAGTGTCCACACCTCATTCCGTAGACCCAAGCACCATCATGCCTGTGTCCACTGGTGATCTTTTGTGAGTAGTAACTTAATTTCGCACTCTAGATGTTCCCGGATAGTTGAGAACTTTATCGGTTAACAATTTGCTGATAACACAAATTCTCTGACGCAACAATTTCGGAAGTACAACTGAATGTGTGGGTGTTTATTTTAAAAATATACGTGCTTATGTTGCTATAGTCACCCGACATTTGAATTTTGCCAACCAACTCATGGGTTGATTGTAAAGTCTATCTCTTATCTGTGAAGCACCTCAGTCGCCTGGTTAGGTCAGCACTTAACATTGTTTCGACCATCAGGGTTCGATCGTCCACTTGGTTACCATCTCCTTTGTCGAATACTGGGTGAACCTTAAAAGACGCAAGAAGATACTTCATACTTTTACGCTAGACACCTAACTTCAGGAAACAGAAGTCCTGACAATGATATAAAATCCACTTGTCTTTAGCGGTTTTAAACTAACCGGACCACTTTTCATCAGCTGTGCCATCCACGCTCCAGCTTTGAGGAGCAAGAACATGCCGACTAGCGCAACGAAGTCGTCTAGGCAACCGAGCCATTACAGCTGACCTCACGAATTTTGAATCGATCGATTTTACTCATCAATACTTTGAGTCTTTCTACAGTAAATCTCACGAGTTGTAGGTCATTTATTGGGTCCTGTCACACATCATCGATTCACTTTCATCAGTCAAAGTATCCGAGCTCACCGTGTGCCGTTGCTCGGATGATCAATAGAAACTGGCATTATGACTGCCAGTGCGATGACAGCAATTTGTTTCACACCAGTTCTCGTGACGATATGACAATCAATTAGCGTGAATAGAAAAAACCTGGGTTAGTGCGATCGATTTAAGCATACGGTGGGCATGCTTCCGTATGTTTTGTGACCTGTTATCTTGAAATACAAGTTAAATAACTTGAGAACGTTACAAATGACTTTAGTAAAGTAGTAAGAAAAAAGAATTAAATGACCGGACTTATCTTCAAATCCAGGTAGAAACGTGAAGCACATTTTTATGTGCATACCAACTTCGAATGTGTGTGCGTGAGCACGTTTTTAATTGAGTAGTGCATGTATAAACAGGAAGGTTGCGTGATGGAGCCGTTTTTCGTACGTAAAAGAATGTTCTGCACATAAATGATGCAATTTTCAAGGGATTGCTGCCTATCTGACGGAAAATCAATACCAAGAATATCTGTTTAACAGGAAACTAATTGGCAAATATACACTCATTTGCAAACTAATTTGGTTTTCTTTCGAGAAACTCACTTGGAACCCAGCTGAATCTCTCGCTTTTGATGTATATTCGCTAATTTCATGCAATTTGGTTTCAAGTAGAACATAAGGTTGACGGAAAACTCGGGGACTGCGCCTACCTAATGAGCAACAAGAAGGACGAAACAAGTCGTAGGCTGTCGATGGATTTTCAGCAACCTTATGAGTAGTAAATTACAAAGGAAACTAACTGATTTACCTGGAAGCTTTTTCGAAGAAGTTCTTTACAGCGACCAACACTGCGGTTGAGGTGCCTGTCCACACTCGAAAAATATGCTTATTCTGGAATTTGAGTTGGCCAGGTTTCTCTTGTTTATTCCAACTGATTCATTTGATGCTCGATGTAATTTCGGCCAAGACACTGAAATTCTATATTAGCTTGAGGTCAACAACGGAAATTCAGTTATGATTGTCGCTATTTTCACAAAATGGCCATACAGAGATGGCCCCTCAAAGATACAGGGGTGTTTAGGTCGCCCCAAGAGGTCATACCAATGAAGTGACAATGGATCATTTTTAAAACGGTTTTAAAAACTAACTTCAAATGGTTACCATGCCCACAAAAAAGGTGGTCCGAACGGCAAGGCATGTTAAAAGGCATAGAACTTACAACTGGCAAATGTTGGTTGGGTTCTGAATGCTTACATTTCACCTTGCAGAAGAAACTCGTACCGATCACTCACAACGATTGAAACTGTACACTATCCCCAACATGTATTTAGCCTAAACTGGGTGAGCTTGAACAAGTTTGACCACAAGGCGAGGATGAGCGAAGTCAACTAGATGCATCACGTGGTACAACAATGGCTGAGATGACGTGGGCGGGTATACTGTCAACTGTGCATCTTTTAATAATGATTTACTTGACTCACTAAAAGCTACAAGATCACAAAAGGGTTTCATGTCTTTCCAAGAGAAGTGTTTCTTTTCCGCTTTTCAGTGGTAGCCTCTATGGAAAGGGGCCCGAGATGAATCCACTTTTGGTAATTTCTCTGGAAGTTTTGCTCAAAATGGGATAATCTGAGCTCCAGATGATTGCTAATTGTTCGTACTTGGTGATTCCGTCTTGTCTGGATGCATTTGGGATTTTTTAGGAGTGTCTCAGGATCTGGCAAAATCGTCCCCTTGATTCCGGGATGTGAAAGTTTGTTTCTTTGGTAAGGCACCAGAATGGGACTTTGAGTTCACTACTCTTTTTTTTGGGGGGGGGCAGGGAGGATTCGCACTTTGTGATAATTTTCACTCATGTGTTACTGAACTTCACTGGTAATTTTCAATGTCGCAGTGGCAAGAAGGCTTGCCAAAACCCAACCACTACTGAGTTTCTTTCTAATTGGGGCAAATCACCAATATTCGTTTGTTTGATGTGGCCATTCATTCAAATCCCATATGTAAAAACAGAGACTTAGACATGTCGCCTGTCTCGTTCACTGTGATTCGTCTGTCGTGATAGAAGCGTGCGTGAAGCACACCCAGTTTATCCAATTTTCAGACATTCCACACATCCTTAGCCCTCTGTAACTTCTCCACTATACACTTGATCCAGTCTGGCCTAGATAGGCAACCTGGGGGCGATCGGATGCCGTGTCGCATTCCATCAACAAGCAATCATTCTTTATTTTTGTTACTTTCTTCGCCAGACTCGACTGTTAACTATCGAAAAAAATTCCCGCTTTTGGTTGGTTCGCTGGAACGAACTGCTGCCACCATGTGCATCTGACCACGTGTGAATCAACGGTGTATATGGGGCGGTGTGCGCAACACTGCTGGCCTCTTTTATCTGACCGCAAACTTGGCTGTCCAAAGCGCGCAGCAACCAGTCTTCAAACGAAACAAACTTAATCAGGTTTGATTTTGCTGTCTGCTGTTTTATGTATTAATTCCCTCACAATCGCGTGTATCGATTCCGTCAGCATCAATCGGTGGCCGGCCGGTACCCTACCACCAGTGTTGTGCCCATGTGCGAGTGCGTACGCGCGTCTGGAAACTAGGTCGCAGACTGCTTTGTCAGCCCTGTCGAGGCAATTTGAAACAATCGGAGAGAGTGAAGCGGGAAGGGCAACACGACAACGAGTCAGGCGCAGCGCATGTGTCTCATAGAGCATACCCATCACACGTTGAGTGTGTGGTGGTTGTGTGTGTGTGTGTGTGCAGCCATATATTTAAGGGCATACGTAAAGCGTAGGTGAAAACGAATTCTGGACACGCAGTTAGTCTATTAAATCAATGTAACCAGTACTGTAATTGTACCGACAGCGACAATGGAGTTGTCCGTGTGTGTTCTTCCTACCAAACAACACAACTTCCAGCAAAATGAAAAAAAGCCTCAGCTCTGGGATGGTCCGCTCGCCCTGGGATGGGGGAGGTGGATGATTGGTTCTCTGCTGGCTACCGTCTATGGTGAATTCAACTCATTAATATGCATTACTATCATGTAGTATCCCTTGAAGGTCTGATCCACAGGGACCCGATGTTTAAGTATCGAAAACACCTGAAAACAGGCTACATAAACTCCTTATCGCAATACCTTCATACTAAAAAAATTTCATCACACTGTTAGATAGCTGGTGTATACCAGGTCTTTCATCAACAGACTAATGAGCGGTAAACTTGAACACGATGTGTTCACAATTTGTTGCAACGAGTCCGTTTCCCGTTAAAACCACTTTTGAAGTGGTTCGTTTATTGGCCTCATACTGATGAGTTTATTCATTCATTCTAACTTGACAACAGATTTCTCTTCGGTACATTTCAAAGCGGTGATCTCATCAGCGCCTATCAACCTTGGATGTGCCATCATGTTAGCAAGACCGTGATTAGCTTGCAACGGAGGCAGGCTAATGACCTTGAAGAACTAGAGAAAATCTTTCAGCTGCAGCACCCTTTCGTTGCCTAGCTGCCATGCCACCCGAAGGAAGCACGAGGGCTGCGATACTGTCAGGTTGCCCAAACCTAGACAGGGGAAGTCGAGAGGCAGAGGTCGGGTTCGAACCACGAGCCTTCTGGTCAGTAAATTCACGCTCTAACCACTTGCGCCATCTCGTCCCCCTTGAATTGTGAAGCCACGATATGACGGCGTTTTACTTCGCCAAATACGCCGTCGAAGTTGCGCGATACTCAAGTGTGTACAACAAAGATTGCTCCTCTGACGCAGTTGTGAACTACCCTAAGACTGTATCTGTGGTAGAGCCTTATAAATCATAAATTTGGCTGGCGAGATGAGAGGTTATCAAGGGGAATAACCACTGTATGAACAGTTGTTATGCCTTCATGAGATACGATTGTGATACAATTGTGGAAGGCAGTCGAATTCCGCTCAAATGCATGTGTTACAGAGTTCGAAACAGCTTGAACGTTGTGGTGAGTTCCAACCAGGCCTCATTACTGTGCTGATACCCAAAGACTATGTTGGTTGTAGGGTCACTCATGGGAAGGACCCAGAGCATATCAATGTGTGCTCCTCAGTCCAGCGACACGTGGCAATTTTCGGAAAAACAGACAGGAATTGCTTATTCAACAACTGGTTTTGTCTTTTGAAGCAAATCACTTCAAAGTACCTTCTAAAAAGCTGCTATAAGTTTACAGCTCAGGTGCACTGAAAGTACAAAGGCCAGTAGGACAGAAAACATGAAGTTCGGAAGGAATAAAAAACACTTTGGCAACACGGGATTTTCTCGTCCTAGCGGAAAACTCGCGTTGAAACAACGCTAGGGTTATCAGATACGCTAAATTGGTAACTAAATCAACCCCGACGTCCGGAAAACTATCGAAACTTCGCCCCGTATCGTACACGGCTGAGTTTCGAACAGGCGTCCTAGTGTTACATCCCGCAGTTGATTACTGGCACTGGCTCTGGCTTGCATATCGATCAAATTGATCACTGCCACTGCACATCCCAGGAAACTGTTTACAAGTGGATAATTCTGTATGTATTGTAATGCACTACTCCTAAGGTTGCTGAAAACGCCTCGACAGCCCACGGCCGGTTTTGCCCTTCTTGGGGCTCATCAGGTAGGCGCAGTCCCCGGGTTTCCGTCAACCTTATGTTCTACATGAAACCAAGTTGCACGAAATTAGTGAATATACATCAAAAGCGAGAGATTCAGCTGGGTTCCAAGTGAGTCTCTCGAAAAAAGTTAGTTTGCGAATGAGTGGATAATTCTGTTTTTATGTTAGTGCGTTCCACCGGAGTATATCACAGGTCATTTTTAGATCAACACTTGTAACCTCAGCTCTCACCATTGGCTAAGAAGTGACTAATTTTGAAGGTACTTGATAATCTGAAGGACCGTTGACTTCCCGTTCAGCTGTAGCATTCTTTCGGTGCCTAGCTACCATGCCACACGAAGGAGCTCAAATAATCGAGTTTCATAGTACTTGCAAGGTCGATGAAAGTATAGACAGCCCAATACTGGATTCACGCTTCATGGGGCTGATCCAGTTGACCTGATCCCTAAGTTTTCACCAGGCTTATCATATACTTGCTGTACACATACTGCTATAACCACTCATTGGCAAGTTAATTTGGCGTTGGGGGTGGGGGAGACTCCAGTGAAATTCACCTTAATCACTCACTTTCGATACCATCAGGTTGAGTCTCTAGTAATTACCGAATTCAATTGCGGCCCATTTACAATTTGTGTTCAAGCACAGAATAAGTCCCATGGAAATTCGGGAATTAAGACTAAACATTCAGAATGATGAAACGGATGGTGTACTTTCTGCTATTTTCTTCAAGTTTGGAATTAGCTTTAAAGAATAATTTTTGATGTCGTCCTAACTGAAGACTGTGCTTGCCTCTTTGAGACATATTAAGT
Organism: Opisthorchis viverrini; assembly: GCF_000715545.1. Taxonomy (NCBI): domain Eukaryota; kingdom Metazoa; phylum Platyhelminthes; class Trematoda; order Opisthorchiida; family Opisthorchiidae; genus Opisthorchis; species Opisthorchis viverrini. The sequence goes on from NW_008751665.1 coordinate 449,011, forward strand.
GGAAAAGTGTTATAAACGAGAAGTTTGGATGGGATTCAGCCACATGCTCCTTCATCACTAAATGAAGTTGAAAATAGGCGTAGATCGATACACTCGACTCGGCCAGTCGTTCTCGGTAGTTCTGACTTTTCCCTTGACAATCATGTGGGTTCATTTTTAACTAACTGAACAGCATAGACACAAGCAAATGGGGGGCCAACAAGCACTCTCCACAGAGAATGAACCTCCAAGTAGTGTGAACAGAACCAACTTTGGTGTCCTGGATAGCTTCACCGTGATTGTAGAAATCCTTGAAAAATGTTTGCCCACGGTTTATAACACTTCTTTCCACCATGCTGTCTTTCCACCTAGAAGTTCTTTCTGACAGCCAGGAACAAAAGTGAACCGTGCGAAAGGTCTCTTCACAGATGTTAAGTGATCCTGCTGATCAACAATTTTCGTCTCCCCGTAAAAACAACAGCTGAATACACATTTGCACGTCCTCACCAGTTTTGATAAACGTGGCAGTAGCAAACCCAACGTATAGTGCAGCCTTAATAGATAAGGCCAATCAGACGCATCCTTATCAAGTTCCGGATGGAGAGTGTTTGTCACTTGCACAAAGACTTGCACGCCTTACAGACTACTTGATGGCTGATATACACAATCCTGTTTGAAACGGCTGTTTTCGATCTCAGCTGAAAGCAATAAGCATTTCTGACACCACTGCCTCTTCATTGCTGAGGAAGGCATTATGGTTACGGTCCTACTGAAAGTACTCAGGCAGTTGTAGTCTCACCCCCCTCCCAACCCCAGATTTGCACACCCAGCCTGATATACGTAGGGTTAAATAGACGTTAACAAATGAACATACTTGGACGATTGGCCGTAGACTGTATTTCGATTGTGATATTTTTGAAAACAAGTATGATTTTTCATCCCGAAATGATTCTATCCTTTATAGAACACCTCATTGGTATCCCTTGTGTCTTTTGGGTGCAAGAGCGCTTTAAACAAATGTGGCGCTCTTTGGTTCCAGCAATTCAGCATCTAACCTCGTAGAAGCATACATCAGATGAGAAGATTGGATACAGAATTGCAAGCTTTCTATGGACAATACAGCCACATTTCGTTAAATTTGTACACAGACGGGTCATGCTGACTGAAGTTTGTTAAAAATACGACGTATTTGTCACATTCTGACGGGATGTTGATTCATTTTTACAGAGTTGTACTAAGATCGCTAAGACAGGAGTCGGTGAGTATGGAAAATCCAAGAATGCCAAGGTTCTGCCGTGTGTCTACGCTTACTCCTTAGTTTGGCTTATACCATTTCAGTCAGTTATCAACTATGGACCGTGAACTGAGAGTACGTGGGTTCCAGCTGTTATAGTTAAGCATTGGAGGCGGTAGTAAGGCCGGTTAGTTCGAAAAACTTGGCAGTTACGCATTGAATTCGATAGACTTCATGAACGATCGTCACTGACCGCATACTTGACCCATGTCTCCCACTGTTATTAACCATTGCAACTATTGTAGCTGTACCTTAGGGTCAGCTTGAGTGCAAGCCTTTCGCATATGCAGAAACTATCGGTACAGAATACACCTTGGTGAAGATCCTCTCCTGTGGCTGTACTGTGGGTCCAGCCGGTTTATGGATGCCGCCGAAGAGCGTAGATGACTCCCTAATTGTGCACAATGGTCACATCAGTCTGTCTGAGGTCTGGTACTGAGTGACAGTGCATTAATGGTTCGTTTTCCACATGAATTTAAAGTGTAATCTAGGGAAGATGATTGACTGAACAATAGGACGTCCATCATCTGCGCAGCTGCACTTGGAAAAAGATTAATTGTCTCCCAGAGCTTAGGCCAGCGATTGTAGCAATTAGGAATGAAATAACTGGTTAATCGATACTCAAACCAAAGTGTACGGGCACAATTTGTGGTCAAATATCCAAATGGGACGCATTTTCTTTTTCGGCTGGCCTGATGCCCGGGAACAAAAACAGGATTCAATGTGCTGTCAAGGCTCCTTAACTGGAAGAAACCGTTTTACCGGCTTCCTCTCACCTTTCACGGTGAGCCTGAATGTCCACGTGGTCTACAGGACAAAACATGTCGGAATAACTTCTATGGAAGGACTCGGAAGGTTTAATTTTACTTCTCAGTACGCGTGAGGTGAGGTATGCAGATGTACATTAGAACATTTAGGATAAGTAAGGTAACCTCACTCTGAACGCGTGAATCAGTCCTAGCCAAGCATTAACGTGGTCGTTAACCGCTACTTTGCTCATGACACCTTTACACAGTTTGTATATATATATATATATATATATATTAACTGATTGGGTTCAGAGGCTAGTGATGTCATGGAGCTCGAGATGGCTCGGTGGTTAGGACCAATTTTACTGACCGGAAGATCCGTAGTTTGAACTCAACCTCTACATCTTGACTACTGATGTCCGGGCTGAGGTAATCTGGCAGCTACGCACTGAAACGATGTTACAGCTAAACGATTGTTATTTTTTATTTACTAATTTCATATACATATTGTCACGTGCCTAATACCATCGGGTTTCGATTTCAGCGTGTTTCCAACAGATCCGTTATGGATAACCAAAATATCATACAAATTTGGCTTTGAATTTTGACCATGGTACACTTGTGGCCAAAGCTGCTACGAAAAATTCAACAATCGCGCCCCTTTTAGTGTGCTGTAAAGCAAATCAACCGCTTTGTCAAATGATATAGAACATTTTGGTTTTCCTGCTAAATACTGAGATGTGCCGTGACACCAAACGTTTAAATTACATCAGTCTAGTTATAACTTGGGAAGTGATTGAATCTCTCGTTTGTAATACTAATAAATTCGATTTGTTGAGAAATAGTCTCCTGGTGTTCAATTTTGGCTGACTTCTGAGACATCAAAGTGTTTTTTATACTCTTTCAATTATGGGCTTGAAAAATCCTTTAACAAAGTCCACCACCGGTTTTGCTATTCATCCAGCACATTCGAACGAGGATGAGGGGTTCCATAGACCAAGAAAATGGCTGAGTTAACAGTATCCGATTTCATAAATGAAAGGTCGACTTTTCCCATGGAAATTGTCCGGGTATCAAACGAACCAGACAGTGTTTTCTAATCTGATTTTTCCAAAAAAAGTTAGATAAAGGTGAACTCGGAAGAAAAACCGAAAGGGTTTCAAAGATTGGAAGAGTCGATGCGCGGCGTACCATGGAAAGCAAAATGCTTGGTTGAGAAAGCACCTTCATGCACCAACTCACGCGATAAGATGAAAAACTTCCACTGCTCAGGGGCCATAGTGTCCCTTCTGAGCTCTGCCTGCCTCCACTATAAGCCCACTGTTTCTCCTTTCTTCAATTTAATATCGATCAAACCGTGAAATAACTAGAATAGAGAGAAAACGCTTTTACTGGCGCCTCCCACCGGAATAATTGATAAAGGTGATATGGTGTAGAATGTTTGTCAGACTCAAATGAACCTCATTTCTTGAAAGAACAAGCTGGTCTGAGGATAAATTCCTAGAGTCAGGCTGAGGTTTATTCATTCTACCACTGAAGCGTGGTAAGATGCAGCACGGTTTGTTATGACACCGAAATTTGGCTTCTTCCTATTGCTTTTTTCAAAAGTGTCAACGCACACTAGGAAAAGGCATCCAGAACTGCAGTTTTCATTAGGTTCAAACACTTCTAGATTTCCTTGTAATACGCTGTTAGATTTCTGATGTTTTATCCAGAAAAGCAGAGACAAATCAACACCACTGTACTGCAATTTACTCAAATGCATTTTTTTTCTGATTATTGGTCTTTTCATCGAGCTTGGTAGCTGGGGATTGCAAACGTCTCATCACCAATCGAACTGGTATCGTCAGTACGGAGTTGAGTGGGCTTGATTTTTGGCAATCGATTTTTCTTTGATAATCTGCAACTGTTGAACTCAGCAACGATACGGTGTGGGCATAGCAAAAGGGTAGCATTATTCTGTTGGCAAAAAAGCAATTGTGGAATGTTCGTGACCACTGGAAGGCAGTTCATGAGTGTATTTGGGGTGTTTTTTGCCCTGTTAAAGCAGATGCAGATGAGGCAGAAAAAAACTAAATTTGTCCGATTAATTCATTTTAAAAAACGCCCAAATTTGCGGACCTTGTGGTGTGTAGTCACGAAATGAGTAGACCTTACCTGGTTTAGCACACCCATTAAATTAGTTAATAATTTAGCCAGAACTAAAGTTTCAGAACTGTACCCAACTTTTCGGAGTCCTCGTATAATTCACCCGCTTAGCTAAAATCACTGTGTCTTCTGGAGCTTCAGAATGTAAACGTTGTGGACCTCAGAGCTCACTACATCTACTCAATGCACCTCACTCAAGATGGAGCGCGGAGAGAAAATCTGTTATAGTCTACTCTGCTTCTTAAGTGTCACGTCTATTCACTTCATCTGGTTTGTTCACCTACGTTTGGCTCTAGTTACTGCATATGCACCTAGTCTAGCGCAATCAAAACAGATAGAAGTCTCGACCTAACACACTACTCATAAGGTTGATGAAAACTCTTGAACAGGTCAAAACCGGTGTCCATCATCATAAAACGAGAGAGTTGAGTCTGCTGCCAAGACCAAATTCGTATGCAAATGAGGGTATTTGCCGAAATCTTTCCAATTTGGGTTCAAGTAGAACATAGGATTGAAGGAAACTCAGCGACTGCGGTCTCCTGATGAGCCCCAAGAAGGGAGTTTTCAGCAATCTTATGATCAGGATATTTCGCCTAGACAACAACGTATTTCGATATCTGGAACAGTGCATCAGGCAAAGCTTTCCGTTCCCTGGTGCGGCATATTCCGTTGAATCGAACCATCATAAAACGACAGATTCAGCCAGATTCAGCTGAGTATCCTGGTTTAGAAGCAACTTAGTGTACAGCTGAGAGTATTTGTAGACAGACGCCTCGTTCTGACAAATGGCAAACAAAAATGGTCATCAACACCAAGTTTCCCCTTTTATCTCCGGATCGACCGAGCCACATTTCATCGGAGAGCCTACGAAAAGAAAAATCAAAAGCAGCTTGACAGAGCGAGAGTTTCCGGCCACTTCACTTTCTTGGGACTTTGCTCCATCACTATGAGCAATTTTAACATGAATTAGGAAGGACACAGTAGTGCGGTGCTTGACTAACTAATCACTGTAAAGGCCTGATGGGCTTTTGATATGAAAAGGTGCTTAAAACTTAGCTGATTGAGGCTGAAAAAGAACGTTGAGAATACCACACTTTGAAAAAAACACAGTAGTGCAGTGCTTGACTAAATAATCACTGTAAAGGCCTGATGAACTTTCGATATGAAAAGGCGCTCAAAACTTAGCTGATTGAGGCTGCAAGAGAACGTTGAGAATACCACACTTTGAAAAACACCACTGGAACGGATTTAGTGATAAAAAGCCACAGATGTCGTGCGAAACGGATATTACTACTCGTTGGGCGGATTATATTCACGTTAGTTCCCAAGCGGTTTTGTCAGTCGGGGAGTACGATCCGGCGTGAAATATTGCTTTCCGTTTTTGTGTGTAAACAGAATTCGGAAACATTTATATTGTTTATGGCTTTGGTGTTTTGCGTAGTTGGAGGTTAAGTCCGGACTAAACTCAAAGATGATGGTCCCAAAAGAGAAACTACACTCGCTTCCTGCTGGCAGGTCATAGATTAACTTTAAGGAAACAGCAACGGCCACAATGTGGTTGCGTTACCAACGGATTGTGGAGAATTTTGAGTAATGTACAGTTATCCACGCTAGCCTCAACTCTAACAAACCGCAAGTTAAGTATCCGTTTTTTTAGGCATTTCCTGAATCGTCTTGTTATTGATAACCGACCCTCAAATCCATTATTTTCTGACAAACTTGCCTAGGTTTGTTGCGATGACTTGAAATACCGTTTGAGAAAGCAAACAATTTTTATGATTCCCCTATCCCTTATCACACAAACGTACCGTATCAACCAGAGACTAACAATCCCCTGTGGTGCAATCAGTTAGTGCCCTAATTTCATTGCGCAAAAGTTACAAGTATTGCACTAAACTTTAGTTCCTTTGGTCGAATTGGCATCTAGACAAAGATTAGAAAAAACGTTGTTACATATGGGAAGGGAAGGTGTTCAAGTGCAAAAATCAATACTCTCTAACCTTGAGTTTATCAGGTCACACCGTTAGTCGGGAGGTCGGGCACTAGAAATTCTCTACTGGAGTTTCTTGAAATTCGCAAGGTTGATTATAGATGAAACGGCTGTACAGTGCCTATCGGCTTTTCAGCACAAATTGGCTTCATTTACATAAAGAAATATCAGTTGAAAATCTGGTCGTTGTACTAACCGTCCCTAAGTGACTCATGGGCAGAATATTTTTACGAGCGTATTGAAACTTTCAGCTGAGAAGTCTTCACTCGAGAAGACAGTCGACACGTGACCACGCAATATGGCTTCCGTGATTGGAGGGTTCTGGGCGCTAAAACTTAATGTAGTACGAGTTATCTGTACTGATGAGTATTCGCTAGTGGTCGACCGATTTGGCCTTCACTTATAAGTCAAAAGTTCATTACCCTGAATTCCCCTGAATCTTTGTGAGCTCCCCTCTACTTACTATTCTCAATAAGTTTTCAATAAGTTTTCGATACAAGTTGGCTTCACATACAGGACCAAATGGCAATTCAAACTTTCCCAAATCTCTTTATGTTACCAGCAAGGGCCCGAAAATCTCAGGAAGCTGCAACTCACTCTCAAAGTAATCGTTGATTCAGTTACTGAGTTCATTGGAAAATCATTCGTAAGCACGGAGTGAATTTAACCGTGCTTTCGGAAACATATACATTCAGAGTCTTATTTTTCCATCAGGACAATAAGTTGGGGAATAAATAAACTCAGTGGATTCACCTCATAGTTGACGGAAGTTGTTGACATCCATCTGTGACCGCATCTGCATATCTGAGAGAGTATGTGACTTTATAAGTCTGTCTGATGTCTGTAATATGCATGTTTCGGAGAGAAGTCTTTGCTTCACAATTAAGCCAGATGTTTTAGTTGTATACGGCCCCAGAAAAACACTCAAGTTGCATTGTGCACTTCTGACCAATGGAGGCAGCCTATTTGCGAATCGGTCGAACAGTAGATGACGTTATAAACGAATGACGTTGTGAACGAAAGACACGGTCATTATTCGATTAAATCACCCGTTGATGATATCTCCCAACCGACAGAAGAAAAACGACTTGTGTTTTTTATTCAATACATCAGAGCATAGATTCCTTCTCACAACGGAGCTCGTCAAATTTATCACCAGTAATCGTTGGTCGTTAAAAACACAATTTAAACCTATTCACAGAATTTGTCTGTGAAATGCCAGTCTGGGGATGAGACTAGAACCGAAACGCAATGAAACAAGTTGTCCCTTGGGACGCTGCGTGTTTCGACGGTTTGCATTAGAGAGTCTTTCAGAAGAGCAAACAAAAGCGGCGTGCTTGTCTTATCGGTGCAACTCCATATTTGTTTTTTGATTCAGCTAAATGTGATAGGCTCCATTTCAGCCTATCCCCGACTAAGTCATTGGTGGGGACGTATTATCTATCCAGCGACGTCCATGCCATAATCTGTTAAACGAAGACAACTAATAGGTGAAAGGTAATTCAACCACCTGTGGATGGCCAGCAATCTATTCCAATTTTCAAAGTTCTCTGCAAATAACAAGAACGTTGAGTTTTTTGGCTAAAAATTTACGTGAAACTCCACGGCAAATCCCAAATCTTTCGTTGGTTTGCCTTGTAATTCAAAGTCACTGTTAGGCACCCATCGATGTTGAGTCAATATAACCCTTTCTTTTCCTTTTTATCGTCCAAGACCTTTAGATGCTTGATTATTGTAAAAAAAACAGGGAATGTGTTGAAAAGCTGACATGTTAACAACAAAAATGCAAGCACTAAGTCCATTCACCGTCCACCTTTACTTTTTCCTTTATAATAAGGCTTTCAAATACATCATGGTTGTACGGCAGTGAAGCATCGTTGTTGAACACTGATGCCATGCTGTCGATGGTGACGATGATGATGGTGATGATGATGATGATGATGATGATGATGATGATGATGATGATGATGATGATCAACTTATCTCTTAAAAAGTGAATGTAATCCGAAAAAAACAAGCTGAGAAAGAATGTTAGAGCATGGCGATTCTTGGAGCGAATTATAGAGAGAAAGTTGGAAATTTCGGTAACCCTACCTGTTCATATTTTCAGGTTTATCCAAAAATATGTTAGTTTAAAGTTTGTAAACACAGGTATGGAGGTTTGTTTGATACTGACGTGCTCTAAAATCCTATTGCAACAGCTTATTTGGTGTCTGATTGGTGGAACTTATATCAGTTCACGTATTGCCTTCGAAATTTCCAGTTATTTCTAAGTTTTTCCCAGTGAGAACTATTGAGAATTCGATAAAACTCAGTTTGGTTGGCATAGTTACATCATGTTTTCCGGCCTCAATAACTTTTCCAAGTCTCAACCTTGTGGTATCTTCCAGAGTTGATGGGCGCGTGTCAGCTAAGTTGTCGACAAAAAGTTCACCTTATGGCTAGAATCTTTCTGGTTCTGAGCTACGGTGTGTATGAACCCGTTTACTGTTGCACTCGACTAGAATATGGGTCGATCAACGTAGGCGATACATCTTGCTAAAGGATGCTGTAGTACCGGATTTTCTGAAACACATGTGACAGCTTCGCATTGATCCAACTCACCCTGACCTGCCGTTCAAACACGGCTTCTGAGACTCGCCGACTGGTGATTTAAAGTGTCTTCAATTACACGACTCATCTGACCAGTTCACCCTTCAACATTTGCAGTAGCTACTCAGTTTTCTGACCGAACAGAGATGGATTCTACATGACATTTGGTTTGAGGGATCCCCTAAACACTATCGGTGTCATTTAGACGCAACTTCACTTCGAACAAAAGTGGAGCACAGAAATGCTAAAGTAGTCTTTCCCTCGTTCCAGTGTCGGATGCTCTCATCCCATTGAGAAAATTTACTGAGACATATCGAGTATCGTAACAAATGATACGTTAAATGGCCGTGTATAGTGAATTTACTTGAAGAAGAACCTCACAAATGCTAGATTAGTTTGAATGCAGTTGAGTCCTCGGTCGAATTCGAGTTGGCTTGTAAATGAACATATTTCACCAGCTTCAGTTGATAATATATCCATAAAAACTACACCGAATTGCCGCCCAAAAGTGATTTTATGGGTGAGTTACTGATAAACTTACAGAATATCATCGAGAACTGACGACTTTTGAAGAGCAAAAGCACACCACCTGAGCAAACGTTACCAGACCGCTGTTTGTAATATCAGTTCTGCGCTTAATTGTACGCATACTGGCACCAATCAGCCTTCCGGAGTTAACAAGTTGGTTTTCTTGTGCGGAGCTCCTTTTTAAACTTTTTGTGTCCCTGGAGAACTATCTGCGGGATCCCTTGATGACTCATACCTTCAGGATACAGGTGCGTATACTTTAGGAAGACAGACTTTGGGTAAACCGTTCACCAGAACTTTTAAGACGGTAACGACCCCCAAGATGTGTTTACCTGAAGGTATGCTCCCTCTATAGGAGTACCTCGTTAGTTTGACTGGTTGGTCCGTCCAATTAGCAAGCTTTAGCTTAGGATGAAACCTAGACATTAACATGCTTGAACTTATGCAAAGTCTGACGGGTAACTGCGGAAGGCGGCATCATTCAAATCCCCAATAAAAATGACTTTGGAGTTTCTGTGCTGTGTAACCATCCCGGTTTGTCAAACGAGCAGTACGACAGCCTCAATAATATCAGTTTCGGTGGGCTGCAGGTCACTCCGAAAACATACACCCAATTTGCAGCGCTCAAAATTGACAGGATAGCCTTGAAGATATCCAGCACTGCTGTGATTGGTACTCTGGCACGCAACAAAGGCAGATCTAACTCTTCTTCAACGTCTAATCGGCCAATACTTTTACTTGGTGCCGGTAATGACTGTCCGTTTGGCATGTATTCCGGGTGGTATCCTGTCTTTATGCTCAAAAATCGATACTGAATTATTTGCTCTGACTGCAAACGCAAGTGCTGCATTTGGTCGCTCATATAAACGCATTTGAAACAATTTCAGCTTCTGTGTCGATACCAAGGTCTCAGAGTACCAACCCTTTTTACTCTTTTCACTATCATATGGCTCTAAACAGATGGCATATTCCATTGCTCCACCTACAAAGTTTGAGAAGGTACTACAAATTCAGAGCTGTAGTCACATCCAAAACACAAAAGTTCTTTAAATAGCTAAGAACAACAGAAGCGAATATTGCACAACTGCATAGGCCATGTAGAATAGAGAAAGGAAAGAAGAAGACAGAGAAAATTCGCGGTCATTCGAAAAATGGTGATCGCACTAGGGTGACAGATGTTAAGTTGAGCTTGAGAGCCTTTACTGTGCCTCTCAGTTTTTGGAAAAAATGTACCACATGATAGAGTGTCCGGAGAGCTTCCGTTTGCACGAGCTGGAAGAGCTTACGCACCGCTTGAACTTAACCGCGTCATTCGAAAAGACCGTGCAGTCTGCAGCCACAACCTCACGGGCCAGTGCACATACTTGAACAGAATGGACCAGCATCAACGATCTAAGCAGCCGTTAAGTTCTCAAGTAAGTTCCTTTCGTTTTCAGTCGACATTTGTCCAAAGGAAAGAGGGCTGCGCCTTTTGTTCAACACATACTGGCCTCTACAATCATAATACTCGTGTTCTGACTGTTGGTTTGCCGCTTGAATATCTGTTCTTGTTGAAACAGCGACGTAATTATAATTTTTCTGAGGGCATTATGGCAATTTATGCGGAGAAGTGCGGCATCCAGTTTTGAAACTTGAATCAGCTGATGGACTGGACCAGCTCTATGATGTTGATGCTTAGTGTCAGGCCTCCACGCTCGGATCGGGTGATGACTCTGAGCAGGCCTCCGCGGACTTGCCTCCTAGTCCTATCCCTTCGCGTTTGTGTGACATTGGAGGTCTGCGCGTGGCCCAAATACGGCTCGGCGTAAACCGTCTGTGGTTTCTGCTACATGCGCAGGCGTCCAATAGATCAATAACCGTCGGCTGGCAAACTGGTTTGGAATATCCGCTAATCACATTTGTACACACACACATACACACATGTACTTCACCATACAGAAATATGCACAATGTGCCAACAGGAACGAATTGCGTTAGTATTTCGGAGCTCCAGCGTTTCTAGCTATTTAACGGATCGGATACTCATGACAATGCGTTCTCAAAGGCTAAACTCATTCATAGGTCACGATTTGTATCCACCCATTTTGTGCGTATAAAGCTTACCTTGAAAAGGACTAAAAGGCTGGAGTGACGCATCCTGTTATATCTCGTGACTGTTGAAGTTTGCACCGACTAACTGAACAGTAACACCCAGATTACAGTTCCAACGAAGTGATTTGAAAGATTCTGTTCCACACTTCTTGTATTGATGGAGATCTGGTACCACGTGGCTCACCCTGAAGGCGACTGCATGTTTATTGCGCACGGACGATGCCTTCTGATACTGTGATGGAAGGTCTGGCCAAGCTTGGCTGACAGTTCAACCTCCACTTCATCGACAGCCAGTAAACGCACCCTAGCTACTGGCAAACAATTCCAATTTTTAATGACTTAGCAGATGCTCGTGTGTTCTTTCAAAACTGCACGCAGCTCTGTCTCACAATTACTTTAACCCTCCTTCTTGATTGGCCCTGTTTTGCTATTGTTTGCCCACAAGTGAAAAGTAACTGCGCACGGTCTCTCCCCTCTTTCTCAACGTTAACTACATCACCAGGATAAGGTCCATTAGAAAATTCATTTCCTCTGTGAATTAATTTCATTTATTAATAACTATTGTTACACTGCAATTTCTTTTGAATTGTTGGTTTACATAAGCGGTTAAGAGACTAGAAACAATGTCACCTTAATGTTCCGTCAACTCAACCGATATTGGGACCTTGTGAATTATTGATTGATCAAATGAACTCTGGACACATACAATGCGATCTGCGCAAGACCAATCCAATGACCAATAAGAACTTAAACACGTGAACAATTGAATCACTTTTGTAAAATCAATTAACCGGGCACCGAGCATTGATGGTCTTGTCTTCTCCTACCCTGATACGTTAAAGAAGTATGTAGGGGCTCTGCCGTTAACACCACTGGTTTCTGCAAACTAGTCAACCTTTTTTTATTTTGAAATCAAGCATATTCATCACAAATAACATGAACGAGCTCCACTGTGAATGTCACTGGAAGCATCCGCGTCCAGCACATTACCGAATTTTATAGTGAACGAAATAAACTTGTCACTAGATGATGAAACACACACGAAGAGGGACTTTGAACTGTTGTATCATGGGTGGCCGTTCATTGGTTACGCCTGCACTGCGCCAGACTGCGCGATAAGGGGAAGGCAGAGGACTCGGGACACGGCTGTATTATCAGGACAAAGCATACAGAGCTTCTGCGTGAATATATATAAGATGGCTACAGGGCCAAATATGGTCGTTCACTTGTTCGTTCTGTACAGGCAATGGCGGTGTTCCGGTCGTGAACAATTTCAGCTCCACTCCACTGGTCTTATGTTGCTAAGCCGTGTTTGGTGAGCTCCGCCAACGCACCTGCTTTCCGAAAGCGTCGTACCGACGGTGACCTTTGGGATGCGTCACTTTCTGCACATGTACTTTTTCCATGTCTGGGCGCGTCCTGACATAAATTCGTAGCAGAATAGACTTATTGTATAAAATTGGCCGATTGATCATGAGTGTTGTACTCCTTGCATCTGTTCCGAGGAATTGCGAATAACTTTTTTAGTAAACTCGGTACTTGTTGCTTCTAAAAGTTTGTACTTAGCCATTGGGTATTTCTGAATCAACAATGGTACTTTATCAAATTCGCAGAGATATAGACAAATACTCAGAAGCGGTTTTTATCTAGGCACTCATTCGATCGATCGCTAAAGGGACGATCAATCACAGCTTGTTTAACAACTTAATTTTTACTCTACTGTCTACATTTCAGTAGCTAAAGAAGAACCTAACTAAACTTGATCAATCAAATTTTGCTTCAAGTGACATTCGGACGCGCGGCTTGATGGATTATGACGGGTAGTAGCAACTCAACCTCACTAGGCTGAGAGAATAGTCATGTCGAGTATTGTTTCTGGTCCCCTATGCACGGACCATCGCATGAATTTTTTATTTTGTTGTTTTCCACAAGTGCAAAGTCCACATAGATTCTAGCACTCAGACAGACAGTAGACATAAAATATTGCCACAAGTGTTCAGAGTGCGAAATGGGAAATGATTACACTTCGTGTTATTATTTTAAATTCATGGACGTTCCATTCTTTTTTTCAACACCACGTCATTCTTTCAGACATCTTCCAGACTGACTGCTTGCTTTGAAGTGGAACTCGCTTCTGGCACTAAGCAGATGCCACGTTCTTATCGCAGTTCAGTATTCACACACTTATTGCGGAATATTTGAGTTAGCTTTTCTGAAATCAGACGAAATTTTAGGAAGTTCAGTCACTCTAGGGTTTTAATGACGTCTGTAATTTTAGGCTTTGCGCAACATTCGCAACACTCGTGTGAAAATAGGATTAGGAACGTGACGAATGAATCAGTAGTCGGCTAGCAGCAGTCATTCTTTTGTGTTCACGGAGAAGATATTCAATTTTGGAGAAGCGCTTCTTTTGCTTTTGTTGTGGCATGCCCATGCTTACTTGGTTTTCTCGAGTGTACTACCGCAAGACATCTTAGACATAGTGTGTGAATATGTCCATGAGGTAGGTTCTTCAGCTCACTATCCCAAATACTTGGTAGATTGTACCCTAAAGCACAAAAGTTCTCCTGAATGGTAGTTTACGTGAACAGATTATGGGCGTGAATCGAAAGTCCTCTCGATCAACTGCTTACCGCTCTGTTCATTAAAAGTTGAGAAGCCACCAGTTTCAGCGGTTCCAGAAACAAGCAGTCAAAATTGAAGTACAGTCATTCACTTGAAGGCGAGTGTGTATAACACTCAAACGAGTTTGACTGTTAGGATGGACAGTGCTTTACCTTATTTGCAAGACCGCATAACTATGAGGGAATTGAGAATTCAGATATGTGGCCCTTAAATTTGCTAGAAAAAACTGTAGATAAGCCACAGGCGCTGATGTATTCCACTGCGCTAAATACAAGGATATATTTTTGCTCACATGAGAACCTCAAGGAAACCGGTATACATTCAGATGGATGGAGAGCATACCCTAACCTTACTGACTTGGCGATGGCTACCACAACTCATCGAGAATCATCTCGCTTAGGTATAGGGAGAAATCTTGAAACTGCTTGCGTCCGAAAATATTCAAATCAGGAGATTGGTTTAACGTGATTAACTTCCTTGCCATCATGGTTACGAGCAAATGAGGCATCGTCGCTAACTCTCCTTTCTTGTTACCTAAATATCAAACTCAATATGCTCCTTTGTTTCACGCCCTTCAAGGATGTGTAGTAACCAGAACTTGCTGATCCAACTAAGACTTGATGTGTTATGCGTCCAAACAGGCAAAAATTTACCGGAAGGTCTTGGAAATTTTTTCGGGACCTGATGCCTCAGCTGAACACTCGTATTCTTTGATCGTCTGGGGTTAAGGAAACGCGCTTCCTTATTTTGCAGGAAATCTACCTTTTCACATGCGTTTTAGGTTGCGTGATTTGCTGTGTGTATGCCGTAGACCTGTCGACATGCTATAAACTGGGCCTCGGGCAATAAGATATAAAAGTAACCGAACTACTGTAAGATGATAGGTTGATCTGGGATGACTACGATGAGCGCAATGTAAAATTTTTCCCTCTAGTTACTTTGCGTTGCCACCAGTACATCTCGCTTTGGACAGTGCTCTAGCAGATGTCTTTTTTGGCGCAAAAACACGGGAGTTTTCCAAGTTTACCAAATCCATACGCCTGCAACAATCAAAGTGGACCGAGCTTCAGGCTGACTCGCTCAGCCCTGAGATACCTCTGAAGGCTTCAGCTAACTTGTGATTGCGAAACCCGCAATAGCACAAGCAGTGTTATCACTGAATTAGCCGAGGACCTGTGGCACTACCAAGATACCAAGGCTCTTGAAGACGTCCGCAAACCTGCAATGAGTGTGATGGGGAAGGTGTGAGTTCTATGTGAAAATGACGGGCTAATTAATTTTAAGTTGCTTTCTGGAAATAAAGGTGAAGTATGGTTTACCTATTGCGTTCTGACTTGAGCAATTCCATCTCAGAGAAAAAGATATGCTTGGAAAGCGCCGTTCAGGGCTTCGAAGTCAAGATCGAGATAGGTGACTCGCAAGAACTTGTTCACAAATTGTTCGGTAAAAGCATGGAAGCAATCGCCAGTAGATGTCTAATAGGCTCTGCCGGATGAAGCCTCAACGACTCGCTGGATTCATAATCAAAGCAACTATTCCAAGAGGTGATCCAGGAGTGATGTGAGTCTTTCGGACTGGCACGTCAGTAAAGGGCTCCTTTCCCTCTCATTGATCCGTATTACTGAGTGCGTGAAGGTCATGTTGATATAAATAGGACAGGTAACATGTGCATGGACGTTCATTCTGGTTTGTTGTAGGTAAACGGTTCACCTGCTTCTCGATTATTCAGACCCGCTTGGTGCTTGCGTGTATGTCGTTCTTCAACGATTATCTTCTTTTCACAATCTGTTGTACTGAAGTTGATCGGTTAATACGATAGCCAGCACTTATCTCGTCAAAGAGCCACAAACATTCTCTGATCCTCCAGTAGCAACTGTATGAAGTCTGCTGCATAATCTTTAGTCTTTTATGTCTCCAATGTGTTATATGCTCCTGGAGTACGCCAACCAAGTTGTCTACTCGGGACGCACGAAAGACGTCACCCTCATTGAGCCTGTCCAGCGGACCGCTACGAGAATGGTTGCCGGCCTCAAATCCGTGGACTACGAAACGCGTCTCGCGATGCTTGATCTTTCCCCTGGAGCATCGTCGCCTCCGAGGGGACCTAATTCTTACTTATGCCATCTTTGAACAAAGCTTGGCAAACAGGTTATTTACCGTTGACCCAGCAAACACACGGCGGGGACACAGTGAGAAAATTTTCAATCTCAGAGCACATACATTCATTAGACAAAATTCTTTCTCATTTTGGATAGTAGCTCCGTGGAATGACCTTCCTCCGACGGTTCTCCACGCTCCTTCTAGAACTCAGTTTAAAGCACTATTAGACATTTATTTATGCGAATCATCGCGTTGGCAAGCACACTGCCCCGCACTGAGAACATAAAGAGCAGTGCTACACCTTTTTTTCACTTGTGCCTTTCAGGTGAACGACAGCCACTGACCGACAAGAACAAAACCGACCCGGGGAACTTGGGCAAAAGCCTCGATCCTGAGTATCAATCCGTGAATCCGTGATATATGATAAAGCTTACTCCTTGCTATCTCGCTTCTCCTGTGTATCTGGTTGACTATTACCCAAACAGAACTTTTGGATATCTCATTTGAAGTGAATGCCTCCACATTTTAGTGGTCAATGAGCTGAATCAAACTCACAGATCACTGGTGACCTACACTGGTTTCCGAAAGTACTGAACCAAGTCAGGTGCCATGGTATCCTAAGCGGCGCTAACTTAAAGTTGACCTTGAAGGCAAACGGTATTGGCGCACAATATTCGGACAGCGGAATTGAATTTTCGAAAGCAGCAACGTGTTCCTGGTGCACTAAAAGAGATAGTTAATTGACTTCAGAGTATTAGTACAAACCTTTGAGCCCTGTCTAGGCATACCGAGGTCTCAGAAGTGCTAGGAAAGTGTTTCACTAGACTTTTCCTCCAGGGGCCTGATTGCTTTGGCGGATATTGAAATTCGGTGAGCCGCGTAAACATGAATGCAGATTTGAGTGATTGCTGGCGTGAGCATATTTGCAACGAAATATAACATTTTTGCGCAAAACGTTTCATTCCACTCGCAAATGTTTTGCAAATAAGGGCATTGTGCGGCCAATGGGTCCCAACTATATTAGCCAAGCTGCACTGGTCGAGGATACCAGTTTTGTGGCAGACAGATCACGAGCTCGTTTCTAGTGCCCATTAGAATCCGATTTTCCGTGCAGGAATAAAGATGGTCGAAAACGAGGGAGTGGATAAACGTCAAACATATGCAAGAAAGAA
>NW_008751665.1:466632-482021 GCF_000715545.1 Opisthorchis viverrini
ACAGATATATATATATATATATATATATATATATATATATATATTCCAGACCCAATGACATCATCGCGTACAATAACCACCACAGTTTGGTTCACCGATGAATTAGGGAGATGGAGTAGATAGCTGCACATTAGAGGCGGTAGCTGACGTAACGCGGCGTTCCTAACAACTTGCCACATGTTACAATCATGAATCCAATCCTTCCACCGGACATTTTTATTTTCCGACCTTAAACGCATCATCCCGTGGATAGTTTGAGCATTTTCCTTTTAAACCACACTAATTCGCATGAATTGTATATGGATTCGCATAAACACCCTTTCAGTTCTGCAGACATAATGGAGAGAAGCAAAGTCGAATCCGAAGTTGTCGAAGCTGAAGTAGTTGGTGGAGACGTAGAAAAATCACTTCCAGTACAGCTGGCTCCATCGCTAATTGACTTCGTCCAACTTATCATGTCAACCCGAAAGCCGGATACTGACCCGGTAGAGCTTCAGGCATTGCCAACACGACACTATTTAGAAAAAACTGTTGTGCCCGTCCTGATCCTTGGTCTACAAAGTCTCGTGAAAGAAAGGTAAGTTGATCCCACTGACTTCCGTGGTGACAAGCATATTTCAGGCCTCCGAAACCAATCGAGTACCTGGCCGCATTCCTAATCAAGAATAAACATCTAGAATGCTGAGGCTTGGATCACCTATGCATGATATGAACAGCCACTGTACTGAAACTTTCACTTTCGACTTTTGTATACATGCATCATACAGAATAAACAGATTGAAATTTTGCCTCCAAGACGAGGAGCATATACACGGGAAATTATGATGAATAAGACACATCAGGAAATGATAACTCATGAGGTGTTGGTATTCCAATTTTGGGTTTACCACAGAAGGGCGGCATCTCGTTGGCAACAAGGTGAAACTGGGTTGCACGTTTTCCGGTTATCAGACAAGCTGAGTAAGTTGAGAACTTACGGTCTAAATGAAGGTTATAGATAGTTCCCAAGATATGAGATGACATTTGTATGAACCAACGGTTCCACAATACTCCGACAAAATGGAGCATCCACTGGAACATCTGTGTTGCAGCCACGTGATCCCGATGTGATCATGCCAGAGACGTATACATGAAAATTACATGGGGTATAAGAATGGTCAGCAGAGTAACCATCAGAGTGCCCGTAGGTCTATGGAAAGATTGTGCACCGACCACTGACAAGAAGAGGTCTCTCCAGAAGAATGAACACTATCTGAGACACCCTAAACTGAGACCCGTTCAAGTATAATTTCATATAGTGTAAGACGCTTATGCGCGCGTTGAGTTTCCTGGGCTTGAAAGCTTGACGTAGTCCCTCGTAGCCCGTAACACATTGGTATTCCTCCGCATAGTGTGCAGCAAGCTTCCCCGGTATACGGTTTCGACGATATTCACTGGGGGCTGCATCGTTTTGGTGTAACAAATTACAGGATTTGTCTCATTTGGGACTTACCAGATGGACGTTTTTCCCGGTCGTTCGGAGGACAAAACAATGAATAATCATTACAGGGGCCATATCGACAGAAATTAGAAGTCATTTTCCCTTTGAGGACAAAGAACTTGAAAAAACAAAGCAAACGTGGACTCGGTAAAGAGAGATCTATAAAATGCAGTGTTTAATTTAACAGCTAGTTGAATGAGACAGTAATGTCCGAAACCGGTAAAGAGGATCTATAAAGTGCAGTGTTTAATTTAACAGCTAGGTGAATGAGACAGCAATGTCCGAAACCAACTGGCACGAGGTACAGAATTGTAAACACCTGTTTTGAGTTTCAATGATGCCTCTTGGTCGCGCAAAACAAAGATGCTAGTGAGGTTCTGTATTGAGCATTTTGCTCAATTATCATTCGAAAGACAGCAGATGGCCGCAAGGTTTTTCTTAAGGGCCCTATCCATAACAATAGGTAATAAAAATAACCATCCAGCTGTAAAAACTTTCGGTGCCCAGATGCCGTGCCACCGATAGGAAGCAAGATGATGGAGATCCTGACAGGTTGCCCAAGCCTAAACAGGAGCAGCCGAAATGCGCCACGAGCCTGCCGTTTCGCGCCTTAGTCACTGAGTCCGTCCTATCCGAAAAATCACCTCAACTTGAGGACCTAAGTAAAGTATAAGTTACACTTGTAAATAGTTCACATAGAACGGATGCGCTGAACTTCATGGATCCTCTGACCTCTGGGTTTACTCCAACCGTAATGAGCACTGAGCCGACATACGCTGGCAACCAGCAAGAAATTGACAGGCCTCTTGTAGCTCTCCGTTCCACGGTGAAAACAGCATCTCCGTTTCCATGTTAAACGAAGCGGCTAATGCATAGATGTGGGAGAATTTTTCACCTTAGGTCTAGACCACTTCATTGGATTTATATGAGTATATTGGCTCATCGCTCTCTTAATTTTTCTGGCAAAGTTGGATAGTGAAAAGCGAAGCTTTTAGTAATATAACCCGCGGAATAACAGCAAGAGTCAAGCCCTGCCGCTTTGCCAAGCATTTATTTCTCATTAATCAGACAAGCACAATCCACTTGACACGATTGACTCTAAAGGATATTAGGACTTAACCCTTCAAATAAGGAGCGCCGTACGGCACCAAGTGACTGCTCATAAGTAAGTCTGAAAAGGCAACCAACCAGTTCAACAACAGATACTAATCAGATTCCGTACTTTCATCATTTCATTTGTGCACACTTGGAAAGTCTGTTTGTACCAGTGTTACACCACTCAAGGAACTAAGACCGCATCATCATCATGGACAGCATGACGTCAGCGTTCAACACCGATGCCTCGCTGCTAGGTAGTTTGTCCACCATCGGGGTCTAGCCTAGATGGAATCTGACAACCTACTACACAATTAATTTCTGCTAGGAACACGAGTCAGAAAGATGCTTCCTTAAAAGTGCGCATTTGTAAAGCATATTGTGAACATTGATACACACTCGGACATCGTCAGGATCACCGACATTGGCACCCTGTCGCCACCAAATCGTCTCAATATAGGTAATGGAAAGGATAAAACGAGAAGAGAAATGACCTACCTACAAAGCCTACCCACCGACCATTTTCAATATTAGATTCCAAAGTGTGACTAGCTAACTAGAGTGCGTCAACCTACTCCTGATGCCAGAAAGGGTGATCGCACATTATGCGAAGACCACCCGGATACCAGCCTCTTAGATACCTCAGCCAAAGTTTTCGTCACCCCAAAGAAGCGTGACTGTTTCATGTCATACCAAATCAGCGGATATCGTTCGGGAAGAGACTGCGTTGACTAAATGTATAAGCTGCGGCATGCTTTGGGACACCATCACAAATGCCGATATGCAATCGACTCATTGACTCTCGTAGAGAACTCGACTTGGTTAATGGTGTACCAGACAAGCTACTGAATTTCATCTGAGCCTGAAGGAATGCATCCCAGGACGGTGACTTTTGGATCTCCAGTGTTCAACATGGCTATTGATTCTTTGTGAATTACATCATTACCGACTGGACGGTGTCGAACGTTCTCAGCGAATTCCCGAGGACACAAATAAGAAGTACTGGGTTACAGACCATACCTACGCTAATGGTATAATCGTCCTGAGAAAATATTCAGCTGAGACGTAGGCCATCCCTAACCACACCAGTCATCATGTTTCCCTGTGGACTACCAATAAATGAGGAAAACGTCCCTCAGCGTATGCGTAAACCTCCAATCTAACCGACTGTCAAAGGAGGTCCAGCAAACCAAATCGGTTCCTTGACCTCTTTAGTCAAGCGCGACAGAAGATGGTTATTTGCACTGAAAACACCAGGACTTCCGTGCAGCGTCACAATCGAGCATAGAGACGTTCAGAGATTGGCCTTAGAAAGAAAATCCACACATTGTGACTGTCCGATCAAATCTGAAATGTGTTGGGTCATGTCTCTCCCATCTAACCCGCAGACTCGAGGTATTTGACCACTAATGTTTACGATGAGTGCTGAGAATACAATGGAATGACAGAGTATTCAACAACACTGCCCAAGAACGTCCTTAAAATGTTTCATGCCTTTCCAAGTTGATCAAGCGGCGCCAAATAGAACGGGTGGGACCAAGTTTTCGTACATCAGACTCTCAAATGCGCAAGGTCTCCACGTCACCACTGACCTGTTATGGATAACAGTATCGAAGCGGGAGATAATTCGGGAACCAGCTCGCAACAGTTAGAGTTGGACTATGGGCCCCCAGTACTAGGTAAGAAAACAGAGACTGGATTTTCTGTATTCGGACCTCACTGATGGTCATGCTTATCGATTCGAGTCATTTTTAGAGCTGATACAAACTTCTTCGAGAGAAAGTTGCCACACGGTTTCACGGGAATGCCGAAATAGATGTGCACTTAATCATTCTANAAGAAAGATTAATGAACAACGTTGAAGTCTGCTGGCAACGTCCCTAACCTACCTACTCCTACTGTTGAAGTGAGGTCAGAGCAGCGGCACACAGTCCTCATAATTGCATTGTGTTAAGCAACGGGACGAGCACTGTTTGGTTTCGATCATTAATTCACCCATGCAAATCAGTCTGTTCTCGGAGATCCACACCAGAGGGTAGTCCACGCAATCGCAAATGGCAGATAGTGTGACTTCTGTGAGAATCATCATAACCTCAGCTCTCAACGGCTTCGACTAGACGGAAGGAAGCATCCAAAGGATACAACTAATGTTGGGCATGGGTGTCGTGCAGCTGCTCAACCAATGCTTTTCCTGCCCAATTCCCTTTGTGCCCTCCTCCCCAAGTAAGTAAAAAAACAGCAACACCAGACAAAGCAGAGTGAATAAATCGGCAGTAGCAATGAAAAGAGAGCACGAAATCGCACACTCTTTAAAAGTAAGGTTCAGAACGAAACCAACAGTGAAAAACGTATGGACCGATGAGTAAGCGTTTAGAATTGCTGACCGCGTCCACCGCCCCGCCCACGTCCACGTTGGGGGCGCTGCACGTAGCCACCACGGTTACCACCGCTTGGCATATTTGTGGGCTGTGGGCGAAACAAAGAAATGTGCATCAAATTGGTAAGGAAAACAAGCATACACTGTTCTGTACATGTCGGAGCTTTGTAGCTGTTGTTGCAAAGCTTTAGGTAGGACTAAACTGAGGTAGGCAAGTGTGATAGAACACCGTGTAAGTCAGACAAACTGGATTTAAACTAATCGTTTGTAGCTGGTAGAAGTTAACTCATCTTCCTCCAGAAGCGAATCGAAACGAATCTGGGTACGTCACTAGCTGAACCCTAATGATTCGATACGAAACTGCTCGGCAGTTTGGCATGCGCAGTGTCACAGATCGTAACGCCTGTGTGTAAAATCTCCCGCCATTTACGTATGCCCTTCCTAAACCTTATGAGGAAAGGAGCACTTTTCAACGTAACTGATTGCACTGTTGTGTCCAGTACGCACCACCATTCTGTCATTATCCCCGTCCCCGACATGAGATTGTAGTAGTCAGAACAAACTTGCCCTTCCACTGCGACTGAGCAACAGAAACTAAAAAACACATCTCAATCATAGGCTTGGAAAGGGAAGAGAAGTGTTGCACCATACACTAGGTACATTTTGTTCTACCGCTTCAGGTATATGCAGTGGAAGAAGGCCGAAGGAATGAAACAGAACAAGGCAAAATTTTGGTGACCACGCTAACCGAGAGGAGCTGTTAATTGACACTCACTCGGCGCTAATATAAATACATCTTACTGAATGGTTCTCCGTCTGCCAACTTGGTGACCTGCTCACTTGTGTCGAAGTCGAAACGTTGCCCAAATAAAAATCTACCGATTGTTTGCCCAGCCCTTCTGGAACAAAACAGAGCAGAATTTTTTGCCACTTAGAAGCTTGGAATGAGTTACTCAGAAGGAGAGTGGCAAAATATCGTCGATTTCTTCCTGTACACTGTTTTGAATTCGATTTTCCTATGTCAATGGATTCAGCGAATTGCGAATCCATATAGGGTGTAAAACGCAGCCAATGCCCGGTTTCAAATAAATGACGGACTGCAGATAAGACGGGTTGAAAGATTTAGACGAGATGATGCTGCTGCATCCACATCAGGATGTGTCCAGCCTGTCTGAATCAAGTGTGCCACTCAGTTCTCCCCAGGTAAATGAATGAGCATCCGCATGTAAAACGTCGAAAAAAGATCAGACATGATGCATTAAAGTAGTGGCACTTGTCGGGATTCAATTGCAGCCGCTGGTGACTATAGCTTCGGCGGTGCAGTAGTGGTGTTTACAGTTGACGCTAAACACCACCCAGCTAGCTTAATAGTGCTATTTCTGGATTCCAGATTCCAGAAAAGTTTTGTTTCAAAACCCGACTGATTCGTTCCTTCCTCAGCCGAAACATGCTGTGTTTGTTTACAAACCACTAAGCATCCATTTGAACGCAAATCACCTCCAGGTATTTAAGTCCTGCGTTGATAGCACCGCTCGCGAAAATTTCTATCGTTCTGTCGTGTAACGTTCAAACTAAACCCCTAATGTAGAATATTGTCACGAAAATTGAAAATTAGAGATCTTGGTCGGTCCAAGTGTTCCCGGTCAAATAATCGAATCCCATCGTCTCGGTGAGTCAACTGGATATGTACAAAGATATTCAATCCGTGCTCAGTTGTTCATTCGATGTGTGGGTGAGCAGTGTTCAATGCCTCTAACAGCCCCACGATTCAGATAATGGAGTCCGTGATTGCTAGGATACAGTCCACACATAGTTTGTAAAAATTAACCCGTCCAATTAGATCTACGGTTCACATTAACACACTGGCTATGAACATCGCGTCGGTAAGACGTGATCAAATGGGCTCCCCACTAATCTATTTGTAACAGTGAGTGGAGACTAACATTATTTACGCAAAACTAGAGCAGTTATTTGCGTATGAACGCTGTTGGTGTGGCCAAAATCCTGTGACAGCCGAAGACAGATTTGCGGCGTCCACACTTGGCAGGCTTTCACCCCGGAAAAGTAGGTCATATCGTTAGCACTTGTTTACTTATTGACCCCACAAACTCTTGTCTTATCTCTCCAGTACCTATGTACTTTTGAAGAGACGCGTCCAGCTTATTGTTCGACAGTTGACTTCTCCATACTCTCCTGAATCTGAAAAAGGCGGTGACATACCGAATGTACACCAAACCGCATACAAATGAACGAACAAAAAGTTCTTGCACAATCGACGGTAGGTGTTGAAAACAGTCAATCAAGCCCTCGTTGGTGACAAAAACCGAATGGATTTGACGTAAAAGTGTGTGTGAAACCCAGATAATCTAGTCTTAAGAGAAAAACAAGATAGTGCATTGTTGAGCTACATTATCACCACACGCATCAAGACATACGGGGTCCCACGGAGTTTTTCACCATAGTGTGAAGGTATGGAATCCCCGCCGCAGGATGAACCATTCGGAAACCGAACTGGAACATCCGATCTCACTTTTATTGGCAGCCGCGGGCTCGCAAAAGGAAATAAACGAGTATGTTCGGTCTTGACAGAGCTCCACCACTGCTAACCCACTGTGGGTTTCGCCAAGCATAGCTAAGTCCGAAAAGACAAGGTAGGGAGAAGCACTGGACTCGTGGTTCTCTCCTATTGTAGCTCATCATTCCATTCATCCTCCAAGTGAGGTGAGTACGTTACCGCCACTCCGCCAATTTATAACGGATACAACTGAATTATCCCATTTTAAACGGACGAGCATGTTCGAACTCAGAGCGATTCCACTGGTTTGCTAGAAACTTCTAATGACTGTCTTGGCTGCACCGATTGGCCGACCAATTCGTAAGGACTCGCCAAGCAGTTAGTCTGGAATCTGACGGGAAAACTAATCTGACTATCTGTGTGCAGATGGAGGTTCTGTACGCACATCACTATCACTGAAACAGTTGCTCCCCTGTTCTGGTAATCCCCGACAAAAAATAATTCTGTCTAAAAATCGTACCTACGCTATTCTGAAGAACGGACTAACACTACCTCTCAGCAAGTTTCCTCAGTCTGAATATAAGTTTCATCCCTGCGCCTGCTATGTGGTTTGTGGTATATTAAAAGAACGTCTACCATATTCACGTTGCACAGTGGACACAACAACATGTGGGCAGGAACTGCAAACCGAAAGGTCACATGGCTGATCACCCTAAACTCATAAGTGGTTCTAACTTCGTGTGAGTAGGCTTTTCAGAAGCTAGTGTAGTTGTTCACAAGATCTACATTAAGTCCATTTTTATGGTTTGGCGATTATCGGGACTTCCTTGAGATTGAAAAAGCCTACTATTTTCCAGAAACAATATTTTCTCAGTAATTTCACAGCCAATTGTACTAAGAATCATGCCTACAATATGCCAAGATTAACTGGCGAGATCCTGAGGTGCTGTGGGGATATGGGAATATGAGAATATCTTACGCCGAAGGCGACGTGAAGGATCATTTCTGAAAGTAGAGAGAAATTCCGAGAGTCAGCTATAAAAACAGTGGGTTCGATTTGTGAAAGCACCAGTGAGATTCAAATTATCCCCCGGAACAGTCACCCCCAACCTTAGATCTTACTCGCGACCTATCAAATACGCTAACGGACTGAGAAAACGGAGACGCCTGAAACCTGTCTTGCACAGTCAGTAGTGAATATAGCCACACTGAAGATAACCACCTCTCGACGACTGAGAGAAACTAAAGCCGACGAGAGGCGAATCTCAGCAGATGAACTAGTCAGGCGATCAAGATGCTCAAGGAAGGGTTTTGCATCAATTAGGTCGGCAATCCGTAGGGTCGTTGGGAAGTGCCGGGCTCCGAACTATTCGGTGACCAGGATGGTTCAGCAGATGAACTAGTCAGGCGAGCAAGATGCTCAAGGAAGGGTTTTGCATCAATTAGGTCGGCAATCCGTAGGGTCGTTGGGAAGTGCCGGGCTCCGAACTATTCGGTGACCAGGATGGTTAACAGAACAAGAGATCGAAAGCAAGATAAGTTCAGGAATTACGATGGACAGAAACGGTGGCTTAGGTACAAACAAACCCATGCACTAATCCGCCAGAACATCGTCCTAGTAACTAGAAGTTACGCAACACAGAGATCAAAGGCATGTGATACCCTTTTGAGTGCTTTCGCATGGAAGACTCCAACCTTCCCTAACTCAGGCGCTTGGGTGAGTAGGTTAGACACCTTAATTAGGTGGAGACATCCGTTTTGATTCCACATCAAGTCAACGGTCGTAGGGATTTTTCGACCGCCAAAAAGTCTAGCTTAGGTGTAGTGAAGACAACTTCGAGTTGAGCGTACCCAGCGTTTGTTTGATGAGGTTAGCTCCCGAAGTCGGCGAAGTCACTAGGCAAGTCTCACATACGATCAAGATACCTCGGTCCATACAGATATCACAGGTAAACTCGGACCATATTTTACGTCTTGTGCTATTGCGTGACCCAGTTCGTGAAATAAGTCTGTTGAACACCTCTTCTAGCGACACATCCTTCAACACGACGGACGTCTTTACCTTCGAATCTCTATTCCACGTTAGATTTCAAATACATGACTACTGTCTATGTCGAGAAATGGTCGGCTCCTTTGCCTGTAATTTTTACAATCGTGTAGTATTCTATCAAACATGACTAATTAGACGCGGAACTTAAGGGGCGCATCTACGCAGACGGCGGTCAAACCAGTAGCTAACGTAAACACAGCTCAGCACAGCACCTTCTCCCAAAAACGATCTCGTGCACATCAAACCTAGTTTGGCCGTGAAAGAAGTAGCGATAGTTCGGAAGGCACAATTTGCATAATAATCAGTGTGTAGTTAAACATCCATAGTCGAACTGAGGTAGTGCCAACGTGGGACTCAGATAAATCTATCGCTTATGATATAGTGCGGAGACAGGAGAAAACTGTCGATCAGTTCTCATCAAAATTGCAAATAGAAGTGGGGAGACCACAGATTAATTCCGTTCACTGTACAACTGTACAACTAAAGGGAGGAGGGTCATTAGAGAAGGCGCAGTGTATTGCGAAACAACGACCCATTTCATTGAAACCAGCCTATGCCGAGGGGCACTCTACAGCTCTTTCATCCTTGTTAAGAATCAATAGCAATGCGCGTCTCACGAAACATTAGTAGGGAGTTTCGAACCCTCAACGTTCGGCCACTAGTTCAACACTTGACCATTTTGCAATGAGCGGCTGATCAGCAGTGTGATTAGCTCTCATTCAGACATGACATAATCAGCTAAGAGCAAGAACAACTTCACAAGACGAGTGAAACCTCGTTCGTACAAGTCGTCACTACGTGACCACGTGATGTGGCTTCCGTGATCGAAGTGGCACCATGTCCTGTCTAAGTGGGAGTCAATCACACTGCTGATCAGCCGCTCGTGGCCAAACAGTTGTGTTCAACCACTGGCCGGAGATTGAGGGTTCGAAGCCCCCTACTGGAGTTTCATGAGATGCGCAATGCTGTTGATTTCCATTAGGCATGAAACAACCATAGAGTGCTTCTTGGCTCTTCAGGCTAGACTGAGATGAAATCTTCCTTGAAAATGACCAAATCTAACACCATCATCTACCTATGTTTAGATTCCATAACCTAAATTTCCGGTCCAGTATCTTCTGGCACATTGTCCGTCTCAGAAGACGAGGACTATATTGGCGAAATCGGTCGACGTACAAACAACAAGAAACTAATGTGGACGTATGCGCGGCTGCACTCTGACATGAAAAAAAGTCCGCGATAAAAGATGACTCTTACCAATAAATGTCTCCGAAATCAAGGAAACAAAGTGCACTAATAACACTGAACTTGGGGACTGTGCCTACCTGATAAGCCCTACGAAGGGCGAAACCGTGGGCTGTTGAGGAGTTTTCAGCAACCTTATGAGCAGTGCATCACAAAAAGACACTGAACATAGTTGATGAACAATATTACACAACCGAGCAAACAAAGTTGACAGTCCAACTTCAAGCTCAGCTGCTAAGACATTGTGTGCGTATGGTTGAGTAGTTCAACAAGGCAGTCTATTGTGGGGAAAGCCACAAATTAAGTGGACTGAAAGTTTACACGTTACACACTAACTAAAAAATTGCTGAAAACCCTTTGTCAACCCACGACCGGTTACGCTCTTCTAGGGACACACCAGCTAGTCGCAGTCTCCTAGTTTCGGTCAACCTTATGTTCTACTTGAACCCAAATTGGACGGTATTCGCCAAATACTCTTATTTGCATACGAATTTGATTTTGACGGGATACTGCATCGAAACCCAGATGGACCCCTCGTTTATAATATTCGTCAACCAGGTCGCCTCATGTTTCAGTTGGTACGGTATTCGAGATATTGCAACACATTGTCCGGACGAAGAAGACCAGTATGGACGAGGGATTGGCTAAATTCGGTTGAAATGCACGTCATAACCAAATACGCATTTGACCATGGTCCTTTATAAAACCAAAGCTAAGGGAGCCGCGTAGGTAAACGCAGGAACGTTTGGTGTCGGAAGACGAGGAATATCGTCTGCACAGCCGGAACAGTAGCTCAGTATCATCTTGCTTCTCCTTATCAACATCGGTCACATTACTGTACAAGTTTGTCTTACTGAAATACGATCACAGTCGTCCGCTTCGTGGGCCCAACGTGACTTTGGGACTTTTGCTGAGTGACTGTTGTTGTGACTGCCGGTTGGCTATCATTGGTTGCTACTAACTCTAACCGTGAACAAATAGTTTAGCTACAAACACTGGACAAATCTATTCACCTCAATGGATAACTATTGCATTCCTCGGAGCTTTGGGATACCAGGAAAGTAGAACTCTCTCTTCTTGGTGTGATGTGTAAACGAAATATGGAATCTCCTATTAAGAACTGTGAGTCAAGATTTACTTGGATTTTTCTTGTTACATTATATCTGACTTTTATTATTATTATTATTATTATTATTATTATTGTTAGTAATTTGTCCTGTTCACCAGAGAATCCATAGGGCCGTCAACCACTATAGAACTATGCGATATTTAACAGGGACAATCAAGTCAACAAACATCCTTCCCCTCGTTAGGAAATGAGCCCTGTCCTGATACGGTCAGCTTGTAAAGTATCAATCTAATGTAGTGTAATTCAAAGGGGAATCCGCTCGAACTCAAAACGAGTATGAACTGATCATACGGCTCGTGTTAAGTCCACTGACCCTGTGATTCGACATTTTCCCAGGCGGACATTTTCACAGATTCTCGTCACCGAATGTTAACGGGGTGGATAACTGTTGGAATAGGTCAGTTCATTTTTCGATCACAGTAGATCCGTTCGACCCTACCATGAGCACATTTAAGACGTACAGCGAAGAGGTCTACTAGATTGTATCTCAAGCCAGTTCAGGACCGGAAAAAGGATTGAACAGGCTGCTACTAAAAAGTACGGTCTGAAAGTAGGGGAAAGAATGTACGCGTGCCTGTGCGCATGGGAACCTGCCATTTGGTAAGGTGTGGTGGCAAACGGGCATCATAAGGAACCAGTAAGGTTGTGGTGGCAGGCATCATAAGGAACTAGTAAGGTCTCTGCAAACATACTAAATATGGATGTAACAGGATTTCAGGAGTTCTTAGAAGAACCAGCTTACTTGAAAGACATAGTTCTGAGGCTGACCACCGTATCCCATGCCCGGTTCGAACATTAGTCCGTGCATTTGTTGACTCAGAGCAGCATAGTCTGCCGGAGTGACCACATAATCAGCACCACCATACTGAGCTGATGGGGCAGGTGGTCGGAATTGTGGAGCTCCATGAGTGAACATACCGGGACCTTGTGGGTAGCGGATGGTTGAACGGATGGGTGAAGTTATCACACAAGGTAGAGACGAGGAAAAGGCGATAGCCAACAGTGGTGTGCAATGGGGAAGGATGCTCACCTGTGACGAAACTCCTAACGGTTAGTAGATACTCCGAAGACCCGAGACTATAACGCTCGTATTGCCTATATTGATAACTCAGACCCACTGATAGGTGTCAAAGCTTTAGTTGACTCGTTGAAGAAGCAAGGATGAGGAAACGGAGCCGGAAGTGGCAATGTAGAAACTGAATAAGAGCATGAGTGAAGATGATGATTCTAACCGGGCTAGAAAGTCCAGTCAAAACAGGTGGATGCCAGGGACGTTAAAAGTCTCCTTGTCACTCAAAATTGGGTAGGATGCAAGCAACCAGTTTATTATACCCACACACCTGAAACCTCCATTTTCTGGTAGGCCATCAAACTGGAGAGACCACGAGAAGAGAGTTCATATGAGAGAGTTCATGTGATCACCTGAAAATGGTCGATATACTTCGCCCAGAATACTTACATCGGGTATCCCAGTACGGGGTAATGTGGTGTGAACTTTAACTAAAACTGTGTTGCTCCAAGTTTCTCGGTGGATAGAATTCAATTCAGAGGGAACATGTTTCAATGTCAGCATCAGCTTAGGGGACTGAAATCTACCACTTTTTCAAGAGACACATCCCGCCCCGTCTAATTCTCTGCTGAGAGCAAAGAATAATCAGAACACATGAGCGTCACACCCGAATCGGTGCAAATACCAACATGTTTTCGTGTTGTTTAGTCTCAGTGCTGAATTTCAAGTTGTTGTAAAAAAACACCAAGTTTTGGGGCGCTGTTGAGCAGGCATCAACTTGAACCAAAAACACTGCTCACATGAAACAAGCAATTTAAGTAGTTACGCGAATGATAGGTAGCTGTCGTAACCACCACAATAGGTCAAAAGCAGTGGAGCCAAACTTGGGCGGCTCAAAAGGAGCTAGAATGACGATATAGCATAGATAGGGGAAAGGGTAAACCTTGAACGGAGCAACAAACGCCTAAGAAGGGAACGAAATCGGTGGCCTGCGAAAGCACCAGTGGACTGTAGTAGTTACGCGAATGACGGGTAGCTGTCGTAACCATCACAATGGGTCGAAAGCAGTGGAGCCAAACTTGGGCGGCTCAAAAGGAGCTGGAATGACGATATAGCATAGATAGGGGAAAGGGTAAACCTTGAACGGAGCAACAAACGCCTAAGAAGGGAACGAAATCGGTGGCCTGCGAAAGCACCAGTGGACTGTGGAGCAGTGTGTACAAGAGTTGAGTTGAAGAATAGCATGAGCAAGGCACGTGCGAGTTCATATCCCGCAATCGATATACTGTTTGTGTTGTGTACGTGAGTAGTCCAACTAAAAGTAAAACATCGTGTAACCAAGTTCAACAGATAAGATTATCTACAAGAATTGATAGGTTTCATTAACCAACTTATCGAACGCATAAAAATTGACCGAGTGAGTTGTATAAAACCTGATACGTGTTTCGAAGAGACTTTAGGCCGGTTCCCGGAAAACGACCGCATCACACTGATGCAAAAATTTGGTGGTACCTAGTTCAGGGACAACTGCGAAGACACAGTACACAGTCGAAACAGCCCAGATTATCTAGCAAGTGTCATTCGCACTTCATCGTGTACCCCAAGGACAGGCTGTCCACAATAAATGCGCCTCTGCCCTAGTCCATATAGCAAGTCACAGAATCACCTCGTCCAAACCAAAATGACTTGAATTAAGGGAAGAACAAAGACAATTTCTGGTAACGACAAGAGTAGACGCAATCCCTCGCCTTGAAGCTTTCACTGTTAAAAAGGTGGGGGGGTGAATGTTCCGAATTTCGTAAAGTTACATTTTCCAGGCTACGTTGCTATGAATTACTCTGTACGATGGGTGTTCGCACTTTATCGTGTTGCCCAGGCTGTCCACAATAAGTGATCCTCTGTCATAGTCCATATAGCAAGTCACAGAATCACCTCGTCCAACCCAAAATGACTTTAATTAAGGGAAGAACAAAGACGGTTTCTGGTACCGACGAGGGTACCTCGCTTTGAGGCTCTCACAAAGCACTGTTAAAAAGGTGGGGGGGGGGGTGGAAGGGCCGAAATGTCAAACACAAGTGATCTCGTAAATTAACATTTTCCAGGCTACGTTGCTATGATTTACTCCGTACGATGGACCCCTAAAATTTGTTTATTCCCACGGCATTGCGACGGAACGAGGAAGATGAAGAAATATGGAAAAGCGATGTAATGACGATCTAAGGGAACTGTGGGTGATAAATCAAGCAAACAGGCAATACCCGTATGCAGTGCTGCCAATAAGATGGAAAAGAAATTTAGATAATCTCTGAGTGGCTTTCGGAGGGCGTAAAACAGCCCGAATGCTTTGAGTTGTTGTTTCATAGTACCGGGGATTACACACAGGGGTTCGTGCCACAATGAGAATTTTGACCACGAATAGTTGCCTATGTGTCACGAAAATGACCATCGATCGGAGATTTGGACTGCTTGTGTTGATACGCCCAAACGTG
>NW_008751665.1:482034-533081 GCF_000715545.1 Opisthorchis viverrini
TCCATGTCAAAAAAAAAACCAGAGAATGAGACCGAAAAACGCGGGCTGGTGGATTCCGAGTATGTGGGGATCACTTTTACGAAATTTACAATCTATCGATCGTGGGAAAACGCAAAAGTGATGCTTTTTTTCTAAAATTCATTAAGTTTGAAGTTTCGTGTGAAGATTTTGCTAGAAGTAGGTCTAGTGTTGGACTTTTTATCAGCCTGGCCTTATTGGTGATGTTCCTCAAGAAAGGGTGCTTACTTCAAACTCACATAAAACACGATACAGGCTATTCCACCTGTGACAACGGTATAACTTTTTCGGTGCAGCTTGTTTTGGCCTTGTAAATTAGAACTGCTGGAGACGACGTCAACATTCTACCTGTTTTTTTGACGTAACACACTATCATAACACCAGCCGCATCAACCTTACAAGTCGTGGTCTTTCGAAAAAATATAGCAACTGGAATATTGCGCCAACCGAAATATGAGGAAGCCTTTGTACAGCACATTCAGAATACCATAGGCGATTGCAACTGAGCGTACTTTACAAATGCAGTTATTTTCCAACAATGAAACTCGGGGGTCAATGGAAATGTTCTGTGATTCACGGTAAAGAGGAGAAGCTGGTGAGACAAAGACCCTCCTACATACATGCATTCAGCAATAAAGACTAAGCTCTCGTTTCACATTTGCATACTAATATCGTTCTGCTTCCGCTACTCTTTAGATTTAGGGAAAAATGGCACATGCTACTGGCAGTCGTTAGATTCTACGGGAAACGGAACTATCGTCTGCTTGCCAGCATGTGATAACGTTATAAACACTGAATCGTATAGACATTCAGCAGCAGAGACGAAGTTCTCGTTTCGGATCTGCATACTAATGTCGTTCTGCTTCCGCTACTTTTTAGATTTAGGAAAAAATGGCACATGCTACTGGCAGTCGTTATAAAGACTAAGCTCTCGTTTCACATTTGCATACTAATATCGTTCTGCTTCCGCTACTCTTTAGATTTAGGGAAAAATGGCACATGCTACTGGCAGTCGTTAGATTCTACGGGAAACGGAACTATCGTCTGCTTGCCAGCATGTGATAACGTTATAAACACTGAATCACAGTTCAAGATACTCCCGATCCATCTACCCTAAGGAATCAGACTATCTCAGACACTGCCAATGTTGTGGAATATAGGTAGCCCGGGTGGGCTGCTTGGTTGTTGGTCTGTTCACCGAGCTTGGCAGTTGGATTTCAGACGCTTCATCTCCCATCGAGGTGATATCGTCAGTGTGGGGTTAAGTGGGTCTTAGACATTCTAGGTTGTTACCTTCTAAGGAATATCAGCCACTCGCCCAATAAAATAGCGACGATGTTCATCATGCGTACAGCCTTTTCATAACCGATCTAGAGCGAAGAACTGAAGCTACAGATGAGTTAGTTGCGTGTCTGAAAAGACGCCATCAAGAACCATTTGGGTAATTCATGCATAGTAGCTGGATTAAGTAAAGGGCTGCAATCAAGAGGATCGCTAATTCACTGGGCGCTGATTTGTGTCATCTCGATTAGTGATGCAACGCTAGTAGATAAATTTTTCAACCCAGAGGACAAAACAACGGTTATAGTCAAACTTCGACCGGAACAAGGAAGAAAGCTAATGTTACCGCCCAGTCGCAGTACCACCAACTAATTTACAGGACCCTTGGCTCGGATGGCTGAGTGAATAAGATCGTGGACTACAAATCCTGGGTCCGATCAGCCAATCGTCGCTTTCATACTGGATGCCAGTCCCCATCCAGATAGTCTGTGCACGTACTTAAAAATAAAGACGTAAAAAAAAGCCTAAAACATTGTGGTTCGATGCACCTTCCCTTGGGATGTCGCTCGTGAAACAAATGTGGATAAGCAAACTACAAAGAGCCACTACTCACTACCAAGTGATACTTTGACGGGCTAGAGCACAACTCACCTCAACCATGCATAACATATAACACGTGACTAGTAATGCGTGCCACCACGTCAGATCACGTGATGTGTCTGCGCTGCGAAGGCTGCGGCAATAAGGTTGGTGCAAATGAAATATCGTGTCTAAGTCCCCTTCTAATGGTCGAGGGTTCGCATACATGGTGGATTTCGAGAGTTGCCACTGTTTGTGCATTCGAACGTGAACAAGGCTGTCTGAATGTTCAGCCATTTTGACTTTGCGAGAAAGAGATAAATCGTTACGAGTGACATTCATGAATGTTCGGTTCTTCTACACCTTTTTGTAAACCATCAACTTCTGCAAAAAAACAACTGGCGCGTTATTTATTGGATAACTCACCATCCTACCCAAAAGATAGATTGCACACTTGGTTGTAGATAGCCCAGGAAGATCTCAAACACCATTGTAATTGGGCAGTTCGTGGTAGCAAGAACAAGACAAGGACATAGTGGAGAAAAAAGAAACAAGGACGAGAGGTTGGGACGAAGAAAATAACTAAATCTGGAACTTACCACTTGGTGCACCATAACCATGACCACGATCAGAGAAGCCACGCCCACCATCACCACGACCGCCCCCACCTCCCCGGCCGCCTCCACCACTGCCAGGGCCTCCGCCTCCTCGTCCTCGATCGGGCTGACGTTGTTTGAAAGCGGGCATCTCGGGTGGTGGGGGTTCCAATTCCCAAGCACGACCACCACGGTCGGGTACCTACAAAATAAGATGTTCTGGTTCGCGGGGGGTCGAGGTTGATCAACCATTGTTATTAAATGAGGATCATAAATCTTTCGGGATTTCCACGCCTCTAGAAGACAATGTTGCGAAGAGCCTCCGAAGTTGGGAACCATCTTTCCCTGTAACTGTGCTTTTTTCATACAGTATTAGGACAACGGGTGCTCGTATAGACGCAATACACTACTCATAAGGTTGCTGAAAACTCTTCGACAGCCCACGACCGGTTTTGTTCCCCTGAGGCTCAACAGGTATGCGCAACCACTGAGTTCCCTTCAATCTTATGTTCGACTTGAATCCAAATTGCACAAAGATAGCGAAATACACCCATTTGCATAACAACTTGGTTTTCACAGAATACTCGCCTGAAACCCAGTTGAATCTCTCGTTTACGATATTCTTCAGATGGGCGAATGATGGCGCTTGTCGAATTTCGGGCAGTTCGGATTCAAGTAGAACAATAGGTTGACGGAAACTCGAGAGCCTTGCCTACATGATGAGCTCCAAGAAGGGCTAAACTGATCGTGGGCTGTGGAGGAGTTTTCAACCACCTCGCAAGTAGTTTCCTTTATCAGTTATAATTAGTTTTGCGCTTCGTTCGATTCCACCATAGAGAAGAATACACAGATTGCTATAATCTGTTTTCAATGCGAACCGAAGAGTTGAAGCTAACCCGATGTGCACACCATCCTTGTCCGCAAACGCCATTAAACTAGGCCAGTGGAATGCGTGGCCAATGGGACAAAGAACAATTGAGAGCATTTAGATAGTAGACACTTACCTGGCCAATCAGGATTTTATTGAGTTCACATGAGGTGAATCTTCTGGCTCTAGCACCGCTGGTTTTTTCTACCCATAAAATCATATTGTCCCGAACGGCCAGCAACTCTGGAACTCCGGGGAATGTGGATTTGGCCATCTGCGACCGTATGGGATGATAGGCTGCTGAGATTGCTTCAAGCTGGGACTAATTCGGCAAACAGCAGAAGGGGTAAAAATAGGAAAAACGTGAGAGTGTGGGGTATGCAACCGAGACGAGTGGAATAAAGCATACCGTGAAGCAATAAACATCCCAGAGGCTACATTAATTTCAAAATGGGCAAGTAGAATATGTCTCCCGATCATGAGTGATAGGTTTATCATGACTATTGATTTGTGAATTCCTATTACAGGAAGGCACGAGATAGAGAGGAGAGAAGGCAACTACAACTACTTGAGTTGTATGAAAATGAGCAACAAACTTACTAAGAATTCGAACGATAAAAATTATCCGAATAGCAGCTAGACACCCACACAATTAGTGCAGTCACTATGAATGACAATCGCATGTGTCCTACTCAAAGCAATAACTAGGTGGCACCGAATGGCTATATACTGGAAGTCAGCAGTCATAGAGCAGCTGAAATTCGATTGATTCGTAGACTTGGAAAGCAGAATGGTGGACTGGTGGGGCGGACTAAACCAATGTCAATCGCTATTCGAAACAAACATGTCCTAATCAGTCGGTCGTTAGTGGGAACACCAATATCGTATGAAAGCAAATGTAGCAGTCGTTGTTGGCAGTAGCCAGACCGCCGCGGCGTCAATCAAAGGGGGTTTGTTTGAGCTTTGAAGCA
The DNA here is from genome assembly GCF_000715545.1 of Opisthorchis viverrini. Lineage (NCBI taxonomy): Eukaryota > Metazoa > Platyhelminthes > Trematoda > Opisthorchiida > Opisthorchiidae > Opisthorchis > Opisthorchis viverrini. The sequence continues at coordinate 486,348 of NW_008751665.1, forward strand.
TACGAGTCGCGAAGAAGACGCACATATGGAATGGAATAGTTCTAGTCTGGAAGTTTGGCTAAACACTCAAACAAACTCACCTTGGCCCTATCAGACCACTTGAAGCTTTGAACTGTGACATCCAGGCGTTTGATTAGGGTTATCTGTCGGCTGGAATATTCTTGCTGTAATAGAGCAGCAATACGAGCTGCTTGGGCCCACTGTCGATCCGAAAGGCCGGTTAGTGGAAGAACGGGCTGACCGAAATGTGTTGGCGGGCAACGTTTCAGTGCGAGGACTACCTATTGGTGTCAGAGAGAACCAAACATTTTGTGTAAAAGCAGTAGGATTGGACTGAGAATAATATTCGGAGACTGAACCAGTTCCAAACTCATTCTGATCAGTGGAACAGTGACAAAAAATTACAGTTTCTTGTTGCACAACACATCATTCTGGAAAATGATAACCTGGTCGTGGGTGGGACAGTAAGGGATAGAGAACATTAGGAACGAAGAGTGCACAGAGGAGCACGAATTTACTTGCATGCTAAAACGCTTGAGGAGAAGAACAATTATTTTATCTTCCCCTCCACAAAACTGTTCCGAAAATGAGAACTTCCGATAGCTGGTTACATAGACGCGCCCCGAACGAAACAATCGATGAGTGGTACGTCACTGACAGTTCCGAAAACAGAATCTATCTACGATGAAAATATCATCGTGAGAGAAACTGCATCACAATTGCGACAGAAAGAGAGCGTAGTTCGTGAGGTGTCCTGATTGATACGCACGACGCAAAGAGTGACGATGTTCTTAAGGCAACCGCAATTCTCAAGATTCAAGAGTGAACCAAACACCACCAGACAGCATCCTTGGTTGCTCTATGACATGGCTCAGGCTTACTGCTATACGGATCTTCATTCCCCTTCCGGCATAGTTGACACCACCAGCAAAAAACAGGTTTTGACTTCCAGGAAAGAAGCTTACCATTTCAAATAACATCCTGTTGAGCATGTGAAGTCTAGCCATACGCGAAATTGATGTTGTGTTTCGACTATGTTTATTGGAATGCGACGATGAGGCAATGAGAGTAACACATAGATGGAAAACGAAACGAGTTGGCACGTTATTGAGGAAAGACTAGCATGATAGTGAAGAATACGATGGGTTTCACTGCCATTGCACACTAACGATAGGTTTTCGGCTTTGATATTGAGTCTTAATCCCGCCAAGTTTCGAAAATTTTACAATCTACCTATATATGAGGTCGCATTTCATGGCCCAGTTACCCGAAAAACATTTGGCTTTTCCGAAAGTCTCCCCGCCCCTTACGGCACGACAAAAGGTAACAGTACTAATGCAAGCCCTGTTAACCATTTCTGTTCCCTGGCATTGGCAACAGTAATTGTCTAGCACCTTGATCGGAAAAGGAAGAAGTGGGTTTGACCGTGGAACACGTGAATGTACGCATCTTTTCCCACCCATTCAGCATGTTCACTGACATACAGCCCGTTTGTGTAGCTAGTATAGAGAATAGCGGACGATCGGGTTAATTTTCCCGTGGAACAAATGTACGCATCTTTTCCCACCCATTCAGCATGTTCACTGACATACAGCCCGTTTGTGTAGCTAGTATAGAGAATAGCGGACGATCGGGTTAATTTTCCGCAGTGGAACAAAATCGTTAACACTCCAAGGAGTGCATCTTTTCCTACCCATTCAGCAGGTTCACTGACATACAGCCCGTCTGTGTAGCTAGTATAGAGAATGGCGGACGATCGGGTTAATTTTCCGCCGTGGAACAAAATCGTTAACACTCCAAGGAGTTGCTGAGTCACTTTCCTAAAGATGGGGGACCAATGGTAATCTGGCGGTGAAAGCTTACTGTGGACAGGCCTGAGGACTAGTCTGTCTTTGGAAGGACCATCTTTATGGAGTTTACTAGATTATCACCAGAAAAATACCGGCATAACAAAGTGACCCGCCGAACAAGCACCGGCGAGTCTCGTATGTAGAGATTCCCGTTGCAAAGGACTTTCCGCGGCAAAACATTTGTCACTCCCTTTACCAGGTCCCAGCAACTTCGCTGTAATGCGGTTCTCCGCACGTGGAAACCAGGTGAAAATGCGCGAAAAAACGGACTGCCGTGAATTAGAGCCTAGTGACAGCGACCATTGCATTGCGTTCTGATGTGATTTTTCTACACAATCCAGACTCACGGGTGAAGGTAGTTGAAACAGTTTGGAATGGTACAGTCAGCGTCTTGTCAGTATGCCCTCAAAGTAAGGTCACAAATACGTGCTAACCACGTGCTAACTACACTGTTCACGAGTAAATAAGTGTGAAAATTCGAACTATTGCATTAATGGACCGGATTCCGTCGATGAATCAAGGCAAACAGTATCATGGTAGATCATTCACGTTTTCAAAATAGTAGGAGAATAATTTTTTTTTAAAAACTCACAGCGTTATGAATAGCGTCAAACGTGTCACCTAAGTTAAATTCTCCCAAAGGTCGAACGAGACCCAGAGCATTACACGCTCGGTTCAAGTAATCGGTGAGTTCCCGATTGAGTTCTGTGGTAATCTGTTGTGAGGCTTCATGGACGTCCGAGGTGTCATATTGCTGCTTTGGTTTTTTCCTCAGAAGACGTTTGGCCAGTAGTTCAGTGCAAAGATAGCCTGCATGAGAAAAAAAACGAATGAATGGCATGCAACTGGTGTCCACAGAATGGAATTCGGTTGGATGATGAGGATGGAGCACTGTCCAACCACGGTGAGTCTGTCTTTCAGTTTTTGCTTACAACTGTCCACGCTGGAAGCCTTTGGCGCAACTTGAGGCAGTGATTCCGTTAAAACGAAAATACAGGTCTAGCTAGTGAACCATCGGAAACTGATTGCTGAACGATTCAAGTAGGTCGCCTGCCAAACTGTGTTCACGTGACTGATGCGAAAACGACAGCAATCTTGCCCAACAATAATGGTGATTTTTTTTACTTTGACATAACACTAACAGAATAAGGACTGAGTTAACCTGTAAGAGACCGAAATTCTACAGAATACATCAAATACATGCAACAAGTCGGACAAGTGATGCAAATGTGAATCAAGCGGTCGGAAATGACGGCATTCCAAGGACTCAAAGAAACTGGTGTGATGAAGCGAGTTCCGCGAAGCGAATAGAGGAAAACTTGTCTCAAACGGTGGGCAAAATGGAGTACGAGTAACGGAATGTGAATGTTCGTGCCAGAAATATGCACCTATACATACATACGGCCACGGAACGCGCGACAACAGAATGCTGAGAAAATGGACGCATGAAAATGAGAAGGAATAAAGGAAGTAACCTCGGTTCAAGTTCCGCGGGGGAAACAGGACAGGATTGGTCAAACAAGGGAATTATCACCAGATGGACGACACTCAAAAGGAGTGGAACGCATTTAGGAAGGCTGATTAGGTTTTACTCGAACCCACAGTTCCCCCAGAACGACATCGGTTGGTCCAAAAAGAAGGGAACGACTAGAAACTGAACGATCAAAGCTTCTACGTCGTCTTGCACCCACATCTCCACACCAGCTGCACTAACCAGAGGCAAATCATCTTCATCTGCAGGGGTTTTCATCCCAATAACTGATGGATATTTAATGATCGAAGACAGAGAGAACATGAAGAATTACTGTGGGTAGCTGTTGGCGGTACTATCCGAGCGGAAAAACACATCAATAGCAAGTAGTAGATCCAAAGGACTTCTGACCTGCCGCCAGCCAACTAGTTCTTCGAAAGCCTACTTGCTTAGAATCCAGGCGCAGCCACGCACAGGCTATTTCGGAAGACATCGTGATTTACCATCATCATGGGCAGCATAACATCAATGTTCAACACTGGTGCTTTGCTACCGCGATTGAGTCAAAGCTGCCCAAAATTACGATAATCGTGTGGAAAAGATGCATTGATGATAGCTGAGGACCGAGTGGAAATTTTCAGAGGGAAGCGGTAATAATGTGCGAACTCACGCAGCAAAAGCATACGATTGTCAGCCGATCCGAAACGCTGCTCCAGTGATCCATTCATTAAAGCTGGATAGGGGCAGCCTAAAAAATAGGAGGGTTGACGATAAGGAAGACTCCAATAACAACTTTCACGACTACTGATTTTGCGCAAAGGTCAGAAAAATCCATGGGCTAGGTAGGTGAACAAGAGTTTGTTATCGCAGCATGTCGATTAGGAACTAACGTAATCCTAACAGATTCGCCTGTGGTAAGATGGTGGGCGGTTACTCGCCAGCGTCAGACGCTAGCTGATCCAGTAGTGTTCGATGAAAAAAAAACCTAATATCGCGGGCTTCTGAGCACTAAGGAAGTTGAACGATATACAATGTTGCACAGAAAGATAACAGTCAAGTAAGATGTACCGATCACGCATGCAGACAATCTATCGCACTGTACACTGTCTTTGAAGGAACGTGAACAAGTGCTCAACGCATTCTGCTTGAAAGGCTGGCCAGTATCAGGATTTTCTTCCTGAACCACCGAGATGTTTCGGCTCGCTGACTATTCTCCTGAATGGTGTTTTGAATTTGACTCCTATTTCCGGAGTAGGCCTTCATAAGCGGTGTAGAGGCTTAAGGGAGCGTACGAAGCCATGAAGCGACTCCAGCTATTAGTTCTTAATGACCTTCGGGGAAATCTAGTACGGAGAGACCTGGTTGGAGCAGCATACGGCGACTTTGTTCACGTCAGTAACGACTCACTAACGCCAAGGCCAAACGGATGCACAGTTCTCACCAAGACAAAGTGAGACAAAAGTGACGACAATGTTTTTTTGCACAATCGGACAAAGCACGACCGCAGTGTCCAGAATACCAGCTGCTGCTGATTCATACACAGTGGAAGTTATCATGTGGTTCAATCGAATAACTAAACAGCCTGCTGCTGCAGATCACGTTGAGACAGACAACTTTAGATATCGCGTCAGAAACATAACTAAGGAACCTTTTGAAAAATTCACCTACAGGGAGGGTGGGCGCAACAGTGGCGGCAACGCTTATGTAAGAGGAGCAGAATTTGGACCCGAAAGCCGCTGAGAATAAGTAGTTCCGATAAAATCATCGTCTAGAAACAGTTCCACAACATATATTAGGCGAAATCCTAAGCTCTAGCGCTCATATTTGGGCGTTGTAATGATAAATAAGCCTAACTCGCAAACGATTGTTCAGAAAGTCCGGCCACTGATCATTCTGGCATCAAGGAGAGCTCTGACTGGTCGGAAACGTGGATGCAACAGGCAGTCATTTCCCAACAACTGCGGCCTCGTTTCCATTGTTCCGGTTCCATGCACTTTAATTAAGACATGTTTTTCGGCTTGCTTCTAGCGTCCAGCACATTATGCGCACCCTTGATGGTCCCTTGGCTGACCAAGAACTGAGTTAGGGCCATAACCGTTATTTTACACTGGAACCTCCACGGATTCTGCCCGGTGTGTTTAAGGGGATATACTGGCAACTTCAGTTTGTAAACATAAAGCATAGTGGAAACTAGATAACTAGGGAAAATGAAGTGCACAACAATGAGAGATCTCACCATATTGTGACAGAAAATCGGAGAGTGACTTCAAACAGCCTTCACGATCCTCCTTAACTACAACTTGGTTAAAGACGGGAACGCGTCCAGTTTACCACAAACGGGCTTCACATCTTCGGATGATCCATCAGTAAGCTCCTTTGTCAAATCAGACACTGCATTCATAAACGGAATATCTTCTTCGGTGGTAGTCTTCCAGTTATAGTTCAACCTGAAGGTAGTCTACTGTATACCAAGATATATCCTACTTGAGGAGAGCGTAGCATTTGGCCAAGTCGTTTTTGTATTTGGGTGCCATTGGCTTGTTTAGACTCTACACATGAGTGACACTCAGACAAAGGCCTCAGTGAGTGTCAATGGCTGAAGAGAAATGAATGCGGAAACAGTTGCTGCAAAAGATGAGTTCGTGGAAAGATTTGCCTATGACAGGAGGAAGTCCAGTGGTGCAACCACAAGTATATGCACATATGATCAACCCTGTCAGTCATAGGAATAAATTATTAATTAATGATAATAAATCTTAATTAACGGAGAGCTGAACTCGGAATAGTGTCCCCCAGATCGTCTTCACTGATCCGATGGGAGTAAGAACGACAGCACCGGAATGTGACCACGTTGATATCCGTGGAAGTACTACTGACTACCTTGTGATTCATCACATTAGGTCCTGGACTGAGCTGCCAGCTTCATCCGTCAAACTTGAATTTATACAACACCGTGACCAAAATACGCTCCACTCAGCAAAACTCATGGAATGAACCATGACATCACCTTAGTCCGCGTTACGCGTAATCTGGTATCTTCATTGAAATCCACATATTCAGAAACGCCAAACTTACCTCTGATTTCTTAGTTACTTTTCACGCCACCATGAGATTCGTGCTTAAATCAGTTATCTTTCATTAAAAATAACTGCCCAACCGTGGTACCCTTCCCGTGAACAGCTGTTACGCAATACGAAGGAAGCACAAGGACAAGGTTGCAAGGTTGCCCACACCCGAGCAGGAGGAATCGAACCACAGACTTTACGGTTAGCAGCTGTGCGCCTTAACCGCTGGGCCATCTAAAACCGCTGTTTCTTCATTACTCTTCGTCGTTTGTACAAGACTCTATTTTAGTCTTGGCCTAAAACTTCAATCCCCAAAATCAACAAAAACACCCCGCTGTAGATCCCGGTGATGGCTCCCCTAAAACATCTCCCTACTGAGCATAAGATGAGAACATTGGCCGTCTGACCCCACTAGCAAGTTGTGAGGACGAGTAGTCTGAGGTCCACAACTCTGACTGACTTGTACACTCGTCACATGCTGGCGCAGTGTGCGAAACAGAAGTTTCGCACTCAAAAATCCAGCTAAAGAATTTTATTTTTTGAGAAAATTTTCAACAGACGAACGGCGGACTACGGTAGATCCTCTCTCACTTCCTCACCCGACACCGTATCTCTTCCTACTAATATGTAACTGCCTCTTCGGAGACAACTTACCTTGTCAAATAAGTACTTTCGTTTCTGGGTGTTTTCGTGAGGGGGGGCTAGCCATCGGCTCATTTGAATAAAATGCAGTGATCTACCACATGAATCGTACGATGAAGTGGAGGGGTTCGTCCGTGATTCAACAGAGTGTTTCAACTTATGTTCGAAACCCGGCAAACCCTCTTCCTGCGAACAGCTTCAACACGGAAGCCTTCGTACTCTTACAAAAAATACTGAAAGACAGGCGGTTTGAACCCACCATGCGTACCGTCTCACAGTACTACTGATAACTTCTGTACTGTATTCATCAATGAAACCAAGGATGTTAGTCAATTTCAAGGTTGATTAATCATCTAGTACACTCACCAGACGTTGGCTCACCTGGATTCTTATGGAATTCATAAGGATTTTTTGTTTTTGTCCTGTCTATTTGTCAATGACTTCCTCGCTCTTTTAGCAGAAGTCCGATATTTGAGCCCAACTGTCTGCGAAAAACCCAGTCTTGCTCTAGCTTTCACCATACTCTATTCTGCATCACTTTCATTAGCGATGGAAACGAAAAAGTAAGACAGTGGTCCTAACTGCAATACAACCATGAGGAAGGAATGTTCTACCAAAGAGTGGAAAAATGGGGAGAAGAGATCTTAGTATTCGAAGGCTTTAATTCCATAACCGAAATAGTGGGTTGCACAGTCATTTCATTACTGAAACCGTGCACAGTGTCATCCATCAATGAGCCTTTTAAGGAGATCGTAGAGAAAGGTAAAACCTGATCAACGCGCAGGCGAACATCGGCCCAAAATCTATTTTTTTTTGGGCAGATAATCCAGCATCATTCAGGTAAACGGATGTGAATATCAGATCAGAAGATGTCATCAGTACGATTGACCTAGCTTCTTTCCAGAACCCAACCCAATAAAGGCTCGGTGTGGAGCGAATAAGAAATTCAACCTGGGCAGTCCGCCTGGGAAACGGCGGCATGCTCTCCAATGAGATCGGTTACGTAATCCGTGCAGTTTAACTCGCTGCTTTTATTCAACTGTTCAACAGGAAGCTTTCAACAGCGGCGCAATGGAGAAGGCAACGCTTTTTGTAGTCGGCAGATAGACGTATGACGCACGTCTCAACTGCCCTAGCCTGGTAAGTTTTAATTACTGTTCTCATGATTATGAACATTTATCAGATACTCGTTTATGCATCCAGCATCCAGCTGACCCCCGTTATGCTACACGGATGTTCTTGGCCGGGCGTTTAAAGACGTTTGCAGGCCAAACTGTGCAACCTCAAAATATGACGGCCTTTACGGTCACTTTGTATGCACCCACTTGTCTTCAGTGAAACCGGTTGTCAATCCCATAAGTTAAGTGGCCGAATGTTGTCTGCGCATTTGTTTGTCNAAAGGATAGAAGTTCTGAAGAGTGTACTTTGAAGATATCAGACGAATCCCGAAACAAAGTATTACTTCAGTTGTTCTATTTCAACTGGTCTGTGCGGATACTAATCGGACCACTAAATAATAAAATAGTCAGTCGCGTTATCCAATTTCATTATTCTAACCTCTCCTTATTTCGAAGTCCGCCTATGCACCACCAGCCATGACTCTAATTCAGTAAAGACCATCCTATCAAGGACCTACTGCACTCCAGCTCACAGAGAAAAGTTTAAACAATACAACGCACAAGTAGACTTACTCGGTTTACCTTGTACTAGTGTGTCCAAATTACACAAAACAAAATGTTAACGGTGACTGAATTCCGCTACTGTATTGACCATTTGGTGGCCTCGCCTTAGTGCTAATTTAGCACACAATGGTAGCCGTATTGTTGGGGCGAGATGGCTCGAGTGGTTAGAGCGCGAATTTACTGACCGGAAGGTCCGTGGTTCGAACCCAACCTCTGCCTCTCGCTTTCCCCTGTCTAGGCGTGGGCAACCTGGCACTATCCCGGTCCACGTGCTTCCTTAGGGTGGAATGGCAGCTAGGCACCCGAAGGGTATTACAGCCGAACGGAGCCATATAGTTACCTGACATACCCCCATTGCTGAAAGTTCACGGTGCCAAAGTGATTGCGTGTTGCTGCTTCAGCTGTGACACTTTCCGTGTCCAGCTGCCATGCAAACCAATGGAAGTACGAGGACTGAGATACTGCCACGCTGCCAAAACCTAGACAGGAGCAGTCGAGATGCCCGGGTTGGGTTCCAGCCGCGGAACTTCCGGTCAGTAAGTTCGCGTCTTAACTACTGAGCTAACTCAAGCTCTAAGTGATTAAATACCTACCAGCTACTGAGAGCGAAGTTCAGCTCCATAATAAACGGATATATTCAGATTTTTTCCTCGTTTAAGCTGGATTTTCGCTCAGTCTCCCTAACAAGCCAAATAAATGTGTTCCCTATTTAACAGGAAAGAAGTTCTGCGAATCCCGAATGTAGAACGCCAGTGGCCTCTTCATATGACATTCGTCATACCTATACAAGACGCCGCATACTCTGATGTGTCCTTGAATGCATAAACAGAGAGCAGTGGACCACAGAACCCACATTGTCATTCGCTGATGCAAGGATTCAGTTGAGTACAGTTATCCAGCCGAGAGATGGCTCAGTGGGTAGAGCGCGAAGTTACTAACCGGAAGGTTCGTGGTTCGAACCAGACCTCTGCATCTTGACTCCCTCTAACTAGGCTTAGGCAACCTGGTAGTAGCCCAGCCCTAATGCTTTTTTAAGGTGCATGGCATCTAGGCACCAAAAGGGTGCTACAGCTGAACGATTGAAGAATAACAAAGATATAGTTACCCTAGCAAGAGTTTTGAAACTTTTGGATTGGACGGTAACATAATTCGGATGCCAGTAGTGCTAGATGAAAGGAATGATTGATGTCAATGGATCAGGACGAGAAAACAAGGAAAACGGTGGGATGGTGAATAAAAATAAGTGGGTAGATTCAGCAGCACTGAGAGAGAGCCAATGAGCGTTCAGCTGTAGCACCCTTTCGGTACCTAGCTGCCATGCCACCCGAAGGAAGCACGAGGGCTGGGATACTGCCAGGTTGCGCAAGCCTAGACAGGGGAAGTCGAGTGGCGGAGGTCGGATTCGAACAACGGACCTTCCGGTCAGTAAATTCGCGCTCTAACCGCTTGGGCCATCTCGCCTATCTCGCTGGAGGGCTTCGCCATGTCTGTGAACGTGTCTGGTCACTGATGAGATGGTTCACTGGCAACCCACTCTCAAAGAATACGAGAACCAAGAGGGTTAACACCAGCTGTGTTTTGAGCAGCGTGCTCAGGTCATGCTTGGCCTCTCCTGCATCATCCTCCAAGAGGAACAGACACCAGGACTTACGGCAACTAACTGCCCAACATACAAGGAATTAGATGGAGCGAGTCCCCTGGCTCAGTCGCGTCGTAGCATTCAGTGTAGTCATTCACTTTGCTGCTAATTGTGTTGCGACCCCGAAGTTCCCACTGTTTAGGAATTTTTACGACACTGGTGAGAGGTGGAGCATAATTTGGACAGAGTATCGGTGTAGACAAAACCATAGCCGCCATCATTACAGTAACTTTCATATGAACCCAAGGAGTCTACAGGGACGTAGTGGAAGCAGAAAGTTGACAGGGAGAAGGTTGGTCTAGATGCGGTGTGCCAAGTTAGCAAAACAGGAGCTAAAGGGACCACTATTAGTCCGCAAAGATAACTCAATATAAATACGAATATGGATACAGACAATAAGGACTAATATATTAATTTAATGTGAGAGGAGAATACGTCTAAACCACCACCAGGAATATTTCTGAGAACAGTTCAGTTGATCCTCTGTATACGTACACCTTCAAAGCACAGCCTCCCTTAGAGATAACCAGCCCCCATTTGGAACTTCAAGGAGAAAGCTTGATGTAAGCGTGTGACCGGATCCGAAACATCTAAGCCGCACGAGCACTCTCCTCTGCGTTGGGATTCATCAGGTGGATGGACGGGGTGGGATACATGACCCATCGAAGGCCGATAACTCTGGACCACTCGTCCGTTGACCAGTCTGCAAAAATGGCGAATTAGATCTAAGATGTGATGGCTTATCCAGCCAGCTGTTCGCTAACTCCGGTAACCGCCTGACTTCTGGCGAGTGATCAGGGAGTTGTCTGATTAGCCATCAATCCTCGTGGGAGATCTTGTAATTTCCAAGCCACGAGCTCAAAGTTTTCCCGGAATTTAAACGCGGAAGCGATTGGCTCCCGAAAACCTCAGTCCCACGACCGTCTTTGATTAAACTGATATTCATTTGGTGGGCGACGAGAAACTTCTGGCTAGACATAAAAGGTCAGATGATCATCTGAACAAATGAGCAGCTGTCTAGAGAAAGAATCACACGTAGGCTGTTTATTGACCAGTATTTTGGCAGCGGCATAACCGCTAACCGTACTGGAACGATATTGCTACATCATTGCACAGTGCCGACAGTGCTGCATGTGGCACGGCGCTACTAGGTCCGCTCAAAAACTAGATATCAGATAGAACAATGGCGCTGCTTCAATAGTGAGGAAATGTCCCCGCCGGCCCTGAATATAATTCAGCCCAACAATTTATCAGCCGTCAGGTGAAACTTGGCGTGCGCTTGTGGATACTAAGGGAATGAAAGAGGCACAGGAAGTGAGAAATGAATGTAGCTTATCTCAGATGATCAGCACAACCGACCCCCGGAAAACGCCTCCGATAGAAATCACCAAAGAGAAAAGCGGCACAACCGTTTTCAACAGAGAAAGGCGTCTCGATCATTTGGTCGAGCACTGAACAGCAATCGTCGTGTCCACCAACTGCTGGTTAGTTGGATCCAACTGTAGCAGAACCCTGAACGGTGAACCTCGAACCCCCTAAGTTCTCAAAGGCTTCTGACTGCATATATTCTCTTCAGCAGCACCGAGCTCGTGCTCCGGATGACCCCCGACCTGCATTGTCCTAGGGTGGAGATGAAGTCCTCAGTCAATGCCTGTCTTATCGATTTGTCCTCACGGTCCCAGACAACTGGGGAGAATCAGCGGTGTCTATTTTCAAAAGAAGTAATCCGTAGTGAGTGCGATACTGATAGAGGGATCAGCTTAACTCTAGTCGTAACGAGATTCTTGATGTCAATTTTCCTTCGTTACCTTATGGTGGCCAGTGAAACGTTGTCTGGAGAGCAGCAAGCAACGCCCCGGTCTGATGGGGTTTGCTTTGACAACATCCTCAAACTCCATCAAATAGAGTCGTACTGTCCTCAGTGACTAAAGTGTGAAGGTTGTTTCAGAGGACCAATATGTCCTTACTTGTGGAAACAGCGATGCTGCTTTCCCTTGAGGGACGGGTTAGGAAAGGTTGGTCTGGAAGCCGCACACTCCGTAGCCCGAATTTCGATTATAGCATTACTCAGTAGAGTCTAAATACTTTTAGAATTAGAGTCTAGTGCTGCTCGGGATGTACCTGCTGTGCGCAGCTGCATTGGGGGTCACACAAGTATGCATTGCTTCCTGCATCATTGGATCAAACCAGCTCCCTGAAGCAAAGTGAGTCAGTCAGTGAGTCATTGGCTCCGGGGAGGGTCTCACCAGAAACCACTGCCTCACTGTTCAGATTTTTTTGTCAGAGGCTACAGGAAACTTCTGTGAACAAAAAACTACACCCTCCCACTGCCTGGTGGGCCAAACTTTTGAATAAAAGGCTCCCGGTGGTGTAATTAAACCAAACCACCTTCTCCAGTCTGGGCAACTGGGGAGGACTACTCACACTTAGGGCTCTTCATTCACCTACTCTCCCTGCACAACCTTGGCGTGAGTCCTTATAAAGGCTCGGTATGTCTCCTCTAGTGGACGTGTCTAAGATAAATTATCTACTGAGTTCGTCACATCCAATGGTGTCACGCAAAGATATCCTATCGCCCTTTCACTTTAACTTCGTAATCCATATGCTGCTTGAGTCTTCTTTACTCACCTGTAACACATCGGATGTGGAAACACTACCAGCATTCGCCGAAGAACGTTGAGTACGTCGAGGACACTGCCCTTCTTCGGTCAGAACTTTAGGAAACCCTTTGGAATGAAACTCAAGCCTCATTCTTGCAGGTGAACCTGTCGATGTAATAATTTTTTTATCCTGGTAGCAACATAAATTCCGGCAGATCTGTGGAAAAAATCACTTCCCGAATGGGGAAGGCCAGGGCAACGTATGCTGAAATCCAGCATTTGTGGCGCCGACGTGATACCAGCTTGGTTGTTACGGTTAACGTATACAATGCCACTGTCCAGTTTGTTAACTTATGGATCATAGACGTGACCGATGCACACGGAATACCTTGGAAGATAATTTGTGTATGACCACAGTGCCTCTGAAGCATTGCGCAGGCCTGGTGGGAACTAAATACGAATGATGAAATATACCGGATGGTTTCCTGGGAAGTTAATTCTCCGTCGATAGATCAGCCGGTAATATCTCACATCTTATGCTGGTTAGGTCATGTAATTTGTATGCCGGAGGACCGTTTGCCTTGGACAGCCCTCTTCGTCCAGGCTTATGTAGGACGGAGACGACGCAAGGGCGGTCAATCCATGACTTCGTAACGAAGCGAAAAGGCCCTTAGCAGTCAACCGCGTCACGTTGGCAACTGCCGTCTTCCCAGATGGGGACGCAGGACGAAACAAACCAATGGTTGGTAACGTTGACAGGTATGGCTGTCACGTACCCAATGGCAGTCTTTAGTTAAAGCTATCATCTTCACTGCGAAATTCCCACTGCCTACCATACCGAACAAACAGAACCACTCGACGTTAACGAACCGATTGGATAATCGCGTTCAATGCGTAACCTTCATTCTCTTATCCCCGTTCCTTCAATTGAATGATGATGTAGCAGCTGGAACCACTGCACCTCGGTGAATGGTTTGTGAGCTAAGTGAGGTGAGTGGCTGAACGCCGTCAGGTGCAACATCAACGGCATACACATAAACGACCCACGATTTTAGTAGTCCTGGACTTCGAAGGTGCAGTCAACCCAGTAGATACGTTCTCCTTAACACGCCTAAAAAGCAAGGAATGTCCCAAAAGTGGGTGAATGAATTTTTCGCATTTTCAGAATTTTGGGCTTGTAAGTAGATGGATAACTCTTCGAAAGCTAATAATGTGACACCTACGGTGGCAAAGTGGTATTGTCCTTAAATCTCAAGGGACGTGTGTATCGGGTTGCAGTACGGGCCGTCTTCTCGTATGACTGAGACGTGGTCTATGCGAGCAGCGGAACTAAAGGATCTTCGGGTTTTCGACGACTGCTGTCTCAGGTTGGCTGTTCTAGGCTGGTGTCGGTAAATCCACGAGCTAATCAGAAAGTGAGTGTTCGGAATTTCAGTCAAATGTTTCGAGCATCAAAAGCCATCTGATGCGCATGCTAAGCCATCGTCCGCCGAAGATAGTACTGTTTTTCCGTGCCTAATTCAGTGGCCCAGGCAAACGTGGTCAACCCCTGTCCCGGTAAACGGGTATCAAAGCGATTACGAAAAGTCTGATTATTGCCGGTACAACTTGTTTTCTAGGACACGGTCCGCGTAATTCCTATTGAACATGGTTGAATACGCTAATTGATGTCAATGGTGTTCTTTTTCAGTATCCAGATCACTTGAATGAATCTCTGGAGGTGCAAGCACCTAGGAATGCCTGTGGTGGACTGGCACATTGTCTCTTCCGCAGATCCGTTTGTCGTTACATTCACAATAAAGTTTCCAAATTATGGCTGTAAAGAACGCGATAAGTGTTAGACACTGGGCCCTCTAACCAATTGCGCATCGACTCAACGGATGAAAACTTACATGCACTGGGATAAATGCAGTGGCGTCCTAAACCCCTTCTGATTCGGGAAAAATATGCAAGAAGCGGAAATCCAGTGGCCTATGATTAGGGGCCAAGCATTGCATTTACACTACATCGCAATTTACACTACGCGGATAACATTCATTGGTATCGCCGGTCCTCTGTTACTTTCTGAAAAGAGGAACTCAATGTTGTTGGTAGGCCGTTGATAAGGTACAGGGACGGTCTGGGCCTGACTAGACGGCATGCAACAGGACAGGACAAGAACGCAGGATGTGACATCGGAAGCTAATAATTGTCCAGATCCTTCAATCAGAAGCTTTGAGAATGGCTCTCAATGCCATGAAAGTTGACTAAAGTACAGAAGCAGCTTCCTTCCCGATGATGGCGAACACCGAAAAATGTGAAGCAGATTAGCTGGAGTCAATGTGATGCATGATTCACAGTTTTACGAGATCAACGCATTACCAACTTGCGGCAGACGAGCGAATGGTGTGTAGTTTAGTAAAATTCACTTTACTTTCACGCTAGTGTCCAATGACATCCCTAGATTTCAGGCCGGTGGACCTTCGGTCCAGTGGTTCGCCCTTTGCACAGAAACACGCCATCGGTGTCCACATGGGGCCACCATCACTTCAGGTGCCCTACCAGCAAGTGCCCATTGTTGTCCATTACATGCCTATACTGGCAGTCTGTAGTATGTAGTGCAGTATATTTACTGGAGTATCGGTGACTGTCTCACTTATTTTTTGGCCACTTGTCAACTAGCTTTTACGCGAAAATCAATACCGTGGCACTATACTAATAGCCTTCTCCGTCAGTCACTTGGTGGCTCAACCGTAAACCGTGTACCAAGTCACTGTGCTTCCACCTGTTATTGCTACGCCGATTAACGATAGATGACAGGAATAACAGTTGCGCGTGCACGAAACTAATGTGGTCAGCGATAAATAAGGTGAGTAATGGGCCCCACATGGAATCCTATGGAACCCCGCGAAACAATCTGGTAGCCGAACAACCCTCCACCAAGCCGGCGTCAGGTGGTAGCGCACGGCCAAGCAGGACCGCCTCTTACAGTTTCAACCAACAAACCCAACCCTCATGCGACTGGCTTCAAGACCGTGCAGCTGGCCAGCTCAGAGAAAGCAATGATTGGTCAAAGCTATGGACCAACCAACCAGTCCTGTTGAGGTGTCCACTAGACTCTGGTTAGCTGAGGTGCATCAACAGAACCTATGAGTGCGAGTCTTCGTACATACTTTATCAGTTATTTCTACCATAGTATGCGCTTCCGGATTTCACGGGTTGCATTGGTTGGTGCAGAATGACGATTCTCTGATGCAGGTCGCTCCACAGTTGCGAGGTGATTGTCCGAACATCCCGTTCGAAGGGAGTAGAGGTGGTCACTTGCTATATCTGCCATGTGCCGCTTGAAAAGCTTAAATAGGACCCGCTTATAGCACTGCCTCTTGATTTTATGGTCCTAAACAAAAGCATTGCCAACCGCTAGGGTCACAGGAGTGAACATCGAAAACAGCTTTAAACTTTGACAGTCGCTTGGTGTAGGCAACTGCTCACGACTTCAACTCGCAACGAGTACAAATGCCTCAAAAAGGAGCGATTTGCATCACTCTGAACCATGGAATAAAATCCCTGATCCGTCGCGGTACAGCACCTTCAGTGAAATATTCTTCAGGGTTTTGTGTAGTGAAATCGATCGAAAGCTTCCACAAAATTCAGTAACATGGTATCCAAGATTGGTCCATTTTTGTCTTTGATTAAGCCATCGGTAAAACGGTCATCTAACTTCGGAGCAGTTAAATATGAATCCATGATGCTTGGAGGATATAATGGTGATGATATTTATGTAATTCGGTACTCCAAATTGAGCTGCGTTCTACCGCCTCTCACAGAATTTTAACTGGGCTAGAGGTAGTGCTGGCTGTCGCCGGACGTAAAATTAAATATACCAGCGGCCTTTTTATAGATCACAGGAGTGGAATCTATGTCGACTAATTGTTTGAACAACTTAAGGATTTGCACGCTGCCTAACGCAAGTCTTCAGCGTCTCAGGTTTGAAAGTAGTATTATCTAGAGAGAAGAACAAATGAAATGCAAACAGCTGGATAGATCCACTGATGTTATTAGCACTCACCAAAAGTGTGCGCCCAGAGAAAATCCTAGCAACGTGTAGGTGATAGCATACGATGAGGGAGTTGTCCAGGATATTTATCGGTCAATCTGTTCCAGCTGTGTGCTCCCACCGAACAGACCGACTGACAAAACCAAGCTGTACTTGCATGCCCAAGACAAGGCACGGTAGAAATATTGGAAGCTGGAACGAAAAACCGGGACAGTCAGGGCAGTGGTATGCGCAAAACTGTCCTGTATGTGAGCGAAGATGCCTCAAACGGTGAGCTCAGATTGGACTTCTGGGCAAAGCTTCGTTCGCGTGCTATTTGTACGTTACGGAACAGCTTACTCAGAGGTGCACTAAGCCCGTATACACATACAAATTGGTCTCTGTGCATGTGGTTTTCTCCCGGTTCAGCCTACTGCTCATTTCCAAAGTCTGTTTAGTACTGAGTGTTTTCACTAGCTATCTCCACTAGTATTTCTAATCTATGCGCCACAGGTTTATACTGCACACACTGCAAAGGTAGCATTTTTTGTTTTTATATTTACTAGTCTGATCAACGCTTGAACTAATCCTTTTATTCATAAGTAGTGAAAAATTTGCCCGTCTTTTAGCCTAGTCTCACATTACTCCGAACACAGACTCACTACTTGACAATCTGAATATACGAGACTTTTCCTCCCATAGCTTTACTTGTTCTACCTGGTTCATCTGTATATTATTTACACATTATATATTCACGTTCTTCTTGTGACGCCAGTGAGGCAGCTTTCCTGACCATCCGCACAAAATGCCTTCGAAAGCATTGCTGTCGGATGGGGCTGGTGGGACAAGATGAGGGGCTTCCCAGAGCCAAAAAATATGGCCCGTTGAGCGATTCACGCATATCAGTGGTTCCGGCCGAATCTTTAGTCCGCAGGTGGGAGTGGTGTGAACAACACAAAAGTATGGGATCAACCGCTGCCTTTTTATCCTTTTCACATATTTTCTCAATCCTTTTTCGCCATTTGCTCTTTTGTTTGATGCGACCCATCAAATGGTTGCAATAAGTCACTGCTTACTCGGCGACGGATATACAAACCCTTAATTTCATTGGCCAAATATCGTGTGGCTGTGTTTGAGCGACATTCCGTTGTCTGCAGCCAATCGTGAGTTTCATTATCAAGTTGTTCAATCAGAGAACGGTCATGCGAATTAGGAAACCTCGAGTATTACACCAAAGAATAGATCAGCATGCTGTGATTGGCTGGCAGGGACAATTATTTCGCAAGCTTCAGTGACAGCACCTAACCCACATTTTAATTGGTCACGTTCGAGGCTTGTTCCCATAGGGCTAGGGTGGATTGACAGCCAGCATTTTTTGAAAACCAATAACACCGCACGAGTATCCCACGCACGCCACAGCCAATGATGAACCTGCACAAACTCATGTTCTACAACTGTCTTTCGGTGAGTTCCCACAACGTTGACCACCGGTATTTATTGACGGATGCAGGCAGTGCAGGAAAGCTGATTTCAGATCAGGGGGCTAGACTAGAAATAGCTGTAATGCCTTCAAACTTATCCGGCGTCACTTAACAACTGGAATTATCAGACGAAAACAACGCTTCGTGTAAAATTCCCACAATGCCAGCGAGTTACGCAACGATGGGGCTGATGTTAGATGATTGGGTGCAACAGTGACACAACTAGAGCACAGGCTCACATTGTGCTGAGATAAGCTAAGTTTACGAGCACCAGTGCTCTCTTTTTTAAGTGTACAGTTGATGAGACTTGAAAGCACTTTGCCCCCGTGGCTCTGTTACAAGAATTATGTACTGCTCTATTGACCACGGTTACGCTCTCCGAATAAAAGTGCCGAATGGTTAACTGGATGGTTCCAATACGCAGTTTGAGTTGTCACTGCGGTTTGTCCAGAAAAATCTTCATTGGGACC
The DNA here is from genome assembly GCF_000715545.1 of Opisthorchis viverrini. Lineage (NCBI taxonomy): Eukaryota > Metazoa > Platyhelminthes > Trematoda > Opisthorchiida > Opisthorchiidae > Opisthorchis > Opisthorchis viverrini. The sequence continues at coordinate 505,263 of NW_008751665.1, forward strand.
GCTAAGGCAACAAATGTGCCTATTTTCAACTGATCTCTGCTGTCATGCTCAGGGATAACACTCGTTAATGAGCTGCCCATCAGTATAACCAGCTGAAAGACATTTTATTTGGTGCGTGGCTTCAAATTAAGGGGCAACGTAAGAAGCACTGACTTTCAGCCTTACAACGTCTTTAAGGGCAGTTCTACAAGTGGTTCACTCCGACACTCTATTAAACGAACAGCTTTGACAAATTGTCAAGTAATGGGAAGCTGCTCGACAAGTTACCCTATGAAGAAACACCACTCAGCAGCCAAATCTCGCAAACGTTGGTTAGGGTAACTTCAAGCAAAACCGCCTCCCTTTCCCAAACCTCCAAGATGGCGTTTGTTCTTGAGGTTTAGCAGGCGCGCCAACCGGAATATCGCAACAAATGTCATTGTACCTTGCGTTCTTAGCGTCCAGTCATGAGCTTGTCGAGTTGTAGATATGCTGAAAACAGCACCAAAAATTTTTGAACTTTATGTGAAGCTGTTGGAGAAAAGTTGTTCCGCATGTCAGCCGCTTGCCTTGAGAAAAAGTGTTCTACCATGAAACAGTGCCCTTGAAAATATTCCCACTATTTCTCGCGATGGGGTTATAAAATCTATCTGCCGAACCTTTGACAAAAATTTCCAGCGGTGTGTCAGTCATCCCCGTAGCCAATGGTGGTGCGGGAAACCCAACTGATATTTTGAAGCCCTTTATAAGCGAATGAGTTGGGTATTGCGAGCATCTCTGTGACAGCTCTTTTGGGACATCCTTTGAAGGGTGCATTTTATTCACTGTGAGTAGGCAAATTCGTCCGCATATTAAAACACTGGTTTGAAGCAAGCTCCATTCCGGCAGTGCGGACGCAAGAGCGTGGTGAGTGAAGAGTTCGCCTGGACTGGAGGCCGAAGGAATTACTATGAGATGCTCTGTAGTGCAGTGCATGAGCAATCTTACACTGTAGGAACACAACGGACACTGTTAACCCAATATGGTCACGTCGGTTCCGTTGACGCTAAACCACGTCGCATGGAAGTGGTTCACGAAGAAATAGCTTTGTACTACCGCACTGGTCCGTTGGAGCGCGCGATTCGGCATATTTTGACGTGCCCTGTCCGGGAACTTATAGTCTCGTACATGGTGCACTCTAATCTAGCGGCTTTATCTAGTGCACATGGGTGCTTCTGTTTCCGGCACTCAAAAAACCTTTATACTTTTACACACTTTGAATTGATTGTTGGTTTAGTGCAGCTCGTTTGCAAAGCTCTCGAGGACCAAAATTTACCTGCTGATGTGACTTATCAGTTGTACTAGTTGGCATTTAAATCAACTGCTGAGGTAAGCCAGCTTTACCTTGCATGTCAGAGGGTGTGCAGAAAGGCAAGGATGGATTGGTGCATTATTTGTCTATGCTCAACACGGCGAGTGGCTGTGCACGGAAAGCCGGGGAAATGTGTCGGCAATTTTTTGATATGATTTTATCGGTTGTCTATTATTAAACTCGCGCCTGTTGTGTGTTTGTAAAAGTTAACCGGAGATAGTTGGTCGCTTGATACACACAGGAACGTTTGAGCTCAGATGTGAAGGCAAAGCCGGATAAACCCTTCTCGGCACCGGGATAATCTGTGCACAGAGATGGGCCAAAGGTTCGGCAGAACAAATTTTGGGTTGAAATAGAGGGGTTGTTTCGATCCCCAAAAATGGATGTAGGAGGAAAATGGAAAATGGAAGCTAAGTAGGTCTCATCATGGGGCAACCTAGCAAGATTGCTACTACAGAGCCCACGTGCAAACAAACCCAGGGTCAGCAGGGACGGTCGGAATATGGGAAAGATTCAGCCACTGAGACGGTGACCTAGACATAAACGTATTTGACATGAACTTCATGAAAACACCTGTGCATCTATTTGGATCAGCAGTGAAAAGAAATGTTTACTTTAACACGGAAGTGAGGTGTGTTGGTTGTTCAGAGGAGGGAAACAGTGAAACAAAGCGAAAGGTCACTAAGAAAACGAGGAACCCGAAACCCTGGAACAGGCTTGTTACCGATTCGGTTGTAATTAAACTATACATGCATATTTGGCGAATATACGTGGTACAAAACCATCCTGCCTAGCCGCTTTTGGAATATATAAAATGTTTTTTCAAGTGACAAGCTATTTTACTCATTACAGAAGACTCGGTGTAATGTTTTTAAACAGCCATGAAGTGTACGGCTGGTGGTCCAAATTGAGCCCGTTGTCCATGCATTCGTCTATGTATGAAGCACCACTCGTGAATATCGTAATCGTAAAAAGCTAGTTCTTGCACGCATCCGTAAAAAATAAAGATGGCTCACGCTCTAACGCTGGTTCTACTTTCCTGCGGTCAATTTGCACCCTTTCTGCATTACCAAAAACAGAATCCGTCTAACTCCACCGTTGAGGCGAACAATCGGACCCATCACTTTTATTCTGCTTAGGCATTTTTCAAAGTGCACCACCATATAGTTGCGATTTCAAACTAAAATGAAAAGATGCCATGACGCTTAAATTGAACAGTCACAGTCAGCGGCTTCATGCGTTAAAGTGCATGTTTTGCGTCAAACACAAGCGACAACCGGCACTTTCCCGCATGTTCTACCGAGGTTTTTCAAAGATGTTGTTCCATTGATTTCTTTCTCTAAATGATACCGCCTTCAGCAAATAATACACATGAAGCATGTTTGGAGTGCTTGACGGTTGTACGCGAAGCACTCGCTGATATATTCATCAGGCCCACCTCGAAAGTATTTTTCGGCTATGCAGAGCCTTACGAACAGGAAGAATAGTCTCAATTGTTTTCAACCTATCAAGTAGGTACGTTTCTGCGCGACGAGCTAATTTTCATAATGTGACTAGGAAAAGCTTTTGGACAACCACTTTAGATGTTCTCAGGGTTCAGAGAGCACTGTTGCTGTTAAAAATGCTCACACAGGTCTTCTTATTCCTTGATTTGTTTAGGCTAAGCCTAATGGTGTTCTGCCTGTCGGTTACAATAACCATTATTTGATATTGCACAAATGCATCATGTGAAGTTGTGACGGGCGACTGCTCGGCCACTCGTATACCGCCGATTTTCATTCAACCCCGTTAGGTGTGCTGCGACAGTTGGTCTATTCAGCGGCTCTTTGGATGTACCATGCGCCCCACTTACTCTTTCTGATTTCCGACCGTCTTGAATTGCACAGATGTTCCCCCAGTAGTCGGTAACGGCGAACGGACCTTTCCATTGGCTGTCCGGCTTCCGCGACCTCAGTCCACTTTTTCCAGGATTCTGACAATCCTTCGATTTAACCTTCGCATCTGTGGGGAATAATCGTGCTTTCCTACTCACCGTTTTCTCTCCAGTCCGTTTCTGAACGGCGGTCGAGCTCCCTCGGGCTCTCCTCCTTTCTTCCTCTAGCTCCTTTAAAGCCCAGCGTGTTGCCAGCCACAAACCGATTTTCTGATCAGCCGGGAGGGGTGGATGTCGACAGTATATCAGCGTAAACGGAGACTTGGCTGTGGTTGACTGTATGGAAGCAACACCAGGGGCAGGCACACTTACCAGTCATCCTTGGCCGCCAGCCACTCCTTGATCGCTTGGTCATAACGTTCGGTTATAACGTTCGTTTGCGAGTGGTATTGTTCCGTCCCTAGCCGTTTGGTGTCCAGCTTCTGCAAACTCTTTGTTCTCAGAGCAGGGTCCCTGATCGATTAGGATCATTTTTGGCACGCCATGGTTGGCCAAGATGTGATGCATTACCAGTCCGCTGATCGTCGTCGCCCGTTGATTTGGCATGGCTGCCGCCTTGACCCACCGCGATAGGTATTCTGTCGCTATCACGATGTACCAATATCTGCCGGTCGTCACCAGAAAGAAACCCATAACGTCAGTGGACCATAACTCGCCGATTTCTGAGACGGGAATAGGCTCCATGAGATACGTTACCCCTGTTGCATCCCCTTTCATCAGTTTGCTCCGCTTACGGGACACCATATAACCCATCACCTCACTTGTCACCCCGGGCCAGTAGGCCCCCCGTCGAAGTGATTTGTACGTCTCGGTGCACCCTGTATGTGCCATCTCTTGGCATTTGACGGTAGGCTCCCTTCTCAAAACGCGAGGTATCACGGGCAGCAAAACATCAGAATCGGGGGCGTTCCAGGAAATTATGCCAGCTTCATTCACACTCAGCTTATCAAAGTGACCCTGGAACGTTTCCAAATCCTTTTCTTCCTCTCCCTTCTCAGTATTCCTCCCACCCATAACGGCGGCTACAACCTTCCTTAACACGAAATCCTGTCGCTGTAGTTGCGCCAACCTTCAGAAATCCAGTTGGATGACGTGGCCATTGGCACCGATCATGATCCTGAGGCCTCATCCTCATCATCCGGTCTTGACAGCCAATCAGCAAGGCCTTTCTCCTTTCATGGTAAATGAAGGATCCTGAAGTCGTACTTTTGCAGCAGGGGTACCCTGACAGAACAGTTCGGAGTATTTCTTTACCACGAAATGTACTTACGGCAAATTAGAAGAGATAAATTTCGGACACGCAGCTCGTTCACGGCAGTGTTTGAATAAATTTCAACCTTAACTGCGCCATGCCTCATCACCAGTTTTCCCCACATTAACTGAAACACGAACTATGCGCTCTTAAGAAAATCTGCTCCTCACATTGACTGCTATATGTCTGGGCATGCCAAGAACGCGTGCTGATAAGAATTGCCGCCTGGGCGCATTGAGTGCGTTGAAGATCTGTCAATATCCAGTCGATACTTACACAAGGCTCCTGAATTGTGCGCACGGTCTGTAACTAGCTTCGTTCTTCTTCGGCACCAGGGATACCCCTTCTCCCGTATAAGTCGCTGGAACCTCCCTTTTCCCTTCTATTTGGATGACGGCCTGACTGTTAGCTTGTGTCACTGCACTATCCACAACCCACTCGGAAATAAAGTAATCTAAAGGTTTTTTATGCACAAGCAGTCGGGCACGGAGGAACTGATTTTTCAATGGTCAGGTATGCCACGCTTGTAGAATCGTCTAGTTCGAGCGTCCTCCGCGATTCCGTCTTGGAAGCTGCAAGCTGTCCGGCAAGTTGGTGCACCTTACTCCTCAGGTCCTCAACGGTTGAGTCCTTCCTGTTCTGTGAATGCGGCGTGGCCAGTGGTGCCACCCCGCGCACTTCAAATACAGCCGGGTCCCATTTCCGTGCGTACATCAACAACACAATATCGGCATTCTGATGTCATCCATGTGACCCGAGCAATTTATACTACAACCAGCAACTCTCATCGCCTAGCGCATGTTTTTCGCAGAGCACACAACCGATAGACACGACTCGGTCAAACCCACATTTGTACAGATAATCCAGATTCGACTTCCCAAAGTTTTGGGCTGGCACTCGAGAATGTTCAACGGTCATTCAACAAAAAGTTCTCACCACAGACCAGCTTTCTCTCCTACTGATTTCGCTGTATAAGTTTGGGCCTTGAGTCTCTGTGGCCGTTATCGGTAAAGCTAAATTTAACTCTCTAACATCGTATGTTGTGCCGAAATTCTTTTGTAGCAGAGGCCAGGATAAACGTGAGGTCACATCCACGCCATGAATCAATAAATGCCGCAACTATTTAGCGTGCCTGAAAGCGCGTAAAAACCTACGACACTACTTCTTCCTCGTTTAATACACTCGCACCTTGAACAGTCTCCCCTATCGGGTCTGAAATATTACACATCAACATACGCTTTCGCAGCCTGTACAAAACTTTCTTACATGTGAAGCCGAAGCCGCCCTACTTATTGCCCAACTACCCCCAATATCCTTTATGAGCGGGGTCCAGACCACTTTTGATTTTGACAAAGGTATAGTTAACGGACGAAATATACCGAAGACAATAATTTAAAAAGCTAGCCCCTTACCACACCTCGCTACCTCTTTGACTTGCCTATAGCAAATTATACCGGGTTCCTCCCAGCTAGACCATTGCCAGGAATACTCTATCTGCTCTGTTTTATGAGTATTGCCTTGTCTTGTCTAAACTCAACAAAATTAAAACAAGCAAAAGTCAGCGAACGTTTTATACGCCCCGCAACCCATTAAGTACACGCACACAACATTCCAGTACGCCAATGTTTTGCTTAATGGGTCGCGCTCCGTCATCATTTACCCATGGTTCACCTGCTCTGGCCACTTCCGTTCTGTCCAAATCGTCCCAACTGTAGCCGCCGCCTCACTTGCGTCCGCGATCTGCCTCTTATAGCGGCTGTTTGTCGTTTGCTTGTTTGAAATGACCGAGCTAGTTTACTCACCTGGACTTCCGCCGAATGGATAAAATATCTGGTAGCTGGAGTAATTTATCAGTGCACAAGCCGCGATTACGAATGCCTGGAGGCATGCCACCTTGCAGATCCGGTGGCGTGCACAAGAGATAAAACCCCCGTGTGGTGGTCGGTACGTCTAGCGAGGAGGATGGCCTTGTTGCCTCGCACAATGCTCCGGTCTTATATCCGTCAAACCAGTAGTAGATCGAGCGCTCCGCCCATCGCCGGTGGTTCCAATAATCGCCTTCAAATCAGGAGGTTAACAAAAGGGCACCTTTGAAAACTTTTTTACTGCACGGATGTGAGCCTACCCGGCTATCATTTAACTGCCAAAGATGCAAGCTACCAAGGATTGAAAACGGGAAAAGGCGTCCCTCTGCTCAATAAAAAAACGAAACTCGTAAAAAAACAGACGGGATGTCCTGAAACCACCGTGATACACATGGCTCATGTCGACGTGCGTAGCTGTAGCTGCCTTTGTCATAATCAGGGTTGCAACGCACCAAAGCCTACTCACTCAACCAAACAAAGCGTACACACCTGCCTACTGCTCCCAAGAGCGAACATACACAGTGAGAAATATATGTCTACAGGGTTTTCCATCCTCCTCGACGAGCAAGCAAGATCAATGCCCAAAGCTTATTTATTCTCCATGCACCATTTCTTACCTCGAAGCTGATAACAGTGCTTCGGGGACTGGTGACTATTTTTCTTACGCGTACTTTCACTCCTAGCTTATGGTTCTGCCGAACCAAGTGATAAATACCAGATAAAGTAGCCCGTCATCCCGGCAGTTCACCCCGGCGGTCCTTATATATACGGTTTCCCCAACCAAACTACATCGCTTCGAGAGTACACCGGTTCGCACTAGATCTCTTGTACTTTAGTAACTTGAGCTTTATTGCCTGGTTGTGCTAGTCTACCAAGTACAAATCCATTCCCGTCCTATCTCATATAATCACTGGTTGTCATCACTCTAATCGCGCCAGACATCAAGTTTTTCTTTCCATGTACATTGATGCACATTATCCCATCCGGTGTCTCCTCAAACTCACCATGCTTTACTAATCTCATCCCATTTTCCCATCTTCCCAAGCTTTGAACTTCGACAGTGTTGGGTATGAAAAACCTGGTTGGCTGTTATCTGCTTCACCTGGTCCATGATCTATATACGCAGGTCTCCCAAACGGACCAAAAAACCTGCGACCCTATATAGGCTTCAATCTATATTCGTTCCCTTGACCAGCGTGGAAAATTCCGCTGCTCAAAGAATTGTACATCTCGCTCAATGACCTTAAATGTGACGTCCGTTACGGGGCTGCCCAAAAGCCGAAGTATGTCAGGACATTGATGGCACGGCACTGCCATACCTAGTTTGACAGCACACACCATTCCTCCTCTTGATCGTACCATATCGCCCACTCGTTCCATTAACTGTTAACACGAACGAGCTCTACATCTGGCCCCAGCTGCCTCCACGACACGTTCATTCCAATCAACTGAACTTTTCGTTTGAAGTTGGCCATTTCTGTGTGTCTGTGCTTCCCGCAAAATTAATTACTCTATGTAGTTTGCGTTCCGGCTCGTGTGTTTTCACCATCTCACTCTCCCAAGGAATTATTATGCCCGACGCCACAACAGCAACACCAGTGAGTCACCACAGTTTCACTGTGCACCATGTTTCTGAGATTCCTGTTACCACTTATCCGCTTTGCTAATCCCTTCACTTCATCACCCTCATTTACGCCTTTTGCGGCCCTGACCATGAGCCCAACAGTCAAGGGCCACGAGGCCTTAGCGGTGGTTTAAGGTTTTCGTTCAGTTTGACTGGTCGGATGACGCCAGCTCTGCTGCTTCACCAGATACAATGCTCTGGTTCCTCATTTTCCGCAGTTTACACTTTTTTGTCATGTGTCGGACAGGAAGCCTCTTGTTTTGCTCTCTCTCTGCCCGGCACTTTCGATATACCTTCCAAAAACACGCATAGTAACTCTGCTTCCTTACCTGTGCCGGTTTGGCGGTCAACACACCTACATCGGATAATGTCCACCGCCTATGACGCTGTTCCTTTTCCCGAACCCCCCTGTATCCACAATCCCCGCCAATCATGCTTTTATTGTGACTGTACCCTTATGGTCATACGTGAGGGCATGCTACCCGCAAGTTGGGAATAATCATTATCTATATAATTATGGGTGTTTTTCAAAGTTGCTTTGCTTTGTAATTCCATTAGCTTAAGCAGTTCTTGGGCTGGGTGTTTGTAAATTTTGGACGCGTTTTAAGAAACTCCTTGCACTTTCAATTTTCCGGATACTTCCCTGGCCCAAAATGTTTTGCACAACTGCTTTGAGTAGAAGTTAGGCATAAATTTTCCTAAATCCCCGGCGGCCATGTTTTGGCTAATTGGTAACAGAACACGTCGTGAGTGGATTCAGCTGGCTCACAACTAACTTTTTAACCAGTAAGCGTACTTCGCAGCTCAAATAATGTGTGGCGGTTTGACACTTGAAATAAGAGAAAACTGTGCTTTGGAGTTGTGCTTTTACTTAGTTTCAGCGGACGAAGGACTTTTAAACCACACTGTTACAAGATTCATGGTAATTTAGTTAATCTCATTCAACCACGATGGTTCCAGTAGGACCATAGGGGTGGCTGTCCGATGTGTTCTGACGCCAAAAAAGTAGATCTGCTAGGTTTGTCGTTTTAGATGGATATTTTGGCGTCCACCTGTGAATTTTTGGCGTGTGAGATAAACGTTCTGAGTAATTAGACAGGCCAAACCTATGTTGTGACCTGGATATTCAAAACAACTACAGGGAGTGTAGCATGTGTGTATGAAGCTCAGCGGGCCCTAGTTTACACCGCAGGCTGTTGCTAAAAGAATCCAAGCTACTGAATATCTCACTCTGATCTCTCTTATCGCTTGAAGCGTTAATTCCAGACATGGATGCGTGGCTGAGGGACGTTGAACAGCCAGAGTAAGTGCATGGGACAGCAACAGGATTGGTAGTTGGCTTGCGGCGAGGGATCTATTGGGATGTAACAGTTTATGGTGTTGTAAGCTTTGAATGACGCGCAGGAGTCGCAGATCAATTGAGCTGTCCTGGAAAATAAACTATTAGCGTGGGGCACAGGTGAGGCTGCTTGTACATCACAGAAGCCGACAGTTGGTCTTAAATTCTACTGCTCAGCTGTAGTACGCTGGAAAGCAAGGTGTCTTGAGATGCCCTTCACTGCTGCAAATGCGTCCATTAAGGACCACAGAATTTTTCGCGAGAGAAACCCGAATCATTGCGGTGGGAGTAGAAGTCCCGATATGAAAACGCTCAATTATGAGTGGTACGCAATCAGACCAATCACGACGCATTTCTTTGGTCCTTGGTCTAGTGGTTGTGTATGCCCTTCCCAGGCATATGTACGGACATCTTGGGATCGCTGACCGTGGATTGGCGGAGTAGTCTTGGGATAGTCTAGAAAATAGCTGAGGCATGGCTGTAAGATCAAAACTGGTAACAGGCCTTCATCGTAAATAGTAAAATGCTGCACGGCGAAATCCTTGGTATGTGAGTGTCACAGAGATTACTCCCTCAAAATTGTAAGATAACTCCCGAAAACTTTTTTCATGGTCCGTTTGTGACAATGTACAAAACGAAAAATATTTTAATACAGAGAAGATGACATCAGCGAAAACGATACATTTTGCTCCCAACTTGCGGGTAGCATGCCCTCACGTATGACCGTAAGGGTACAGTCACAATAAAAGCATGATTGGCGGGGATTGTGGATACAGGGGGGTTCGGGAAAAGGAACAGCGTCATAGGCGGTGGACATTATCCGATGTAGGTGTGTTGACCGCCAAACCGGCACAGGTAAGGAAGCAGAGTTACTATGCGTGTTTTTGGAAGGTATATCGAAAGTGCCGGGCAGAGAGAGAGCAAAACAAGAGGCTTCCTGTCCGACACATGACAAAAAAGTGTAAACTGCGGAAAATGAGGAACCAGAGCATTGTATCTGGTGAAGCAGCAGAGCTGGCGTCATCCGACCAGTCAAACTGAACGAAAACCTTAAACCACCGCTAAGGCCTCGTGGCCCTTGACTGTTGGGCTCATGGTCAGGGCCGCAAAAGGCGTAAATGAGGGTGATGAAGTGAAGGGATTAGCAAAGCGGATAAGTGGTAACAGGAATCTCAGAAACATGGTGCACAGTGAAACTGTGGTGACTCACTGGTGTTGCTGTTGTGGCGTCGGGCATAATAATTCCTTGGGAGAGTGAGATGGTGAAAACACACGAGCCGGAACGCAAACTACATAGAGTAATTAATTTTGCGGGAAGCACAGACACACAGAAATGGCCAACTTCAAACGAAAAGTTCAGTTGATTGGAATGAACGTGTCGTGGAGGCAGCTGGGGCCAGATGTAGAGCTCGTTCGTGTTAACAGTTAATGGAACGAGTGGGCGATATGGTACGATCAAGAGGAGGAATGGTGTGTGCTGTCAAACTAGGTATGGCAGTGCCGTGCCATCAATGTCCTGACATACTTCGGCTTTTGGGCAGCCCCGTAACGGACGTCACATTTAAGGTCATTGAGCGAGATGTACAATTCTTTGAGCAGCGGAATTTTCCACGCTGGTCAAGGGAACGAATATAGATTGAAGCCTATATAGGGTCGCAGGTTTTTTGGTCCGTTTGGGAGACCTGCGTATATAGATCATGGACCAGGTGAAGCAGATAACAGCCAACCAGGTTTTTCATACCCAACACTGTCGAAGTTCAAAGCTTGGGAAGATGGGAAAATGGGATGAGATTAGTAAAGCATGGTGAGTTTGAGGAGACACCGGATGGGATAATGTGCATCAATGTACATGGAAAGAAAAACTTGATGTCTGGCGCGATTAGAGTGATGACAACCAGTGATTATATGAGATAGGACGGGAATGGATTTGTACTTGGTAGACTAGCACAACCAGGCAATAAAGCTCAAGTTACTAAAGTACAAGAGATCTAGTGCGAACCGGTGTACTCTCGAAGCGATGTAGTTTGGTTGGGGAAACCGTATATATAAGGACCGCCGGGGTGAACTGCCGGGATGACGGGCTACTTTATCTGGTATTTATCACTTGGTTCGGCAGAACCATAAGCTAGGAGTGAAAGTACGCGTAAGAAAAATAGTCACCAGTCCCCGAAGCACTGTTATCAGCTTCGAGGTAAGAAATGGTGCATGGAGAATAAATAAGCTTTGGGCATTGATCTTGCTTGCTCGTCGAGGAGGATGGAAAACCCTGTAGACATATATTTCTCACTGTGTATGTTCGCTCTTGGGAGCAGTAGGCAGGTGTGTACGCTTTGTTTGGTTGAGTGAGTAGGCTTTGGTGCGTTGCAACCCTGATTATGACAAAGGCAGCTACAGCTACGCACGTCGACATGAGCCATGTGTATCACGGTGGTTTCAGGACATCCCGTCTGTTTTTTTACGAGTTTCGTTTTTTTATTGAGCAGAGGGACGCCTTTTCCCGTTTTCAATCCTTGGTAGCTTGCATCTTTGGCAGTTAAATGATAGCCGGGTAGGCTCACATCCGTGCAGTAAAAAAGTTTTCAAAGGTGCCCTTTTGTTAACCTCCTGATTTGAAGGCGATTATTGGAACCACCGGCGATGGGCGGAGCGCTCGATCTACTACTGGTTTGACGGATATAAGACCGGAGCATTGTGCGAGGCAACAAGGCCATCCTCCTCGCTAGACGTACCGACCACCACACGGGGGTTTTATCTCTTGTGCACGCCACCGGATCTGCAAGGTGGCATGCCTCCAGGCATTCGTAATCGCGGCTTGTGCACTGATAAATTACTCCAGCTACCAGATATTTTATCCATTCGGCGGAAGTCCAGGTGAGTAAACTAGCTCGGTCATTTCAAACAAGCAAACGACAAACAGCCGCTATAAGAGGCAGATCGCGGACGCAAGTGAGGCGGCGGCTACAGTTGGGACGATTTGGACAGAACGGAAGTGGCCAGAGCAGGTGAACCATGGGTAAATGATGACGGAGCGCGACCCATTAAGCAAAACATTGGCGTACTGGAATGTTGTGTGCGTGTACTTAATGGGTTGCGGGGCGTATAAAACGTTCGCTGACTTTTGCTTGTTTTAATTTTGTTGAGTTTAGACAAGACAAGGCAATACTCATAAAACAGAGCAGATAGAGTATTCCTGGCAATGGTCTAGCTGGGAGGAACCCGGTATAATTTGCTATAGGCAAGTCAAAGAGGTAGCGAGGTGTGGTAAGGGGCTAGCTTTTTAAATTATTGTCTTCGGTATATTTCGTCCGTTAACTATACCTTTGTCAAAATCAAAAGTGGTCTGGACCCCGCTCATAAAGGATATTGGGGGTAGTTGGGCAATAAGTAGGGCGGCTTCGGCTTCACATGTAAGAAAGTTTTGTACAGGCTGCGAAAGCGTATGTTGATGTGTAATATTTCAGACCCGATAGGGGAGACTGTTCAAGGTGCGAGTGTATTAAACGAGGAAGAAGTAGTGTCGTAGGTTTTTACGCGCTTTCAGGCACGCTAAATAGTTGCGGCATTTATTGATTCATGGCGTGGATGTGACCTCACGTTTATCCTGGCCTCTGCTACAAAAGAATTTCGGCACAACATACGATGTTAGAGAGTTAAATTTAGCTTTACCGATAACGGCCACAGAGACTCAAGGCCCAAACTTATACAGCGAAATCAGTAGGAGAGAAAGCTGGTCTGTGGTGAGAACTTTTTGTTGAATGACCGTTGAACATTCTCGAGTGCCAGCCCAAAACTTTGGGAAGTCGAAGCCTGATTATCTGTGCAGAACTCATTTTGACCTGTCATGTTTGGTATTGATATCTTCAAATTTTTCTCCAAAATTACAGGCGTCTTTAATCCTTACTGCTAACACCATTATATTGCAGACATCCCTTTTAGTCGAGAATCTTATTTGTGAGCCGTTATCATCCGCTTGTGTGGCTCCTGCACACTTTCGTTTTTTCATTCCACGCAACCGGGATTATTTACTGTCACATCATCTCATGCCACACAGACCGCTGCCTAATTTAATCGACCACATACCCTTATGTGCTGCTTACTTTAGGGCAGATAAGCGAAAAAGCCTGAAGCTGACACCTTCCAGATTCCCCTCTTACTTGCTCGCTCTTCCTTTTGACGAACTCTTTTCAGGCCCAATCTGGGTAACCGATGGATTCATTGGCCGCTTATTTTTGTCAGCTGGAATACCTACAGTTGATTCGATTTCTACGGTCAATATAAACCATTCTTCAAATTCCGACACCCAATTTATTTGAATGACTCTAAATTTCGCGCTATGAAACAAGCCGGATGACAGACTGCTGTTGCGTGTAATATGTACTCACTTTCTCATGATATGTGCCGTCTATCGGTAGCGAGGATTTAAGGCCTAAATGCGTCTGCCGAATTGACCTCCCGATCTGGTTCCACCCGATTCTAGGCATGCACACTGGTGACATAGGAACCGCTGCTGGTGGTTTCTCGGGGCTCGGCATCGTTCTAAGCCGAAGAGTTGAACTGCCCGTGTTTGAGGGGTTGCAGGCCGATAACAGAATCTGCATGCTTCTTTTGGCGACGTCTTCGGCAGTATTCCGCAAACGCGTTAATAACTGATAGCAGTTCGTTTTATCTGCTTACTCCATAACAGACTGTGGTGGTGGGTCAAGAGATCAAATATTGTTTTGGTTGCCAGGACATGCACGCACCAGTAGGTAGACGTAGCCCCGTCGATTTGGATCACATGTTTTTTTGTTATCGCCTCGTGTTGCCTACCCAGGGCGCGCGAGACTTGCACACTGTCAACTAAGAATCTCCGGGACATTGAGGTGATGTTGGCCTTGGCCTGATGTTGGCCCTTGGACAAGACGCATGATCACTCAAAGGTTGCATTCTTTCAGTGCGCAGTTGCCACGCTATCCAAAGGACTAAAGACAGCTGAGACAGTGCTAGGCTTCGCAAGCCTAGACGAGGGTGACTGAAATGCCAAGGTTGGTTTTGGAACACAAAAATTCCTGCGAGTGATTCCGTCTTACCCACTTAACAACTTGGAGGTTCGTTTACTCACTAGAAGCTACTGTCCGCAAGCCTCCAAAATACTGGGCACTCTCCACGTGAAATGGAGCAACCAACTAGATCTGAACGCCGCATCTTGGCAGCCATTAAAAATGCTCGCGGCTTCGACAATTATTCCCCTCAATCGAGAATACAACACCACGCAACGAAATGTCTGACTTCATGTTATAAACAGCTTACGCACTGGTTGCGAATCTTTGTGGATATGAAGAGCTGAGGAGATGGAAGAGATGGGAAAATCTGCGGATGTGCATAAAAGGCCCAGCTGACACACGCATCGTGCCCAAACAAGCCTCTAGTGAGTGGAACAGTAATCGACGAAAGCGGCTCTCATCACTGAAAAAGTAATGCCCGGATTATTTGGCTTCGAACATTAAAAGAAGATTCAATGAACTACCTATAATCTCAGCCAATCTAACTACTGGTCTTGCAGCCCTGGACAACTGACTTCCATCCCCATAATAGGCAAATTCCTTCACCCCCTAAATGTTGGTGAACTGTTGGTTCCGACGAACTAACAACAGCCCTGTTTAAATGTAAGAGTGTAATCCTAGCCAATACCTGCGTGGCTTATTTGACCTCAGCTGGGTGAAAGAGTCTGTTACAGCCAACTGGGATAAGTCGATAGTGGTGCCAATTTTCGAAAAGGGTGCAGAGTCCGAGCAGCATCAGAAAAATTCATCGGAGTAGTATGGTCGTTAAACATGTATTTGAAGCCCACATACTGCGGGTTCATGCATCAGAATGTGCAGTATTTATGCTTTTAAGAATCCAAAAAGCAACATTGAGTGTTGTGGGACACTACACACCTCGAAAATGGGTTAGCTCTGACGATAATGTGTCAAGAGAAGTGAACACACGCACTACAAGAGCCAGAGGTGTTTTTGCTAATCTACGTTACTTGTGGAATCAAAAAGATGTACCTTTGGGTCTCAAAGTGTGCGCGTACCAGACTTCTCAGCGGGATGTCTTGTTGTACGGCTGGGACTTCAAGCTAGGGTATATGACGGCTTTAAGTCCCCGTTCATTGATGTCTGGCAATAAAAGCTGGTCAATAACGGCATTTTCCTCAGCTTAATTTTTTGCTCAAGCTATCGCCTCCATAAAAAACAACCAAAAATGTTCACAGTATATATTAACGTCCAAAACCAGGCCAAGAACAGTTTTGAAGCGCGTTGTATGTACAGTCCGTGCCACAACAAAATTCTGGAAATTCTGACACCGTCTGGATGCGCCATTGCCAACCGGCGTTCGGCGAATACTGGGTGCGGCCATGAACTCCTGGGCAGAGCCATAGCCTCTGAACTGGACTGAGCCAGATGTGCTGGAATAAGCAGCGAAACCACGCTCCAGATCCACTGTGTCAAAAGCGGCCTCTCTGCTTGTGGACACAACCGTCGCCCAGGACCACAACATCCAAAGCCACGTCACTACAGCCAACCGGAAAATCCCTCGCACGCTCGGTTGGCCACTCTGATCGCCGGTGGATCGAGTGTCCACACAAACGCGAAAGAAAAACGACTGCAGCCAAATAAGCCCAGAAGATTCGTCAGATTAGAAAACTGATGATCGGCTTTAAGGCGCAGTCCTCAGCCCCATGGAAGCGCCACCAAAAGCATTACTTCTTGGTGTCGCCAGTGCTCGGGGCCGCACAGAAACACTTTTCCGGTCAAACCGCGCAAAAACACCCAAGAATCCAGAAAGGCAAAATTTTACCGCAAACCTTTGATCAACAGCAAATCTGGCCACCAACAAGGCGGTGCTGAAAGAACTACAAGCAGCAATGTTCAAAGATTTCGCACAAATGGGAAAAACTGCGTCCCCCAAAGCCAAAAGACCCGAGCGAAACGGGCTCTTAAGGAAGGAAAAACCTTGCAAGCGAGAAACACCCCCAGCAACCACGAAGACAGGAGGCAGACGATATTGCACAAGAGGCCCCTTTGGACCCTTGGACTCAAACCCGACGCACAACTATTAAGTCAGTTAACCTCCCTGGACACCCAACTTTCGGTTTCACACCCTCGGATATGGCGGAGAGCTAACTGCCTTAGCCTCAACTAAATCTACGGTATTAAGCAGCCAGCTTGCCTTGATCAGCTGTCTGTAAACGCACTCACAGAGACCTGGCTCACACCAGATGTCTCTGACGCGGAGAGCTCGATAGACGGTTACTAAATTTTTCGAGCTGATTCAAAATGTGGGAGGGCTGGTGGGCTTGCACCTTATTTACATGCGGCCTTAGCCATCCAGATTGTCCTCTTTGAAACAGCTCCTGCACCATTTTGCGACGCAGTGTGCATCCAACTCCCGCTGCGCGGGTCCGATTCTCTCCTTGGTGTGGTCTACCGCAGCACCTCGAATCCCCCTGAAGATGACCAATCCCTCATACGAACCCTTGAGCAACTATCCTCCAGCTACCAATTCACGCATCTGCTGGTACTTGATTCAACGCTCCAAAGGCCTCTTGGATGGAGCTCCAGCGCGTCGAATCGAGCGGCCTTTTTTCAGCAATGCTGATTGAAGTCGTTGAACAGAGCGCCTGGACTCAAAGTCGTTGCACCCATCAGATACCGCGCAGGCCAACTACCATCCCTCCCGGATTCGGTCATCACTAACGAAAGACACTTCGTTGATCAGGTAACAATTAGCGCTCCACCGTAACATAGTGAACATCGTGTGCTGACCTTTGATTCCATTTTCGGTTGGGCCCGAACTCCCGAACTTCAAACATCGCTTCGAGATTTCTGCCGAGCAGACTTCTCAGGAATGCACATCTTCCTTGGACAAGTTACACTGGGACCAGCTCCAATGGAAGAGTTATATAGGAGAGTTGTCCGGCCACTTCATGAGGCTGACACGATGTTCGTCCGAAAAACCATCAAGTAGTCAATTCAGCCGCAGGCTGCCAAAAAGGATTCATTGACTTCTGAAAAATAGGTCCCAACTTTTTTCAAAAAGTCGACTACAGGGGATACAAAAGTTGAGCTGGTATTTCTCGAAATGCGGAATTGCTGTAAATCAGCAATCCGTCAATGGAACATAAGAAAACATGCCACCATCCTAGACCTCGCTCGGAAAAACAAAAACGTGCTGTTCAACTACATGAAACATCGACGCAGAAACAAGCCATCCGCGTTCTCCTTGAAGGATAGGAACGGGAAATCCACGAGTGACACAACAGTGGTGTCTGAGGTTTACAGGGAATACTATCCACAAACTCGATTTATACGGGATTCATGGGAAAGTTCTTCACTGGATCAAGGCGCTCCTATCAGGCAGATCATTCCGAGTGAGAATAGGCTCGACCTACTCTACTTCAACGCCGGTCTCAATTGGAGTTCCTCAAGTCTCCGTCCTGGGAACACTCCTGTTTCTGATCTACGTCAACGACCTCCCAGATGTTCCTGCAAGTTTATGTCTACTTTTCTCGGACAACTTGAAATGCTTGAGTTCCAATGTCAGTGCCCTCCAAATGGATGTAGACGCTGCCAAGCAGTGGTCGTTGCACTGGCACCTTCCTCTGAATGACCAAGTGTGTCCGTATGTCATTCAGCGGAGACTTCGCGAATGCCTTTATCATGAGTGGTGAGAAAGGACCAGAAAACTTCATGAGGATAGACGCCAAAAAGGATTTGGGTACCTGGGTCTCCTCAAACTTGTCATTCTCACTGCACCATGAGAAATCGGCCCAAAAGGCATTCTCCTTTTTACGGATGATCCGACGCACCTTCTCCCGTATTACTCGCATGGACTTCCAAATACTCGATGGGGCCTACGTCAGACCGCTCCTGGAATACGCCAACCAAGTTGTCTACTCAGGACGCATGAAAGACGTCACCCTCATTGAGCGTGTCCAACGAGCCGCTTATAGAATTGTTGCCGGCCTCAAATCTGTGGATTGCGATACCCGTCTCGCGATGCTTGATCTCTCTCCCCTGGAGCATCGCCACCTTCGAGAGGACCTAATTCTTACTTATGCCCTGTTTGAACAAATCTTGGCCGACAGGTTTTTCACCGTTGACCCAGCAAACACATGGCGGGGACATGGTAAGAAGATTTTCAGGCTCAGAGCGCACACATTCATTGGGCAAAATGTTTTCTCATTTCGGGTAGTAGCTGCTTGGAGTGACCTTCATCCGACAGTCGTCCACGCTCCTCCTAGAGCCCAGTTCAAAGCACTACTAAACATTTATTTATGCGAATCCTCGCGCTGGCAAGCATACTGCCCCACGCTGAGAACACAAAGAGCAGTGCGACACTCTCTCCTCACTTGTGCCTTTCAGGTGAACGACAGTTGCTGAACGACAAGAACAAAACCGACCAGGGAAACTTGGGCAAAACCTCGATCCTGTGTATCAATCCGTTAATCCGTGATTGGCTGTTGGTTCCAAACTTACAGCCCGACTTCTGGCCAATGGTGTGCGGGATAGGCTTCTCGGCCGTGGCAGCGCCTAACTGCCAGTGGTAAGTCGGCACCTGTATGGGATTCTGCCTAATACCTAGCGAATTCACAAGGTCTTCGGTAACCGTTCAGCTGTAACGCCATTCCAGCGAGTATCCATCATACCGCCCAAAGGAAGGATCGGGGACTGGGATACCGAGAGATTGCCCAAGCCTAGACAAGAGCATCCAAGATGCTGGAGTCTGGATTGGACCGCAAATCCTCCTGTCATTACTTTCGCTACTTAACCACTGGGCTGTCTCAAACAGCTGGTGCTTCACGCAAAGAATCTACCCAGTACTATAAGCCTAGCTGGTTGGATCGTGTATGGTCCACCCTGAGTTACTGTTTGCCGAAATGATTGATGTTTTCCGTGCCTAATTCGGAGTAGCAGGAGACTACAGGTAGACAGAACTGGATGTGGCAGAATGCAGTGAAGGGTATTTCGGAAGTTGTGGAGTTGTTCATTTTTCAGGAATAAATCTACCTGCCCCTCCATGCGCTTGACTGGTGACGCTAAACGATATGGCGCTAACCGGTATCAGGGACGCTCATGTTGTCGGTTTCTATCCACGTAGTCCGAATGAGTATCAAAGATGTAAGCACCTCCGGTTTCTGCAGTAGACTGGCGCTAAGCCCTCCTTCTCTGCCACACTCCATTACAGGGTTTGAGTCAAACAAATTCACGGTTGTATGGTAGTGAAGCACCAGTGTTCTCATCTGGTGTTGTGATGACAATGGTGGTGTGGTGATGATATATTCCTCCTATGCCACGGAGAGTTTTCCGTACTAGTTGTAGACCCAATGGGTGCGTTCCACCAATGCTTATACTCCGGTGAAAAATTCTCGAAAGCTTGGATTCGGCAAGTTGTTACCACTGTCCATAAGGATGTCGACAAAGCTCACCTAGCAACCAACCGCAAGTAATGCTTGATTCCAAATTATTGGGGGATATAACCGATGACCATTCTCGCGTCCATCTAACTAGCCATTTCACTCTGACCCGCGAACTAGTGTTAGGGGATGGTCCTGCATGACCATATTATATCCAGATTTCTCTAAGGCCTTCAAACGACTAATCACATCCCATTACGCCACTCCGGAGGTCAAAGGTTGAACTGTCGCCTGGGTGGAGAACTACAGAGCCTGTGGTACGTACCAGGTATTTTCATGTCTGATGAGCCGCGTCCTGTTATAAGTGGCCGATACGAAGTGCTAGTAGGCTCACCCATTTCAATTCTTTATTCACACCGTTTTCCTCACTTGGTCAATATCAATGACGATTATGGTGAGGATGTAAGCAGACTTGTCAAATGTGATAAATGGTCAACCAAAACTATCAGTAATTGTCTGATGTCTTATCTGAGCACGGAAAACCCTCATGCTCACCAACGGTTGTCTTTGATGCGATTCACTGACGGGACAGGTGATTGACAGCCCACACTAAGTCGTTCAGTTGGTTCAGTAGCTTTGATAAATCTGAAATTGGCTTCGTGAAAAAATCTTTGTCTTGTCCCGGCACAGGCCCAACAAACAAGAATTGCATACTTAGCGTCGTCACTCGAATAACGTAAATTTTTAATAGCCAAATAATGAGCCATTCGAACAATGCTATAGTGACTAAGCAAAACATGAAATTCCTGGGGATACACTGGATCCGTGGCAGACCCGGGCGCATGCAATGAAGTGTGATCCAGCGAATTATGTCTCAGGGTCTGTAGACGATATTTAAATCGTATGAGGGTAATTCAGTCCTCCATAGATTGACTTCCTTCTTCCTAATTGTACTATTCAGTTTCAGTTCATGCATAAATATGGAATATCGTTAGTCAGTTGGAGGGATATACCCGGGGGATGAGCGCACATTTCGGATGATCGCATGAGCTTTCTTCCGAACGGGAAATTCAGTAGAGTCCCGGAAAGAAATCAATGGATCGATCATTCTGGTCTGAGGTTGCTGTGACAGAAGCGTTTGAGATATCTGTTTCTACTGATTTTGGGGCACAAAATCCGTTGTGAGGATCGTTGCAATTTTCAGTCCTTGTGTTAAATGGTTAAACGCCCCTAGGTATTTCTGGAGAGCGATGGTGCTGTTATGAACCAAAGGATGTATTCTTTCCGAGAACCGGGGAGCACACTTGGCATAATTCACAGACCTTCCCACAATTATTTATGGTGATTCATGATCATCATGGAAAAGAAACGACCGCAGCGCACTGGTCAGCCCTAAAGATACTTATCCAAATGTGGTTGTTTTTCGAGTTCCAGTGACGCAGTCGTTGAATGTAATGGTGTATTTCATCGTGACTTCCGGAAACTGATGATGGCTTCCGTTATACTCGGCGTTGCTTAACCACAATGGATGTCATCGTTGATGCATCGCGGACCTGTTTCATCTTCCAGAAACGCTAGTAGCGACCACAACGAAATACGAAGGAATCGATTGGGATTCTCACAAGCCTCAAAAACCGTAAATTTCCGCTCGGACCCTTGTACGGGCATCTGATGGTAAGCGCTATGTAGACGAAGCATAGTAAAACGTGAAATCTTCTGAACCAGGTTGTTTGTTCTTGATAATCGATAAGCTCTTAGATATGTGTAACGATTGATTGAGTGGTTTAAGTCAGCGGCCGTTCGTCTGTCGCATCTTTCGTCAGTTCTAACCAAGACTTGAGCCATTGCTGAAGAACGAGACTGCCCAATAACGCCATCCTTTCAACCTCTTGAATTTCTAACAGTTAGGCCTTCAGTGTGCGACGGAATGATGTCATGATTTCGTAGTTAGGTCTTATCATTGTCATCATTGACAGCAATACATCAGTAATGAATAATGGTTTCTAACTGTTATGATCTCTACTGATGGGTCAGACTTATCATTGTCATCATTGACAGCAATACATCAGTAATGAATAATGGTTTCTAACTGTTATGATCTCTACTGATGTATCGGTCAGACTTGTCAGTTATACCGGACTCGACAAAACATATGATCTTGAGGGAGTTGTACTGGAAACAATTGAACCCTTCCGTGATATGGATCCAAATGAACAAGAATATAAAAAACGAGCAGTCCAAATGGATGTGAACGAAAGGCTGAAATGGAGGTATCAGAAAGGTCAGCCTCCTGAAAGCAAACAGTGAATGCCCGAAATCCACCGAGACTCTCTGCTCCGATAGATGTTGACCAGACACAACGCCACCTCAACATCCAGCGCGTCACAGCCTTGTATCAAACCCAGACAGCGCGAGTCAGCGTTGATCAAGGTCAGACAACGCCCCCGTAATATGTAGCACGCCACAGCCTCACATCAAAGGAAGACCGTGTGCGTCACAATTGGACTAAGTTCACATAGCGTCTTTCCAATAAATAGCTTGAGATCGTTGTACTTTTCGCACTCGCACGCACTCACGCCCTCGTACTCGCTTGTTCGGAATATAGCTGTCGTGTTCCCTTCTGTGAGTCTTTTTTCTCCGGCACTAGGCATTGGAGCGGGTCGGCAGCATATACCTCAGATTGGCGAATCAGAAGATATAACAGAAAGGAAGAAGGTTTCAGTGTGCAAGACCAATTTTTAGCAAGTGTATTTGTTTGGAGGCAGTCCTCCTAGCATTAATTGTCATACGATAGGTTTACAATAAACAGAGCTGTTCAGTTAGCAGTGGACCGTCAATGTGGGCGGCTTCGAAAGCACACAGAAAAGCACGCATAATTCCTCTGATTGGTATCTCACCCACCGATTGAAGTCTCGGGAAACTGTGGTCAAGAAGTACAACAGGACGCGCAGGAGAATGTGTAACGTTTGGCGCGAATATAGCACATATGTTAGTGGACAATATATGCGTAATTTGACCCACTGTGGTGCTTGTTGATGCAGTGGAGATACACATAATTTGTTATTGAGGAGGATCGGCTGTCTAGTGATATTTGCGTAGTTTTCCGACCATCCTGTATCTACGGTAGCCATCAGAAAAACTCCGTTTCCAACGATCGATAAAGACCTGTAACCTACTCGAAACCAACTGCGCGCTCAAGAAGCCACTGTCAAGCTGGATGCGACTGAACGTTCTTGCTTAAGATAACACGGATAAACTGATCAATCTGAGCGTCCAACGCTTGAAAACCGCAACAGTATGCAGTCGAATTCATTTCCTGCAGAAATTCATCGATGAGCTGTCCTCGTTCCAGTTTACAGGTTACCATTAGACGAGATTATATATTGTCTTTGGGTTGCACATACAGTGGCTGAAGTCTAGCACTAGCATTACCACCTCCATCTAGTATTACACCTCCAAGTACTCAATCAGACAATCTGGAAAGAGATTGATTGCACGAAATGCCACTGATATCGACCAGCCGCCACTTCTTGCAACGTCTCCGGCCAAGTACGGGTGGGATCATAGGGACCCCACCCTGGAAGGCGTACAATACCAACAACACCCAAACTCTGTGCGATCTCTTTCATACCCTTCTGAGAAGTCATCCGTTGTCCACCTCACGGTTTGCGCCATTCTGAAGGAGGCACAGAAAACGACACTCGTCTCGGTACACGGTGTTTCGGCATGCGTAGCACATGACCGAGCCATCGTATTCGGTGATGCTGGATGTTGTCCCCGATTAAAGTACCTACCGCCCTTCCAAATGCCCGTTTTCTAATCGTCTCGTTACTAACACGCTGACGCCATCCGACTCCAGCCACGCTTCTGAGGCATCGGTGGTCTAAAACCTGAAGGCGCCTCACACCATCTGTCTGCAGAGGCCATGTCTCGCACGCATACAACAACACAGCCCTTACTGTAGCCTGGTACCCGCGACCCTTAAGATATAGTGATATGCCTTTTTGACGCCCCAAATGATGCAAATTTTCAAACGTGGTTTGAGTCTTTGAGACTCTTGCACTGACTTCATTCGACACATTTTCGTCAGAGCTAATACAACTACCGAGGTACGTGAAATTTTCCAAAATCTTCAGTGATTCTCCTTGAATTGCAAGGGACTGCATGTTCTGAAGCATGACTTTGAAGGTACAAGGCGCATGCCAAAAGGGTATGATGGTGGTCAGTCTATTCAACAGGGCTTGTGCTCCGATTCGGTCGAATAACAGTAGTACGAGGCGGTCTCAGGATCAAGTTGTACTGTCGTCTGTGGTAGGGATTTGAAGACAGCGGATTGTTTTTCGCAGGTGTCTGGCACATCCATATTTCTGGAAGCAGCGGAGTTGTCTTTCTCAGAGGAAGGACGAGTTAGAACTATTAGATTGAAGTCAAACTGAACTGTTTCTCTTGCTAGGACCCAGTTAACTTTGAGAGGGTGATTTACCCTCGTAGTTCTCCTGGCTTCACTGTTGTTCAGAATGACTGTTGACTACTGATTACTCACAGGCACCGCCAGCCCCAGAGCGTCAGTCAGGTGTGGTTCGTTGTGCTCCCTGGTCGTTTTACCATTTAATGGTGGTTTTGTTTGCCCATGTGTTGAGATTGAAACCAGAAAGTCATGACCCAGTTGGATGTAGATTGGTCCACCTTGGTGGAGAAGTTGATGTAGAATCGCTCCAGTCTTCATCAACAAGTAATTTAGGGCCGAGGACGTTGGTGGGCCTCTTTGAGGTACTATTCAGGTTTCTGCGCTGGGGTTAACTATAAAAGGAACATCGTATTTTACTTGATGGAGGGACGATTCAGGGGCGCCCATAGCAGCACCGTTAGTGACTCGAACTGTATATGTTGTTTCCGCAGCAATTATTTATGCGGTAATTTCTGACCCCGTGTGTCACATTCACTGCCATATTTTTGTGTGCAGTTTGTAAAGTAGGCAAGCTCGAAATGTTTATCTATCTTACCTGATGGTTCTTCACTTCGTTCAGCGGTTCCTCTGATTTTCCTTGTAGCCTGGCCGAATTTTGTCACCTCTGATAACTTCCTACCCTTACATCTGAATAATGGCCTTCCAATACGCTTATGCTATTGTCAGCAAAATTCCGGACTCGTTCAGCTCCTTCCGTGCAGACAAGGGGACTGTAGACAATCCAGGATCTTTGAGAGAGTTACACAATGAATGTACGGAGTTTGTGGAAACATTGCGGCGGATAGGCATTGATATATTGGAACTGAAAGCTGAAGAGCGACATCCTGAGTGTGTGAAGGTGGATGATACAGCCGTGATAATCAACGGAACAGCACTGATGTGCAATCCTCACGGTTCTCATCGACAAGGCGAGGTGAGGGAACTGCTCTCATTGTAATGAGTCTTCAGGTAAACTTGATACGTCAGACGCTGAAAAAGGAAGTCGGAGTGAAAATTGTCGAGTTGAATACAGAGAATGCCCAAGTTGAAGGAAGTGACGTGCTCTTCACAGGTCAGTCTCTGTTCCTTTTGGATGGACTTATTACAGTAGCTCCTCGGGTATAAAGCGGCAGGGGAATGGGCGCTTGGACCCATCTTTGGGGGTGACCTTCCTTCGAAAGTCCCGATCACAAGCGCTACTGTGGACTCTCCTTACTATTGAGCTCCTTACAGAGAGGTCTCAAAAGAGCCAGCTGTGTTGCATCATCCTGTGTAGTTTCGTACGCTTTCTGCCCGTAGACGTTTATTTCTTACTCGGCAGGTTCATTGGTTCAGAATGTGTTAGTTATTCTCACAATGGTTATTTCATTTGTGATGTAAAGTGAATTGCAGCAAGACGGGATTTTCTAGGTCCCTTCCGTTTGTCTTACATAGAACATCTTTATAGAATATCAGTAATTGAGGACACTGTTAGTCTTGGCCCACGCACACAATCGGTCGCTCTGTTGCATCAAAATGATCATCTCCGACGCCCAGCTAGCTCTACCCTTATCTCAACAAAAAGATGAAGCACGTAAACAACTAGATAAAAGCCACGTGCGCTCATTTTACCCTATGCTCGATGGTCGAGTTGATAATTGCTGAGACCACTCTGCCCTACGAGTGAAAGCTAGCCTGACACAACAATGCTATACCTTCTGGAAGCCTTACAGCATGTCTGTCTTTGAATGGTGGGACACGTTATAACGGTCGGTTCAGGTCAGTTTCATATTCATAATAGCGTTTATGGCTTACCGGTCGTACCAAATTATCTAACGGATCCATTGTTGACGTGGTTCCCTCCAGACGTTAACACCAATACACTATTTTTATAGCTGATTTCAAAACAGACCTGGGTCCTGCATACTAGAAGCAACCCCTTGTGCTTCTAAATGGCAACTGAGAATAAGGAGCGAAAACTGTTGACTGATTCGCAACTTACACACTTTTAGACTTGTTCCGATCTTTATTACTGGACTAGCCAACCCA
This sequence comes from Opisthorchis viverrini, assembly GCF_000715545.1. Classification (NCBI taxonomy): domain Eukaryota; kingdom Metazoa; phylum Platyhelminthes; class Trematoda; order Opisthorchiida; family Opisthorchiidae; genus Opisthorchis; species Opisthorchis viverrini. The sequence goes on from NW_008751665.1 coordinate 531,465, forward strand.
TCAATTATGTCGGATTTGCAAGAGGTCTGAAAACTGGGCGTGAAAGGACCCACTATATTCGATGTACCTAAACTTTCGCTTCAGTTCAGTGACAAGCAGTAGTGAACGGTATTTCTTCACGAAACTTTCAAATCTAATGTCTTTCTGTCTTGGTCTGCATAGGGCAAGAAATTATTGTCGGCATATCAAGCCATACCAATGAAGATGGAGCGCAGGCTGTCGCTCGCGCGTTTCCTGAATACGCAACTTCAATGATTCAGGTGCGACCCCCTTTCCGTTCGCTCAAAGATGCTGTTGGTGTTGCGGGGATAAACGTACTGGCTGTTGGCGGAAGCGAAGCAGCCCGGGAAATGCTAAGCGTGAGTCTTATATGTTTTTAATCACTTTCACTGCCCTATTTCCGCTTGTGGCTTTGATTTTCTCGTCTGTTCTGACAAACCATCCCTGTACTTGGCTCTTTTAAAGCATGATGTTGACACTGCTATCAAAATGAATGCCTCTGTAGCCGCCTAACCGATAACGAACACCTCGATGTCCACTTAAATTCATCCAATCGGCGCGAACCATGAAGTTGATTGTGTGCGTAAAAATAACTACCGATGCGCTTCGCCGCCTCTCATGAAACATCCTTGCGTTGGGCAAACAGCCCCGGTATCCAGAAAGCAAATGAGTGATTTCGTGACAGACTTTAGCGAAAGTCCCACGTGAAGACCCATGGGAGAGAAATACGCTCGTAGCTGTGTAACTCTGAATTCCAGTTCTTTGGTCCTGTACACCAAACCTGTCTCACAAATGAACCTTTTAGTTACCATCGCCTAGTTTAACCCCATAGTCGAAGCTCTGTATTGAGTTATAGACCTTGTTGCATGTATCAGCTGTCTACAGCCGCAGGCGATAGTCGGACTTCCACTCGAGACTAAGGTCAGAAAAATTCTACAATATAATTCTAACAAACTCTGTGGTAGACCCATCACTGAAGAGTTTTGGCCCTTCCGTATTATTCCGTTCATCCCTGAAGTTGTGACTTTAACCAGTCAGGACGAGATTAGGTCCATTACCTGTCAGTTTAGAGGTTAAGAGCTCTTGGTGGATTTTTTCGGAAGACTATCGGCCGACATTTATATTATTCACTGTGATGTCTTTTCCATTAGTTTTTAAATTAGCCCATTTTGTCGACCCCTGAAATAAGAATTAGCAAATAATTTCAGTCGCAAACTTTGCTTTTGTTTGAAGCACTGAAAATTTAGTTTGAGAATTTCATCACCTACCGTCTAAATTGGCTTCCCCTTGCAGGACATGAAACGGGTCGTCTCTTATAAGTATAAAATCATCACCTTGCCGGAGGATCACGCGGCCAACGTACTTTATGTGAATCACTACCTGCTCCACTGGGCTCCGTCCATGATTCCAGCCAGTATTGGGGTGAGTTTCTTCCATTTCTGCAAACTCGTTGCGAACCTGTTTTTTTACTTCAAAGGCCATCGGAAGCAGCGGAAGCTAAAAACCATGTGGTTCTAGACTCTCCAGTTTCGTCAACTGGTGATGGGGTAGTAGAGAAAGAAGCACAGACCAAAGCATTCAGGTGAAAATTCTATGGTCACGGTTCCATTTTGTCAT
>NW_008751665.1:533142-591241 GCF_000715545.1 Opisthorchis viverrini
TAGACTCTCCAGTTTCGTCAACTGGTGATGGGGTAGTAGGGAAAGAGGCACAGACCAAAGCATTCAACTGAAAATTCTGTGGTCACGGTTACATTTTGTCATTAGTTTAAGGAATGGGATGGGATAGCCATACATCGGCGAAACCGGGACGCTATTGGTTGCGAGACGTGTCACTCGGACGATTAACTTCCCCAGAAAAGTTACCTTTTGTTGTCTCACGGACTTGTCCACTTGTGGCAACAGCCAGTGGATCTGCAACCCTTTTTCTCATACGAAAGCAGCAGCAAACAGCCATTCGTATCAGTCTTTCCTTGATGATCAGCTTTACATATTGCTAATGGATCCCGTCCGCGGCCAGATACCAACCGCTTGCACGTAGTTCGTCCTACCCGTACACTTTCAATCGAATAAATCAAATGAACAATTGTACCAAGTTACAAACGTCATATGCATAATTCTAATGGTTAGCTGATAAATAGGCTAACATCTCTGTACTTGGAGCTATATTAACACTGTTTCTTCTTCTTGTTTTCATTACAACAAGTTTTCTCGAGTAGACAGTCCTCCTGAAATCCCCTTATCCGTTGGTGATGGGTGGGATCTATCCTTGATATCTTGATAACAAGGTTAAAGATGTAGGAAGGAACACATGTGGTTTGCTCTGGCTCAGGGTTACCATAGTCATTTTATTTGACTTCTTGTTTAAAGGACTAAATACTTTGTCAGACTACTTCTACTTGGCAAGCATTGTCAGTGGTTAAGGCGCCAACTTACGGACCGGAAGGTCCGTGGTGAAGCCCACCTACTTCTACTTGGCAAGCATTGTCAGTGGTTAAGGCGCCAACTTACGGACCGGAAGGTCCGTGGTCGAAGCCCACCCTGGGCATCTCAACTGCTCCTCTCCATGTTTGCGCAACCTCGCAGTATCTCAGACCTCCTGCTTCCTTCCTTCTTGTCATGCTACCCATGAACCAAAATGGCGTAACAGCTCCATTTGTATGTTTCTCATAGGTGTTTGAAAACAAGATCGACTACGATCGACTCCCGATAGCTCTTCCCCACCTGTACGCTGCTGGAGTCCCAATGTCCAAACTTGCTCTATTCGTTGGTCGTTTCCGTCACCAATGCAACATTATATCAACGATCCCTTGAGCTTGTAGGATCCAAACCACCGTTGCCCAACATGTTCCCGGTTCCCCCAAGTTGTTTTTGTTTTCTCCTGGCCTACCAATCATCGGTACACATATTACTGATCCCTTTCAATTTCATGTTTTCCTCTCCGACCTCGCTTTCATTCGCTAAACTTTACGGATGTTTCTACTCGCTTATGCATTTCTATTGTGACTAATACCACTTCTACGTTTTTATTATGAATTACTTTGAGCACGTTAAGAAACCCCGTGTATGCCCTTTCGACTAGGAATACAATCAATTGACATTCTTGAGAAAGTATGTTTTCCAGAGTTAGTCGCCCATGGATTCTCCTGCTTCGAAGCACCGTATAACGGCGATGAAAGTATGGTCATTCTACGGTAAGGACCACTCCTAGAGAATACAGTAGTCTTTCTCTGGGCTGAAATTTATGGGCGGGGCGGATTTCACTACGAACTGAGCATCCGTCTTACACGACTTTGTTTGTGACTGTTCACTTGCTTTACCACATTTGGATACGTGAATCCTCTCTGGCAAACCCATTACTTTATCACTTTGGCCCACTGGAACAAGTTGCAATCCTTGTGCCTTCTGAAGGCAATCTTATACGTCCGATGTGGACACGCAACATCGATCCCGCGGCCTTTAGGCGAAAATAGTGCCAAGTTTAGACATTCCCATAGATGAAGTTTGGTTGATTGAAAATGGATCTTGCGAGATGGGGCAGTCTTCACTCAAATATAGAGAAGTGATAGTGCCATACGTCTGAACGAAACGTACCCACTCGAAAACTAATGGTAATCAGCTGAGGACTAGGAGCTTGTTTGTAAACTGATATCAGTGTGTGGTTTAAGTGGATCCCTCGTATGCAGTGCCGTCGCCGCCAGGCTCACTGGGTCTTCGCTCAAGATACCGCAATATCTTTCCTCGATGACAGCCTTCGCTCATGCCGCGTCAACCGTCCACGTAGTGAAGTAGTTCAAGGATAAGCACTACACTGTTGCCACTTGGACAGGAGGGGGTCCTCCTTGAGTTGAACCCCTTAATACGCAGGTTACTCAACGTTTTTAGTCACCCTGAACACGGTACGTAGCGGGTGTTCGACTTGGGGAGCTTGTTGGCTTTTAACTCAGCAGACGGTCTCATGTTGTTGTTATTGAAAAGTTGTTCACTGAATTAATGTCGTCCTAAACTTCGTGAAGTTTGCAAATTGGTGGGATTGCCATAAGTTCCTTTAACCCATCTAGGACAGCGTCGGCGATTTCGTCGTTTTTCAGCTTGACACGGGTCATGTCAAATTACCGAATGGACAGAAACCTCAAAGGACCGGATGTCTAATTCGTGGTACATATCAATCGCATCGTGGTTCACTACCCGATTTCAGTGAGGAGTGCTAAATCTCGGATGTCCTTGTTGTCCGTTTCGTGACATTCTACCATGATCTCTTATCTTCCTGGTATAAGCGAATTTCTTAACCCATTTCAACAAGGGGAGAGCTATCAGATAAATTGGTGAACAAAACATCTGTTAGATGAGTATGTTGAGTGTTATTCGAGTATAGAACGAAACTTCAATGAAAACGTGCGCGGAACTGCTCTCAGCGCTGGACACAACTCTGCCGATCAGCGAACAGCAAGTGAAGCTGATTCAAAGTTTCCCGTACAACGGAAACTGTGAAGGATGCCCAAAAACACGGTAGCCGTTCAATTCGCCCACCGCGGTATTTCGCTTCGACTTTTTACCCGAATTACCTTGCAGAATAACGCTTTCCAGCCATCCTTTGCTTCTGATGTCATGCTAACCCCATCATTCCGACACGATTTTTTTACCAATCGGTTCAGAACCTGTCATTCGAGAAAACCACCTGTCTTCAAGTGCGTATGAGATTTGGACTACTTGTTCATTCAGAAAGAGAATTTTGATTGCACTGCAAACATCATCATGGACTATTGGACACAGTGCAACACAGATTATTTGTGATCGCCAATGCGCGGTGTCACCTGGTCTTTATCCGTAGCAAAGGTTCGGAGTTTCCAGCAAGTAGTCAGTGTCGGCAAAATTTATTCAGTAAATGAAGTACCGATGTGCTAATGAGACGTTTTTCAAAAAAGTAGGCAGCTCAACAAGGGTCGTTGCTGCATTCAGATAGAAGTGGCAACTTGAGGGGCGTGGCACAAACATCCGGTTATCTATCCAGGAGTTCACTGACCCTTTTAGAAGCACAGTCCTAAGAATACCCCGAACCGCTTACGGCTGAAGGCTCTATCGACATCGTGAGGGCTATGGTGCTGTGTAGACCACCACGCATTCTGGTTTGATGCATGAAAATTCTTCAGTCGGATTTAAACCGAAGGATCGTAAACTGACGAATCTTAAACTTAGCTCATCTGTTGATTAATAGACTCTGTGGCGGAAACGAGTGACAAGGTGGATGGCTTGAGTCCGTATTACTGTCCACGAAGATACCATTGGTAAAATGGGTGTCCTGCCATATCGTCTGAAAGACCAGCTGGAATGTTATGGACATGGATCATCCGAGAAACGTACTCTTATTCAAGGGCTATGTAGCAACAACGTGCTATTTTCGGCTATCTTACTGGGTCACATTTGTCACCAAGGTTGAGTAAACAGTGTTACCTGATTGACTTCGACAATTTAGCGATCAGTTTGTGCGTACCAAACAACCTGGGCGAGATGGCTCGTTAGAGCGCCGAGTGACAAGGTGGATGGCTTGAGTCCGTATTACTGTCCACGAAGATACCATTGGTAAAATGGGTGTCCTGCCATATCGTCTGAAAGACCAGCTGGAATGTTATGGACATGGATCATCCGAGAAACGTACTCTTATTCAAGGGCTATGTAGCAACAACGTGCTATTTTCGGCTATCTTACTGGGTCACATTTGTCACCAAGGTTGAGTAAACAGTGTTACCTGATTGACTTCGACAATTTAGCGATCAGTTTGTGCGTACCAAACAACCTGGGCGAGATGGCTCAAGTGGTTAGAGCGCGAACTTACTGACCGGAAGGTCCGTGGTTCGAACCCGATCTCTGCCTCTCGACTTCCCCTGTCTAGGCCTGAGCAACCTGGCAGTATCCCAGTCCTGGTGCTTCCCTCGGCTGGCACTGCAGCTAGGCACCGAAAGGACATTACAGCTGCATATACTGTGCTCCGTAGGTGAGGTGCCCTAACCAAACTCGATGTGGTTTTCCGGTGCCTTCATTTGATACATCCCGGTGAGAAGAACCATTTAAGCAGACTTCGGTAATGCACTACAACTTTTTTTATAGATATCCGTCAGCATAAGATATTTATCTTTCTCTTTGATTTATTCATATGGTGTACCAGAAAACGATGGAGGTACCTCGGAATGTAATGTTTTAGCTCACACAGGTATGAACTGTGACAGTTAATTTGGAACAAGTTGTCAAATAACTACAGAAACCCTCGTCTATTAGTAGACTACTGTTTCCCCATCGTAGTGCTTGCTGGGTTGCTGCCTCATGGTTTTTATCATTGTTGTATTGTTTTTAATTACTTTGATAATTAGCGGATACTAAGCGATATTGGGGCGTTCATAAGGACCTCAGACGACACTGTAGCCAGCAAACCCAGACACCTAGCCGCCGGTTACCTAACGTTGTAGTTGTACAGTGGTTCAAGCCTTATTATTTCAACAGTGTGATGGTCATGACGTCTCCAGGCGATTGTTTCAACGGTTAATGGGCAAAGTTTTGTTTTGGTATTTCATCCCTGAAGCTTATTCAGAGTTTTCCATATGCACCTCCTAGAGTGACTGTCCGCTGTTTTCATTCGCATCAGAATGATCAGAATTCTCTTTCTAGCAGATCGATTTCCTCAATTGGCTTGATATTTTCAAGACAAGCTTGGGCTCCCATGGTCATACACCCGGTTGTTTATCAGAAAATGACTTGTTCACAAACTTGGAACTTCAGGCTTCATCTTTACTCTCCCTGCTGTGGTCGTCAAATACCGTGTTCAGTTGTTGACGGCCCAATACATCTGCACTACATTGTTCATCAGATTATGACTTGCTTTGTGTGTGTGTGATGCATCAGCACCCTCTAGATGTCTCATTTCGTTCGGGTCAAATAGCTTGTGAAACACGTAACTTGGGCTTTCGCATCACACGTGATCCTGTTAACCAAGTCAAGAGAATATTTCACGGAAATGGAAGTTGGTAAGGAGACGACTAATTGCATATCTCCAGCCTAGTGGTATAAGCCTACACAGTAGTTGTATCTTTTCCGACGCATGAAATCCTGGGTGTAACTGGACAGGATAGTGCTCCCTAAAGCCGGAAATATGTTACTTATATCCGTGTTGTTTGATTCCCTTGGATTTTCTGATCAAACGATTAACATATACTCGATCAAGTTAACAGCAAGAGATTTTGCCTCATCCTGTGACTGCGGCAATACATCAAACCGTCCTCATCCGTTTGTCTTCGTCCACCCAATCCCAAAATTATTTTGACTTTTCAAGTCAATGGTGATGTCAATTACGCATATTCGACGTTTCACAACAAAGTACCTTGTGACAGTCTGATATTTCATACACTGAGAGCGTGTCCTACTCCGGTCGGTCACAAATTTGTTGTTTCCGTCTGTGTTTGTTTTCCTCCTTCTCAGGAATTAATTTGGCTTACGAGAACAAAACTAAACATAAGTGTGTATCAGTGAAATTTAGGCACATCATTGAATTCGTACCCGTGGGGTTATTTTTTCCCCAACTTTGTCTTTGGCCTGGCTGGCCCACACTAAAGGAGAATCAAGCAACTTGAATTTCGCGCCTATTGCAGGCAATTAGCCACATGAATCCTTGACCTGTCGAGATTTTAACTGAGTTCTCTGTGTGTGTGTGTGTGTGCGATAAGCACTCCTGAGGTGTAGCGTCTGAAGAGGCTGTGATGACCTGTTCACGATCCTGCCTATGGCTCAGTGGTTAGAGCGTGAATTTACTGAAGGTCCGTAGTTCGAACCCGACCTCTTCCTCTCGAATTCCCCTGTCTAGGCTTGGGCAACCTGGCAGTATCCCAGCCCTATTTTGGGTGGCGTAGCAGCTAGGCACCGAAAGGATGTTATAACTGAACGATCATCCTATCTACGCTGATTGACTACCTGCCTGGCCCTCTCACTTTCTGTGACTTTTAGCAGTAGTGAATTTTTCAAAACCTATTCGCGGTTTCTGTCCAAGCTCTTACAAAATCACGACATTTAGTTGAAGCGAACAATCGCAGAAAACAAGTATTGTTCACCACCTTTTTTCAGCTTTCTGTCGGAATAATCATGCCGCAGCAAAGCAGAAAATATACGCCCCGATTTTAGTAAGATGGACTGAATGGCTGTTGCCACGGATGTTGTGCTCTTCCTACTAGAAGTAGCAACCGATATAGACAATCGTAATATGGAATTCAGTAAACCATCCAAGATGAAAAGAACTTGTCAGCGCTTTCTGACCACATTTAGTGCGCGAACTGCTGACTGCGGTACAGAATGAAACTCACAGTTGTGGCAAAACACGGAGCTTGTTAGGCCCAATCGAACCACTAGAACACCCGATAACCTGCCTGTTCGGAAACTGAGGGTATTGAACATTGTACAAACAAAGTTGAAATTCACATGCTGGTCTGTATCTGGGTCAGCACTTGCACCATCCGCTCCAGTGTCTTGCGTGTTATTGTGCACACGGACACCGCTTGATGCTTTCTCGTGTTTTGTTCACCAATGGTTTCTGGATACGATAGAGAGTTAGCACAAAGCGCAAGGTAATCGAAGAACAGCTGTCTATAGAGCTCATCTGCGGGAAATCAACTTTCAGTTGCATAGAGCCTCCCTTCTTTAGTCTCATTTTATCCTTTTCTCCCCTTCCCCATCCCGCCATGAAATCTGTCCGTGAAGGTTCAAGGGCTATGTTTGAAAGCTTGGTTTGCTTTGCAGCACCGTCAACGAAACTTCTGCGCACTCATTTCTGGTAACAACGCTAAACACCTCGAAACCAGATTTACGACCCTGAAACACAACCCAATCAGCTACCTTCACTGTTGACATTTTGAAGCAAGCAGGAAAACAAGCTGTTCTCAGTGGAACGCTGAATGCCTGTCGCATTGAATTATGCTGTCTGTTGGGAACGAAAATCCAGGACCTGTGCACTGTTACTATGCTGACAGACTCATCATTTTCCCTCGGATTTCGGTTGATCAAATCTGGCGATGTGATGACAGTCGTAGAAATTGCTTTGAATTATCAAGCGTAGGGGTCTCTACTAAATCGGATGCTTGTTAACACTTGTATATGCACGGTCGTGTTTGATAACGTATATGAAAAGACCTCAAGAAGGAGAAACTGATTGTTCCCTTTCAGTTTTATCTGCTCATGTCCCAAAAGAATACAACTCTGAATACGCCTGAGAAAGTTTTACAACGCTCTAGGTTTTTTTCTTCTTAAACGTTACAAATACTTCGAAATCGTAACTTCTGGTGAAATAAAAGCGCAGGCAGGAAAGCTCAGCTCGGCTGAGATCCAGCTGTATGACTGTCTTGGGTCGAGCATGAGACAACAGCGAGTCGCTTGCCAATCACAAATTATTGCTTTGTAGTATCATCGGGAAAAGTGAAAGTCAACTGACCATGTTCTGACCAGCCAAAAAAACAGGCCGGACCTAGATAGACCATAATATCATCGATTACCGCGTGCGATGATCGACCATTACCTGGTGCTTCTTCTAGGACAATTGTGTGGCCCACAAGATGTATTCGCTCCTTACTGATTTTCACTGCTGTTTTCAAGTCAGCGCAAACCGTACACATCTCTTTCGGTCACTGTAAAACTCATGGACCAGAAAATGAAAAAACCAACTACCCATTGGCCCGATATCGGATGGTAACGATCAGGGGAAGCATATATGCGAACCTGTTTACTTGTTGCTGAAACCTCTATCTGCGGTACAACTTAACCAGTATCCTTCAACTACTGGAGCTTCGGTAGTAGCGTGGCTTTGCCGAAGGCCCGCCGACAAATTCCCCTCGCTGGCAACCACAACCCAATTCGACACAGGACCCGACACAAGGTGAGACTGTCCCCGCGGAACACGGTACACATCAGATGACACTTAATTTGGCCACCTTCTACTTCCGGGTTGTCAACCTTTGAGGACTGCGAAAAAGGAACAACACACTCAGGCCTCAGAAATGTTCCACTATGTAATCCAACTTGAGCGTCACCATGCTGCTGGTCCTCCACCTGCATCTTTCAAGGGTGGCGTTGAATTCCCAACTCGGTGTCTTTCCAATTTACCTACATCAACCTGGGAGAAACTGTCCTAGGTAACTGGGGTCAATCGATAATAGTGACCATCTTCAAAAGGATGAATGCCGATGAAGGTAGTAGCCACGATGGTTTCAAGCTGATTCAAGGCTTCCGGGGGTCCGGATTCTTCTTCATCTCAAGGCAGCACTTGAAACACTGATCTGCGGACATCAAGCGGAATTTCGACTGAGCATGGACCATACTGTCATACTCCCTCAGGTGTGACAGCAACGTCATATGTACAGATGGTCCTATGACTTCAGAGTTGCGCTCTATTCGGTAGTTTGTTGGTGCTTCTAATCACGCTTCAGAGCTTAAGGTCGTATGGCAAGGCCCCCAGCATCTTCTCTACATAACGCGACACCTGACAAGGTTGTCAGCTCTCCTAACTTTTGTTCACCTTCGTCCTCAATGAAATACTGAGGCAGATGCTGGAAGATTTTCATCCCATCGGTGTTCAGTTCGTTGCTGGTGAGACAAAATCATGATCAACTTCAGCGATAAAGAAAAAGCATAAGTACCGTTGAATAAACTGAAATCCACTACAACCACTTTGAATATCCGCCCTGCATGTGCTAGACAGCCAGGTCTCAAGGGTGGCATGTACAAGGCTACAGTAAGAACTGTGTTGCTGTAGTTAGAAAACACAACTCCTGCGGACGGATATCGTGAAGTATCCTCAGTTTTTGGCCACCGATGTCCAGGAAGTGTTGCTGGTATCGCTTGACGTCGACGAACTCAAAACGGGGTAACTGGACAATGAATAGTTGGTTGCACAGGAGGTACTTTGGAGGCGGATTACGTCCAGAACCATCATCTGTGGTGGCTCGGTTATGCATGGCGAAACGTGGTCTCGTGAAACGGTAGTCTCGTTCCCTATGCATTTTTAAGATTGATGCAAACTGCGAGGTGGACAAGGTGTGACTCAGCAGACCGGTGGAAAAGAGATTACGAGGTAACTTTAAATTGATTTCTCAAGAATTCATTCATGGAATGAGTAACCCAAGTAGCAAGATATACAGTCCGAAGCGGTGGGGGTCAAACTGGATTTCATTCTGGAACTTAGGACAGGTCGGGGAAGTACTGACTTTCCATAAGATAGTGATGAGCACTGGCAAAAGGTAACTATGCGCTTCGGATCGTGGTTGACAACCACACTATGAGACCAATTAGGCCAAGATGTGACCACATTTCAATGAGCCCTTGGATAAGATAAATTTGGTAAGAACGTTTGGAGATGGTGGAACATCTCTAGCTAGCTAGTGAATGGTAACAACAGATGGGACCAGACAGCAGCGAGCCCGTTCCTTTCTAGTCCGAGAAGCTAAAAGGAACTCACATGTCTGTGCATGCAAATGTGTGACCCGAACTGTGCCGGTGATCGGGCAGCACTGTTAGCTGTGTTCGAAATTATGGTCACTGTGAATCATTGTTTCAATTTGTATAAGCTGCTGAATTTGTAAGCAACCGTTTAATCAACCGAATTGTTATACCGGTATTCAATCCAGCATGCCTGAATTCCTATTCGGTGGGTTAGTACGACCCTATGGGTGAGGGTCGTTCTTCCCACAAGAATTAGTGCCAGTCGTCATTCAGGCAGGTGCGATCTTGATGGTTAACGCCACCCGGTATCCCTGTTGCGTTGAGATTCAACAATGAACTGTGAGTTGTAAAGCAGCCCTATTGGAGTGTCAAACTTTAAAAAAATCAGCTGTTCAAGGTGCTTGTTTGTATCTGCGACAAGTCATGGAACCTCGTTAGTTGTAAAATAGGCTACCACGACTGCCACTGTCGACTATGTTTCACTTTAGCGCCAACCAACTAACAAAACCACCCACCTTTTGTGTTGCTATTAAGCTGTATTCGGGTTTTCACAATGTCTTAACTCTAAAACACAGAACTATTTCGCCCTTTTTCAGAATCACCTATATGCACAGGTAACGTGTAAGACTTGGGACTAGATGCGGGGGCTCAAGTTCATTTCTACGCCGTGCATCATCCCTGGTAATTGCTCTATGAAAACAACTAGGAAAGTCGATAAAAATAAACGCAGCGAAATAGGAATTGTCCTCATTGAGTGCAGGTTCATTCGACTACCAGTCACCTGTGAGCACATGATCGACTTCCGGGTTCGGAGCTCGAGAAATGACGAATTGACGGGGCACGCACTGCCAAGAAGGCTAAGTCAAGTGTATAGTGCTTCCTGGTTTTCGGTAAGGGTTCAGAATACTCAACGCCATGAAAGTAGCGGGGATTAAAACTAGTGCAGATTCCGTGACCAGTGACACTCCTTTGAAAATGTCACCGTCGTGTTATTAGCTCTAGATGGTTGACCTCCGAAATTCGGCCAAGATCAGGACTCAATAGTCTTGCTGATGAACCTACGCCGGTTTGCACATTTCAGTTAGTCATCCATAGAGTATCAATTTTTCCAGAGCAATTTGATACGTGTTGGAATCAGAACATGAGATTCTGCCCATTTATGACTGCTTCATCCGTCCGCATTCTCGCAAACAACGGCTCTTAACGTATCAAGCTTGCGGATGTCAGAAGTGACTTCCTATGATCAAAGTTAAACCACAGCCAGATAGAGAACGTCATATGGGTACGGTGTTGATGTGGTGTCAACAATTCAGGCCAACCATTTACTTGAAGCGGACACTTATCATCATCAGCAAAATCGCTGCCACCTGGGTCCACAGAAAAGGTACCGCAAGCGACTAGTATTAACACATACTGGCAACTCATATCCCAACGGTTCAGGTTTACCCATCTGGTTCGGCAACGAGTCGGGCGTACTGATATTCCTAAAGCCATCCTCAACTGCTTGGCCTTGCTCTCCCTGGTTTACATTGGATAGATTTGCACACAGTTCAGCAGGGATCGCACAGTGCCGGGAAAGAAGGCTGGAAACGGACGTAAACCCATCGGATATGTTGGTAGACCAACACAGATATTAGTTTCCGTGTCAAACTGACCACTGCGAACTGAAAGATGCCCGCAGAACCGACCTACATGAGAAATGTAGATATTTTTTACGCTCGGGTGAGACTGAATAAAACCGATCTAGATATTTTACCCCTTGTTCACAACATTATCAGTGTGAACAAGTAACTCCCACTGGATTAAGTCCGCTGAAATTCGCTGTATTTCGTACGGATAGAAAGATGGGTTTGACAGTAGGTCAGGATTACCAATCCGAGCCTACCTCCACGTTCGGTTGAGTACATACTGGGAAACGGGACTACAGTAAACTTTTGGTCTAACAACCTTCCGAGGATGGCCATACATGGCACTGACAACGGATAAGGTCTCTGGAGAGCATTGTTCCGAGCCAGTTTCGGGGAAGGTCAAGCTCTGTCGAGCGCAAACCAGTTTTGGTTTGAATTACGGACATCAGATACAGAAATTGGTGGCATGAAAACTTCAAGACGAACGCTTTAATCGAACAGAAGCCCCAAGTTCAACCTGCCCCGGTGCATTGCTGCGAACTACGGGTCGGATTAGCCGTACTCAGCCCAATTCGAATGAATTCAGAATGACTTGATCCTACTCCACGTCAATTCCACCCTCACCGAAATCATTCAGTCATGCTCACTAACCAAGACTCATTCCAGTAAGAAATCACCGCACTGTTCCAGGTTGTTACTTCATAAGGATTGCCTGTCAGGTTCTCATGCTCTTGAAGCCAACTGTCATAATTAGCAGTTAGAAACGGGACCAAAGGTGCGCCTGATCTACAGATTCCAGCGGTTTTCAAAAGTTATGGGTGAGGCTCGCATTGAAGGGAACTCAACTCAACAGTACCATGACACGACATTCCCGGCTGCGATACGCATGACAGAGACGTGTTTTATGAGATGTGGCTCGTGTCTGATAACAGCATCACCTAAGTAACAATGAGGTTCGCCTAAATTTCCACATTCCAGAAATCATAGGTTTAAGAAACGCGGTTCCATGTCGTCGATCAAGGTAGCTGGGCCCACTCTGCGTATGGTCGACCACGAAACACGACACAGAACACTATTGGGGCATCGCAGCTGATGCTGAGGAAGGGATATTTTGACACCGAAAAGGGATCACACATTCAACCGAACTGCAGAAAGTTTATGGATGAAAGTACTCGATGATACGGTCAAAATCACTGTATGGTGAACGGGATGTTCACCTAACCTAATTGCAGCAGATCGACAGACACAAGATTAAATAAGCCGCATCCTTCAATCTCGAAAGCTATCCACAACAACCAGAACTGGTGAATTGGCCAAGACCTACAGTCACAGCCCACGACTGGGTCTGACAAGATCAACCGTGATTACTCCACGGCTATACGTATACACAGTGGTTTCTAGTCGGCCTCTAGTACGAATTCGGTATCGCCGTCCTACGACGTAAATTTGATTGATTAAGTTCCAACAGGAGACCTAGTACACAACAACCACCCGAAAAACGGAGGGAATAGCCACTGTCCGTGTAGAATACGCACATGATATTGAACGAATATGGTGCAGGGGAGGAATAATCGAAACAGGGAGAAACAGTTGGAAAACTAAAGTTCAAAACGGGGCTTGGGGGTCATCGGCATGAGGACAGCACACAAGAACTGGTATTTGCATATGTAATTAAGTGCGCTGGCGCGGTCGAATGCAGTGGACGAAGATGAGAGGGAAATTTACGAAGCAACAGACTCAGAGACCAAACCGTTGCCAGGACTAGATAGAGCATCGGCATTAGCAGCGGAGTCAACAGCTTCGCCTGGTTCATCTCGGTCAACCGGCGAGTCCGGTTCAGGGGGTTCCTGATCGTCTGTTTCGCCAGAGTCACCGGCACTATAACCAGCATGGTCTGCAGCATCAGTGTCATTCGTTTCTTGTTCAGGATGGCCATAGTTCGCTTCTTGGTAGCCTTGATCAGCTGCCTGCGAGGAATCTTCATCCGGTGGTTGTTGTGGGCCTGGATAAGCAGGCAATGGTTGTTCTTGGAACTGCGCGAGATACTGCTGCTGTTGGTGTTGAAACTGTTGCTCCATTTGTCGTTTGGCCTTCAACTGTGCGACAAACTGATCTAGTTCTGCTAAGTTATCGTCCGAATCAGCGCGCTTCGCGTTGGTCAGTGGAGCGAGAGGCGGGGTCTTTATGCGTGCACGAGAAATTACCCTAGGACGAGGAAAGCAGATGAAATTGAAGTAGGGAATTTAAGCCATCAAACGAATGGCCGAAATCGTTTGGGAATTAGATTTTGGATTTAAAAAAAGTTGTGCAGTCAATGCAAAGGGTCGAATTTAATTGCCATTAACAAGACAATGTATTCAAACTCGTGAAACTAACCTCCCCCGATTACCAGGGCGTACAGGAGATCGGGAGCCTGAAGATGAGCGCACACCTCTGGAAAGGGACCGAGACCTGCTCCGTGACACGCGAGAACGTGACCGAGAATTGGAACGAGAACGGGAAGAACGAGGGGAGCGTTCGGTTGAACCATGCCGCCGTCTACGTCGATCATAGCTACCACCTCCTGGTGGACCATCCCGTCGACGATCATCAAACCTATAAAGAGAACGAAGAGGACGCCTCACAACCTGATCACATAAATCGCAGTGATGTGGAGATAGCCACTTGCAAAGCTAAAAACCCACCGGTTCGGATACCAGTTGGGTCTTCGACCACGATAGTCATCCCACTGCCCGCGCCATCGGGGGGCTGCGCGTCCACGTCCACGACCAAAGTATCCTCCGCCACCACGACCACCGTAGTAATCGGGTCGATGAAATCCTCCGCGACGATCGAAGTTTATGGGACCTGAACCACCACCCCGCCAATGACCTTGGAATCCACCGCGAGGAGAGTCACCAGGGGCAAACTCTTCATGCGCATTGAACGATCCTTCTTTGACCTTCTCAGGCCCAGGCACCAAATCTGTCTCTGGTGGACAGGAACCATCTTCTAACTGATGTCGACGTTCAATTGCACGAAGACGAGCTTGAACACGTTCCTGTAAACTTTTAGAGGTCATAGGCAGGTCGTTTTCATTTTCGTGCACTGTTAGAGAGCCGTATTCACCCGGACGAGCATTTTGTGGAGGTGTGAAAACCTTAACAAAAAGGACAAACATGAACGTCAGCTATTCGATATTATTAACCGGTGCGAGAGACAATGGTTGTCGGTAGGCCTCGCCTATCGAGATCAGTTCGGGGCCGATAACACAGAAGAGTAGACCTGGCGATTCGCACCAAACGAACACCCACAGTACCCAATCTACTAGGTGCTCGCTGCCAAAAAACACCCCGCGCACGGGTTGGAAAGATTTTTTTGTAGGCAGCAAAAGATCCTTAACACCACAATAGTCACCTTCATATTCACAATCGGAGGACATCTGTGATCGCCCCAACTGTGCTTCCGACGTCATCAGTGAATGAGACTATAGCAGCTTGTGAACTGCTGTACAAAGTGTATCTGGTTTGAAGCGAAAACTTAGAGCCCACAAACCATTTGCTAAGGCGTTGTGTTAAACACGAAAAGCAAACTTACTCGGCGGGTGCCACGATGATCTCCTTCGGGTTCCAAACGTCCCCGTTTGGAACGATCGTAAGCTAAGTGTAAATAAAAAGAACACGATCGATCACTAGGTGTCTTTGGCTACTGTTCTGCGGTAACAGACACGCCAAGCCACAACATCGAAACTAAAATTGCCAAGCGGATGGTGAAATTGACTATTCTAGGCCTGTTTTTAATAATGTTAGTGCCTTCAGAACACAAACGCTAATGAAAACTATGTGCAGTGGAATGTATGTGGACGACCACGAAAAGTTTGACTGCGTGTAAATCGCTTGGCCGCAGGCTACGACTGAGACTCGAGGTCAATGGTTCTCCGTTAGCGTCCTATAAGTTGATAATCTGGCTGTGTTAGAAAGTTTCGGTACGTGACAGCTGTGACAAATGGATGGGTTGATCTACCTATTCACAACCACTAGTGACTTAGAACATAGCTATTCAAATGCTAAGCTGGGACAAGGTCCGTCATTCAACTAGTCAAGGGACAAGTGCTTTGAATGTGACTGAGTGCGTAAAAGAATAGACATGTTATGATTTGATAAACAATCTCGAAAGTGTCCGCTCCTCAAAATCCGCAGTTCCACTGAAGAATGACTGCAACGAACGGTAGTAACCAAGGTGAGGGAGGGATCACTTACCATCATCATCATGTGCTCGCTTCCATCCTCCATCTTGCCTGCATAGAAATTAAAGAAAGATGAAATCATGAAACCCTTTTATTCAAGAATGAGGCTCGGCATGCACTCGTCCGATGCTGTTAATTTGGATTAAAAGATAGGAGGCACACATACATGACAAAGTTGAATGGAGACGAGAGATAGGATATCAGCTAACTAGGGTTGCTGTATTCAGGTGAGACCCGTTTTCAAGTCTGAGACACATGGAATGCACCGCTTATCCCTGTAATTTTAATGGAAGGATTTCGAATCCTAGAGAGGGCGAAAACCACCGGTCAGTGGACTCAAGTCTATTCCACTTTGCGACTGCGTTTTCGCCAGATGCCTTAGCACAATTGAGGATGAGCAGAGAGCAAACGCATTCAATGGACAACACGAAGAATAAGTCTTAGTCTTAGAGAAAGGACAGGCAACGATGACACCGCGAATCATTCTCGGCGCAGTGATTAGATGAAACAACCTTTCGAAATTTAACAACCATGATGACGATGCTGTTCATCCGGGTCTAGTGAAAGTGCTGCTTCTTTGCTAATGGCATTCGGTCGTGCGAAGGCTAGAGGTACACGCCCACACAAAAGTCACTCGTAAAACTCAGTACTCGTGTCTGATAGCCACTGCGCTTCCATGTGCATCAGTTCCAGGAAGCGAAGTGCCTGAGGCTGGCTTAGCCAGAATAGAAGTTTGGTCCATACATACCTGAAAACTGGTTTTATCGCAAACCAGACATCTTGTTAAGCCGAATATTCGTTTTTGAATCAAAATCTACCCACCGCTTCATGTATCAACTCTTCACACCGGGCCTAACACTGCGTCAGAAGATGACCCTGGAAAACAGAGATTAGATGTGCTCGAAACACGACCACATCCTCCATTACACGGACGTCCGTGTTCTGGAGAATAGTAGCAGCAACAGTAACAGACAGTGCTCAACAAGTTATCGCAATAAACGCGTTGAACGTGTTCAATATTCCTCGAAATAAGAACAAGTTATACCAAAGCCACAAGCCCTGGTGAACCAAGTATGAAGAGGAGACTATCTCAGTACAGCTGGACGTAACAGAGCTGCGGAAGCAACCCTTTGTTTCCCTGGAGAACCTGGTTTCGATGAACTTCAGACAATGACGGCCGGCGGATTAGGACCAGATGCGCGTTTGTAACATGCTGTTCCAGCACCAAAGAATACAACTGCTTGGGTGTATCCAAACGATGAACGAACGTACAGCCGTATAGACCACAGAGTAGTCAATAAACAATGCTTCATCTGTAGCACCCATTCAGTGCCTAGCTGATCCCCCCCCCCAAAGGAAGTACGAGGGTCGAAATACTGCAAGGCTACCTAGGCCAACACGAGAGTGGTAGAGATATCGATGTTGGGTTCCAACCACGGATCCTCCAGTCAGCAGGTTTGAGCCTTGTACACAGACTGATTTTGTTGATTCTCTTCATTGAAGACGCATCTGCTGAATCAACACAAAGAGGTCACTTGGCCATTGCGTCGAGTGGTAGCGTCAGTGAACTGAAATGCTGTGACGTGTTCAGCTCCACGACCTACTTCAGCATTGATGATCGGGTGTCACCACCCTACTCCAGCGATGCTCCGAATACATCGATCATCATCATTATCAGCTGTAATAACCGCGTACTGGTCGTACACTGGTTGTAGCTGCCACAGTTTCGTTCACCGATAATTGGGGGGGGGGTAAGTAGCTGTTGCACGCGCGAGCTGGTAAATTGGTGCATAAATCCAGCACTGTCAGTGAGTTGTCAAGCGGGGGGGGGGAAAGAAGCTATGCATTGAAGGCAATAGCTTGGATGCACGAGCGCCACTGAGGGCGCGACTGGGCCATGTCTGATAATGTCTCTAGCCATTGATGTGGCCCGTCTCGGGGTCCCCATCCAGGAAGACGGCAGTGACCAGCGCAGCTGAGTTTGCTGGTAATGGCCTTCATACTTCGCTGCCAAGTCATTGTTTGACCGCCTCTGGCTCTCTTCCACCCTTCACATGGTTGGGCGAAAAGAGCCCTTCGAGGAAGTCGGTCGATTGGCATACGCAGCACGTGGCCGCTGCGCGTCTAGTTTCTGATCCGTATAGTAATATGGAGCGGACCGCAACATTGTGAACTCCACTGTTGATGGATACGCTGATGTCACGCTCACGCTACAAATGATGCAAGTTCACAAAAGCCGCTCTGGCCTTCCCTATCCGGATGGAAATATCTTTCACGAGACTACCGGGACTTATACAGCTGTCCAGGCATTTGGTACTCCGGTATACGGAATACAGGCGCTAACCAGCGTAACCTACGAAACGTGGCTAACTCATCCATTGTCCGAGTTCCTTGTTTTCCAAAGAGATCTTGGCGTACCCCAGCACTGCTAATCCCGTGTTCTCGCCAGACCCGAAAAATGCTTCGGGGAAACCGATGGTCAGACACCGAAAGTTTTCGTACGTCATCTGCACGCTGAGGCCACGTTTCTGACATATGAAGTAGTGTAGATCACACTGCCAATGAAAAACTCTATCGTCGACAGACAAACTGTCACTCCGGTGCCTCGGTTGTGGAGGTTGGCTGTCCTGATCTTCCAGATTCGAGAAATATTTTCATCTCAAGCCAGTTCACGGGAACATATACCGCTGCCAAGGTAAACAATTTTACCTACTAAGTCGATTACTGGTGGTAGTTTGTGGGTGAATGGGGGGGTGGGTAGATGAGAGCCCGTAAACGAAAAGCTGCAAGGTCGGACGATACTTTCCAGTTACCCAGGAAAGGAGGGGGGTTGGTCTAGGTGCCCCAAATTGACCCTTTGACTCAATGGGAACAGAGAGGGTTTTCTTTGGTGATCCTCCCTCTAGCCTGACTCAAAAGTACGAAAAGAGAGGTGTTCCAAAAACGCATGCTCGGAATTAATGATCCAACTGCAAGCATGAGGCTGAGCTGACCCGGGGATGCAAGGAGTAAGACAATTATCTGACCCCTGACGCGGCTGTGCACAGCAGTACTCGGTAACACGCCGGCGTTCATGGTCAGAGTGCACTCATAAAGTTATGTGAGCCAGAAACCTGACTATGTGAGCTTAAGGCTCCGGGAATCTTAGTATGGGACCATGGGTGTTTCTAAAGCATTGTTAGATTTTGAACAAGCCAAGTAGTTTAAGGACAGACGCGGAGTTCATCCCTGACCATGTAACCTACAAAACGACATAAAAACCTGTGAATCGTCACAAGTGTTGATTAAGCACACCAGGAAGATGGACTTTCAACAGAATAGCATTGTGATATTTCATGTTTCTATTCACTTACAGGACGAGTCCTGAAATCCAAGCTGTCCGATTCAGGTAATCTTACTAGTAAGATTTTACTAGTAGTAAAATTCTAATAGGTGAGTGTTGATTCTCCCTGTATATCACCGGTGAACAGCGTTAATTTTCTGTGCTCTGACTACTCACGAGTAACGTGACTTGCGTCCGTTTACCATAACGCCGTTTTGTTGCCTTGCTGTCCGCTCCCCTCCATTCCGTTCCTACTTAAGTTCTGCTTATTCCACGGTAACTGAAGTCGATATTTGTTGCTTGTCCGTGATTGCTTACAAGTTCGTCTCAGTTGTACCTATTTTCGAGCGCCCACTCTGACAGAAAAGCGGACCGACAGGGAATCGAAAGCAGAGCTTCAGCAGGCGAACGCACTGTCCAGTACACCAACATGACGCCCACATCTAATTTTTGTATTACCTATATATCGCACCGGCCAGATAGCCTTTCGCGACGGACCAAACCGCGCAATCTGATTTGTCACGAGCCGCTATATCACACCATCAACCAAAGACAGTCTCTTACCTCCTGACGTATTGACTTTTTTCCGCTCCGTTATCTCCACACGGCCAACTCACACTGAGACTGTCCGTTTGTACATCGTTTGGTGCTTACTTACTGTTGTTTCTAGAAATCCCTGCTATTACACTGACTATTTTCCGCTCCTGCTGATTGCTCCATTATTGATTGTACGTTTGCTTAATTCGCGATACTTACGTACCCGTTTGTCTATAGAACCAGTTCCATCGCCTGTCTGCTCCTATTGTCCACTAACTAAGAACTGCGTATAAACTGATAGCCGCAATCGTCCTGTAAGATCCTTAGCCGCTCGAATCTTAGTGAGCCGGAAGTGCTCCATGGATGGAGCTCACTTGATTATAGTCGTCGACGATCAGCTGGCTGGCGACTCCGGGGAGCCGATTCTGTCAACATGTATCGGGTGGAAACAGTTTAGATAAAAGCAGACTGGGACTGCTGCTATAATCAGCATTCAATCAGGTCAGTAGATGAGGCTTCCGTGAATGCAACACGGAAGCATGCAAGTTCAATCCTGAACGAGATTGGAGGTCTTGGCTACATCACCTAAAGAGGCACATGCACTCTGGCTACAGCCTATAACACAAGACTGACAATTGCTATCGCCAAAATATTCACGGGACAATGAGAAAGCGTAATTCACTACGGATAATTCTTGTGTCCGCGAACAACTATGGCAGAACCAGTTGTATGTCCACCAAATTGAAATATTAGGGACACCAATGGAGGTAAACGACCCCACACCGCTATACACTGGATGGGGTGTGAGTTGGACAGACTTAGTTCCATGCTAATATTCACGATGCCATTAGTCTAAGAGATTGGGCACATTTTCTCGAGATACACAATACAAATTATACGTAAGTGAGACAAAACATAGCATCTTGAAAAAGTCGGCTGACGAGAGAAACGATAATATAACTTACCGACCACGATCTCCATCACCCATATCATCATCGTCTCTGCATCGAATAATGCGACCAGACTAAAAAAGAAAGCAGATGAAATGACGGTGAATGGGTGAAATAGGAAGTCAGCCTAACCCCGAAGAAAAAGTCGAAATACTGCGGCAAGAGCATACATCCAACAACTGCTGTGAGTTACATGTCTAGTCACAAGGTGTCAACCCTCTGCTGTGCTGTGTTCTTCAATGAGTGAACTTTGATGAGATTCGCGTTACCTAGAGGCTGCATCCTTATTGTTGTCAACCGTTTCCATTTGATCGGTGAAATTCTGATTTCAGAAGAATGAGAACTGCCGTGACGGCTTTCTTCAAGGTGTCTCTTAACTCCGTAACAAAAAAGGGAATTACCACAACCGCTTTGGCCTTAAGGCATCAACCGGGTGAGGACGTCAAACAAAGGAGTGTCAATGTACGAAACTTATTAGCTGTATCACTTTGGCGTCCTAAGATACCACCGTTGATAGTTCCAATCATACACGTCATGTTTGCTGAATCACAAACGTGGAGTGGAACGCGCAAACTTGGCATAAACAACTCAAGAGTTAATCAGGAGAAAACGCAGCCCAACTATTAGAGAGGAATACCAGCATCCACTGTCCATTATCCTCTCAATACATCCGCAATGAATAGTCGTTCAGCTGCAGCACCATTTCGGTGCCTAACTGCCATGCCACCAGAAGGAAGCACGACGGTTGGGATACTGCCAGGTTGTCCAAGCCTATACGGGGGAAATCGATGAGGAGGTTGAGTTCGAACCACGGACCTTTTAGTGAGTAAATTCACGCTCAAACCACTGAGCCATTTCGCCCCTCACATCCGCAATCACGGGTTCAAATTATAAAAACCCAGCTGCAATGCCGGACAGACAACAAAAACAGAAAGGGAGAAATAAAAATATGCAATAATATTGGGAGAAGACTCACCCGATTGCGTGTAATCACAATCTTCGGTAAATCACCACGGTGATCCATATTGTTTTTTTCCGTATGACTGCCGGATTTCATCTGTATCGTATATACATACACATAATAGAACGAAGCATCCATATGTACGAATCGATTTTTGTTTAGTTTTTTTTTACACTCGATCGTTGTGTAGCTGAGAAGCAAACACCCAACCAACTCTCGCACATAATCAACGACCGCTGTGCAACATCGTCCGGTCGTTTCCACAAAGACGCTCATACGTTTGCATATATATTACAAATCTCATGTATATGTGGGAGGAATGTCTGAAATAAGAATCAGATTAGTAAAGAAAAGGAGTTCGCGGGAAAAGCGCACCAAAGCCAATTGGTGGCCAGTTGGAAAGTCATGTTTCGCGATTACACGATATCCTCAACCAACATTTACACGTGTCGTCAATCGGTTGCTGAAAGTAAGAATTCTGATCATCCCGACCACCTACTCGAGTGGCTCGGCAGTAGTGAAGGGCAATTGTTCATGTATATAAAAATTTTCAATCAACCCCAGCTGCTGTCCAATTCGTTTTTTGTTGGTTGCTAAATTCGTTCACTTCGCTTCCGTTAGTAGTTTTTGCACTCTTTTTCGTACTCAAAGGCAATCTCGCCAAAAATATCAAGTGTCACGACTTTCACATTTCAGCTCAATATGACAACCACACACATTTGCAACTCAATAGGTCACGATCAATATCTAAATACGAGAAACAAGAGTTTGCCTTGAAGTAGTGCGTTTCGACGATCCATCGGATCGGTTCGATATACGGAGAGCATGTAATAAGAGACCTGAAAGGGGATGATCGTTGACAAGCGGTACAAAGCAGAGGTTAATGAGGTTACGGGAAAACTCACGTCATCACGGAAATCGGTATTTCGTCTCCTGTCATTTCCACGACCTGAAAAGGACATTAAAACAAGGGAGCCTAGACCGGGAAAACAAATAGTAGCCGATGGTGTATTCCACCAATTTAAAATGAACAGATATGTGCAACATCTGTCATGTGAATCAAACAAAATTATATGGAAAGTCCGGTCACACGGCAGAGTCCGCCTTCAATAAATGGAACTACTGAGATAAACGCAGTCCATTCAACTAGGAGATAGAAAGCACTTGATACGTGCGTGGGATGAGAGTAAGCCAAACGTACCGGGAGAGTAAAAGCCAAGTGGGCTCTGATCAGTACCTTGACCGTGCCGAGTTGCTTCCTTGGCTGCGCGACGCGTACGGTCTTCCTCAACTAACTGCTCCAAAGCAGCACGGCTGCGTTCCATATGAGAGGCATAACCACCTCCTGAACGAGGTCCGCCCGGAGATAGAGGACTTCGCTTTAGACTCGGAGCGTTCCCACGTGAGCTCCGAGGAGAGGGGGTTTTCGACCATGACCGCTGCGACGTGGAATAATAAGAAGCCAGTGTTTATACTGTGGACAACTGAATGAATGCATTGGGACACTATGTGCGAAATGCTAATCGTGAGTCGGGCCGTTCAGTAGCTGACTGATGTGACAGTGACAATCAGGTCAGACCAGAAAGATAAGGACGGTGCAGTTCTGCTCTAACCAGTATCACTAAGGAGACTTCTTAGCAGAGCACCTGGTAAAACTATTCCCCATGGGTGCAGGATACTGAAACCAAAGTAACTAGAAAACTTGAATCCTGGCACTTCCGAATTATGCAAGTTGGGAAGATCTGTTCTAAGGAAACCTCACAATAAAGTGGCTAACTTGAAACAGCATATGGATCAAGCTTTGCTGGCAAATCGAATTTCTGGTATACAGTCGGAACATTATGTAACACCCTTTGCGATGATTGCACTTGAGCTGACAAGGATTTCGCTGTGAGCTGCGAACATCCGGCGTCACTTCAACGCTATGACTTGTAAAGGCACATCGTTTGAAACCCGCCACATCGAGTCCACTTTTATTAATAGAAACAAAAACAACTCAGAAACGTTTTTAGACCTTTCACCGTTCACACCCATCCTCAGTCATGCGGCACTAGCTCATACTGGCGTACCGCTGTCGACGAGGATGTCTGTACGGTTTACTGAAGGTGTGGCATAAGGCTTGCGCCATGACGCCAGATAAAAATTTCGAGTTCATGATTTCAATCTACCCATCAAGACAGAAAACTCACCAGACTCGTATCACCATGCACACCAAGAGGGGCAGTGGCAGGGAGTTCCTTGAGGGCATCACGTGCCTCCACGTTGTCCGGATCTAGCTTCAGTGCTCGGTGCAACATTTGTTCCGCTTTGGTTGGATCTTTTCGACTGATTCTGTAGTAAAATATAAAACATGAGGTTTTATGAGGGATGGATAGGACAGTGAATCATCGGTGACGTCCCACCATCGGTGATGATGACGAGAGCCAGGACCAGCGCTGAAGAAACACGCATAAACCAATATAATGGTTCAGCTATGACACCTTTATGGTGCATAGTTGCAGGAAAAACCACAGAGGAACGAGTACTGAGACAATGCCAGGTTGTTAAAGCTTGGACAAGAGCAATCAAAAAGCGAGGGTTGGACGTTTCAGTCAGTGGTTTCCTGCCCAAAATGAGCTATTTCGAGCTCATCATCAGCGGATGACGGGGACCAAACTCTGCACAGTTGCGAAGGACTTTATCGTATTCGGATAGTAATCGGTTGTAGAGAGTCTTTTGGCTCTCCCAATGAGGCGATCCGGTCATAAATTTGAGCAAAGTAAAATGCCGTCACACTGAATACTGGCTTGTTGGGCAGTTGCAAAACTCCGACGCCAAAAAGTGAGATGAACTACCCCAGGAAGGCATACCACAGGGGGGATTTCTCGTACACCATGTACTGATGAAAAGCCCCAATCGGACATAACGTGGAGTAAGAATATAATGGAATAAACAGAAGCATGGATGACATTCACCTGAGCGACCTGTCAGACAGATACGAAGTTGACCTGAAAGCGTCAAGTGGTGGGAGGCGATGACTGCTCGGTTTGGTGTATAAAGGTGGCTCATCAAGCAATGGAATAAGTGTCCAATAAACTGGAACGGAGGAAAGTCACTAGGTGTAACTCACTCTCCAGCATAGGCGACCAACGTCTGACCCAAATAGTTTCTCGCATTCGCGTGGTTCGCCTGAATCTCGAGACTTTTCTCTAGGTCGTCTATGGCCTTCGAGTACGTACCAATAGAGGCATACCTGGAGGTAACAAGAAAAAGTCGATGGGATCAGTTCACGTGCTCAGCAGAAAACCAAGCAACGTTACATGAATACATTTGAAACGATGTGTACCTGGAATAGCACCAGCGCCACTGTACGACGGTCAGCGATATGGAAGTTCCCGTAGCTGTGAATGTGTAGGATCGCTACGGTGCTGCGGGTAATCCAAACTGAGATGAACCATTAGGATCCTTTACAGAAAGTCGTTCGGCTGTAACATGCCATCCGAAAGAAGGGTTAATTTAAAGCTGGATTGCCCAAGTCTAGACAGGAGCAGTCGAAATGCCGGGGTTGGATTCAAAACCAGTAGGTTCGCATCTTAACTACTGAGGTATCTCGAACTCAAGAGTGGTTATTTCAAAAGTTTGAGCCGTGCAATATGTGACTAAACTACGAGAATTCGGTCTTGTTAATCAAGTGTTCCACGATCCAGCTCAGAGGAATAATCAAGCCATACCTATTTTATCAGCTGTTCTCAGTGCCACCCAGGAATATACCACCGCGTAATTTACAGGAGCATTGTGGACAGCTTAACTGGATTGCTGTTTTTTGTCCAGTTGAAGAATGACTTGATGGAGAAAACTTCTCGTACGCCCTTCGACAGGGCACTCGCTACATGAGTGATGCCCAAGAGGAAAATGAGTAGGGTCTATGGTTATCGGTGTGTCGTCACCGCTGGAGATTAATGTGGTCGAGCTTGACTAGACACATAAGACCGCCATTGGGGCTTATATATACACCCTGGTATCCTTCACGTCCGCGGATGAACACCAGAGAACAGCCTAAATGGTGTAAGGCAGGCAAAACGAAGAAAAAGTCCATATAATGAACATCACCATCGAGTGAAAGCATCATGCCTGCATACTAACCTTTGGGAAGATACGCATGAATATTTTGCGTGCCACAAAAACCGCACACCCGAAGTCCTAAGCGGTGGGTTCAACTCACAATGTGATGAGCCAGACCACTCGCTTGATGACCAGAATGGTCATGCATCATGTCGACTGCACCATACCGTGAACCGCAGATGGACTGTGACCGATTAGAATATTGGCAGATAAGAATCAAACAGCAAAGAAGTTCACAAGGACCTTGGAGATTATTCTGTAACTCTCCACACACATACAACCCTAGCCATGTCATCTGGTTCTATCAGATTCTGTTATCAGGCACCACGATATTATACCGATGGCCGCGAGTGGACGTTCAGTCAGATCCCAGAATATCGGGGAACGAATCAGAGGCGTGTTACTTTAGAAATCTGGTTCAAAGTCCGCTAGAAAGTCAAGCTCATACGCTGTTCAAGGCGCGTATGATGTTTCCCATTCACTTTCGTGCCAGTAGATAACTGAACAGTGCACCGACATTCGCAAGCAACTTATCTCATTTATGCCATCTTTCCGTTTCTGTATATGATCCAGCTCGTGCAGCTCCCACCGAGTGGATGTCTAGTTCGTGCGACCACAACAGCACCTTGAACCGGACGGTAATTCGGGTGACTAACAAGATAGTCGTTTACGACAAGCCATGAGACGTCAGCTAGTAGAAGACAAAAGACAAGAGTTGCATACGTACAACACCCTGTTCCGTCAGGGCAGACTGCCCGCGCCAAATATACAAGCGTATGCACACTCGAGTGTGCACGAATGTATAGACAACCATCGTCGACAGTTAAAAACGTTTAGTGCCAGAATAACAAATCAGCAACTTACAGTGCGCCCCTTGCGACGTACGCATCAGGATTTGTAGGTTCTACCTCGATGGCGAAATTGTAACACTGGAGGGCTTCAGTGTTTCTTCCCTCTTTGAAATACTTCACACCTTGCGCAACGCTGAAAGTTAGGAAGGCTGAATTCAACAACTGTGACCCGCAATATGATTCGGCGGCTTTAGTGCAGCAAATAGGTTTCCCCGGATAAAAAAACAAAAAGCGAATGAAGCAACAGCCCAGAAAAACTTACTGCTTCATTGAGAAGTTCAACAATTGCGTCCGTCTCAACTCGCATGCCATTTCGGATTTCGGTAACCGAATCCTACAATGGAAGCAGAGGGACATCGGGGTCAAAATAGTGTTGGGAGCGGGATCATCATCACCGATAGCATGACGTCCGTGTTCAAACACTGACACTTCGCTGCTGCACAAACATAAGTTGAGCCTTACTATTAAGAAAAGAACAAACTCGGAAGGGGAGGCGGCTAAGTGCTGGCCTAACGAAATAAGTTCGTTGATGCCGTCCAACATCCCCAACGCTTTTGAGGCACTGGTGGACAAAAACCTGGAGCTTCACATTCATTTCGCAGAGCCTGTTTCGTAACCATACAACAATACCGCCCTTACTGTAGCCTGATGTCACCAGTGACGACCCAGTAATTACTAGGATCGATCCAGTCGATAAATTAGGCCGTTTCCTACCACTGTATTTAGTCAAAATTCGACCTCTCCATTCGAATTCCGCATTGCATCTCATCACTCCATTATCACCGGATGCTTGGCATCGGTGCTTAAACATTGAAACTTCACTGCTGCACAAATATAAGTTGAGCCTTACTGTCAGGAAAACGACAAACGTGGAAGGGGGAGCGGCTCAGTTATAGCGTAACACTCGTTCAGAAATGCCCACATCTCCAGATACTCAATCACAACGCCACCGATGACCACCAGCACCCATAGCTTGTAGCGTCTCCAGCCATACACTGGGAGGAATCACACCGATCCCATCCTGGAAGGCCAGTTATACCGACAGCACATGGTCGATTTCATACCCCTCTGCCAGGTCAAAGGCCGGTAACTTCTCTGCTTGCGCCAATCTGAATTGGGCACGAGAAACTGAACCCTATTCTACAAACGATTATTTGACATGTGCACTATACGGTCTTACCAGTGGAGCTTCTGCTGCTAGACACATTATTCCACGGAAGTCCTCGTTCCACAACCGGACACGCTCCTCCTAATATCCTTGTTGCGAATTCGCCGACGCCAGCTTACGTGAATAATGGTTCTGAAACAACAGTTGTCGAAGTTTCGCTGCCCAGAGTCCACTTCGCACAACCATACAACAAAACAGCCCCTACTGTATTCTGACACACCTACCCATTGGAATTAAGGGATACACCGATTTGCGGCTACGCAACCCGAGATTCGTTAATTTACCGCATCTGTAACACCACAATCAGAACTAATCCAACTTCAAAGCTATATAAATCGACCTGAAATCTCAGGTGATTCACTGGATTGCAATTGGCACGCATCAGTCGCTGCATGTCCAAGGCTGCAAAGCACATGCTACAGGACGGGATACAGTTGCCCAGTTCATCCAAAGACATGCGTTTCCATCGCCTAAACCCGTGCTGTAACCTGATACACATGTCTCTTGAGATTCAGGGTTTGCCGACTTTCTGCAATACGTGCCCGAAATTAGCAAATGTGACTCAAGCCTTGCAGCTTCGTGAATTCGCCTTATACATCACACTACACTAGTCGAAGTGGTTAGTTATCCTATATCGACGACAATGACCATTAAGCTTCATTATCCGTTTAATCTATGAATCATTGAAATCGCCGATCAAAACAAAAGCACCAAACTGGGTCAATTATCAAGAATATCCAGTAATAATGATAATAACAATAATAACCAGCAAAAACGGCGTCCAGGTGTACGCTGGTCATAACCTCCAGTTTATATGGAGGCAGTGGCTGACGTAACTGAAGCATGAATCCAACACTGAAAGTGAACTCTTCACTGGGATCGGTAGGTGAAACTGCACTAAAAGCGCCGTTGGGTGCGTGACTGAGCCAGTGCCTCTCGAAAAAACGTTCAGCTGTAACAGCCTTTCGGTGCCTAGCTGCCATGCTACCCGAAGGAGGCACAACGGCTGGGATACCGCCATGTTGTCCAAGCCTAGACAGGGGAAGTCGAGAGGCAGATGTCGGGTTCGAACCACGGATCTTCCGTCAGTAAATTTGCGCTCTAACCACTGAGCCATCTCACCCGCCAGTGCCTCAAACCATTGGAGTCTTCATCCGGGTCAATGCTTGACGTGGCTCGGTTGTGTTGCACCTGAGAGAGTCAGGTTGGATTCGAACCACGAACCTCCAATTCAGGCATCCGCGTTTACTCACAAATATTGTGGACGTAGACGATACAGCTATTCTTGGATCCGATGCCAGACAGTAATAAATGAGTAGGTAATTAGTGTCTGCATTATCATGACATCACATCCAAGAGCTCTGTCACCTGTGCATCCGATATTTGTAGGCGAGCACCCTGTGAACATTTCGGCACCAAGGATGTTGGAAACGGGGAGTGCATCTTCCATGATAATATCGATGAACTTGAGGAAATACGGAAGAGGCCACCCTTCTCTGGCACCACTGGGTGTGGTGAACTGACGCAAGAGCTCACCATAGATCACACACACACACAGGAGTTGGCGTACAAGGTTTTAAGGATTAAGAATTTATGAAGAGAGGGCCTTTGCCTCATAAACAGTCATAGTGCCCGACGACCAAGAGTCAAAATAAGCTTTCAAGTCAAGAAAGACGACAATGGTTGAGAGCTGGAAGCAGTGTCGCTGTTGGAGGCTGGATATGTGACTATGCATCCTCCTGCAGGACAGAGACCAGGTTGGTTATAACGAACCTGCCTCTGTGCTCAGTCAAGCTCCGAAGGATGAGACCAGACTGCACCTATGACGCCACAATTACAAGGTTAGTGCCACAACGGTTTTCACTACAGGAACCCCTGTCGATATGCCCCACTCTGCAAGCATTTTCTTTTCACTAAATATAGTATAACGTTTTCACGGGAAGATAACAAAATATTCTCCACTTTCTTTGAAGGGACTAGGTACAAACCGCCCGGTCTTCGTGCCTTCTCACTTTTTAGGAGGGGTAGTTCCTAATAGAGCTGTTCTTCCGACGGCAATTGAGGTTTACGTCCCACTCGCCAGCATGCACTCTCCCTAACGACTGTAGCAGGAGGCCAGTTAGAGTGTAGTTCGAAGTACTCGGCGAATCTTTCTGATCAGCACTTTCGCGAATGAATTACTGCGTCGTTGTTTCACTTATCGTTTCATTGGGTTGTTTTATTTGACAGTTCATCGTATCAAGTGGTATCGGGTTCGGTTTCTGGTGGAAAAGTTTCTCTCATCTTATCCACTTTCACTGTTCAATGAAGCTCTACCTTTCCCTGAACCCTCCACTATTCGGCGTTCGAGAGCCGTCGTACAAGTTGTCTGCTGCTATGGATATCCTAGCATAATTAGGACTAGGGACCTAGATTATACCCACTTTAGTGTCCGAGCCCACACCGATACCGCTAAGTTATGGTGGTCTCCGAACTAACATACCTGAACAGGAGTTCAAATGCGTCTTCCAAAACAATTGGAAAGGTGCACGAACAACCACCAGATTACCTACAGTGTTAAACTTCTTGGCCAATTCAAAGTATAGGCCCAACCTAAAGTAATCACCCAACTTACTTATTGAAACAAGTCAACAAGCTGCACGCAGAGGAGCGAGGTATTCCCATGCGGGCACACAGAACCTGCAAACCATCCGGGTTTCGAAATTGCGGGGTGGATTCCAGGTACGCCTCGTAGGATTTTCCATCTAAATTTTGCAACTTTCTAAACGAGGGAAAACGGAGAGAAATTCAGCAAAGACATCAGTGGAGTTACATACATCAAAGGAATCAAAAACCTACAAAGGAAGGTAAACTCACTTGTAGTGCAGAGGCAGATCATCATCTGTGATTAGACCCTAGAAATAAAATAAAGAATACACATCATAAACGGCCTCACAGACCATAATTTATACGACATCAAGGAGGCAGCACATGAACCGAAGGCAGCAATTGTGTGGTCATATTAACTCATAGGGCTGTAGTCTCAAAAAACGACAAAAAAAGCAAACAAGAAAAGAGGAGCATAGCACAATGGACAAGACAATGCTAGAAACACTATGCGAGTCCTGTAAGAAGTACAGTGATAGGATGTATTTCACTTTCAAACAGTGCATCCCCGAAAATCGAATCTTTCAAAAAAATGTTGCGTGCTCCCAACACTACAATTTGAAAGGATAAGTGCACTTGCTGCAAGCAGGTATGATAAGTCTTTCAAACTCACATGTGAACGAGTCCTATGTACTTACACCGTTAAAAAAGGCAGTTGGATACAAAATTGTCTAGGAGTGATTTTGCTGATTTGCATTCTCCAAGAGGGCACCAGGTTCGAGTCTTCAACCTGACAGACACCATACATAGGGTCGATCTTCGGTACAAATCCGTATTCAAAGCATGTCACGTGTATGAACACAAGGTTTGGAGTCGTGATGCAGTTTGGTGTCACAAACGAACTTCAGGATATAATCATATCTCCTCCTTCTGCGCTGTATCGTCATCGTACTCATCGACGGTATTAGGCCAATGATAAACACTGGTGCACAACTGTCAGTGATCGGTCGTACGTAGGCCTAGATACTGTTAGGACCCCCAAACACAGGACGATTCGGGGCCTCAACTAGAGCTCTTGGCTCAAAAGCCTAACCACGAAGGAAAATTGGTTACCATGAGGCTATCATAGTAACCTATCATAGTAACTTTCCGGGAGTGGACTGCCACACTTGCCCCAACCCCCAACCACGGACTGTGGTTGCCAGCAGTCTCCGGAAGCCGCATGAGCATCCTTCAGTGAAGCCGAAGGATGCAAACCACCCCAACACGATAAGATTCAGTCTCTGTCAAACTAATTTCAAGGTGCCAAGATAACTGTTAATATTGCCTACACAATGACTTCGATAGATTGTGCAGATCAATCCCACTAACGACAACCGTAAGAAAATTCGTACGGAAAACATAACGCTGATTTACATATCCGGTTGACAAGGCAAACGGAAATTTTGGTTGTTGGTCTTTTTGCTGAGTGCCTGAATTCACAAACACTTTATCGCGTTATAATCATGCGTGGTTTATATCGTCTGGAATTGTCTTGATCCCATTAGTGGTATGTAAACCCATACACCGATTCCATCTAGCTCGGTGAGGAAATGTTTCCAACCAAGTTGTCCGGCCAAGTACCCAAGCTAAGATACTAACATCATTCGACAGCAAACGGTGATTTCCCAAAATTAATGAAAGATGAATCGAATCAAACGTCTGATACTGCTCTGGAAGACAAATGAAGACAAAATCCTAAGCTGGGGTCTCTACCACGCCAATGTATCATAAGTGAACGAGGCTGCTACGGTGCGTTTGAAGCAATCTCTTTCATTATAGACGAACGAGCAATTATGGGAACAAAAAACATTTGGTCCAAAGGACCGGTAGGTGTACACTGGTTAGTCATCCCAAAAACAGATCGAACATAACCACTACCATGAACAGCAATATGAAGAAACTTCCGGTGCACGACTACCGGAAGCTAGGACACGAATACGGGAAAGGGAAACGAAGCGTTAATATGACTGTGCAGGTAAAATCTATATCAGTAACGAGAACAGTGGCTGATAAGGGTCCATTAGTAAACCTTAACAGAATCTATACACCCCCTCCTCTAGTGTACCGTAATCTAGGGTACGAAGCAGCTTCTAATTTTGTCAAGACTGCTGCAGTTCATCAGACAAGAGCTCGCATGAGTGAGGAAATAATAGAATGGCCGCCGCAGCATGGGAAAGATACTGTAGCCTTGGGTAGACAGATTTCCCATTACTAGATAATTTTAGTACAACTAAGCACATTTAGAAAGGATGGAAAGGTGGCACCTACCAATTTGATATCCCCATATAAATCACGACTCAACATCTTTGAGTTCATGCTCAATATCAGGCGTCCGGTAGCATGCACATCAAGGATGAAAGCTGGAATGAAAAACGATGGACATGTTGAAAAACTGTAACCAATTTCCAGCAAAACTGAAAAGAATCACAGTATTCGTTTCATGGACAAGGGCAATTATCGGTTCTATAAATACTCAGCTGAGGGCGGTTCGCCGCACTTTGGGCGTCCGCGAGTAGAAACCACAAAAATCAACGTTCGACAGAGAAAAGGTGAGGACAACTTATTTAACCATCCTCTTAAGTGATTAGTTTAGCCGTCATTGACATATTCTGCTAAGTCAGTCTTTGCGACCATTTGAGAGAAGTGTTCACGCGATGCGACACGAAAAGCAACTTAGAAGCTATTTGACACGTCATTCAATTTTACCAGGGGACTGTGAGATTACCCTTATTTTGAACGAAGCAACCGAACAAGCTCGAGTGCCAAGCAGCGAGTCATACTCAGAGGCATCAAGTCCAATCGAGCTAGGCATAAGGGAACATCACCCATTCACGCGATGAAACTCACACAGAACAAAACGTACCTCGAACTTTATCGCCAATTTGGAATGAGTCCAACGCATTCCCGTGCGCGTTGTACCGAGGCAACTGACGCAAAGGACAAAAGCCCTACAAACGGAAATAAGATTACCCTCCGGTATGCAGCACGAATAAGAGATGCTTACGACAAATGATTGTGGCTACACTTACGGTGAGTTTGAGACCATCGAAATCTCGTCTGGGCCCTTGGTCATAAGCCAAGATCGTAACAACTAAACCGGAATCCTGAATCACAGTGACCAGACCAACAAGTATGTCATCCCGCCGTGCAGTCTGCAAATAGGGGTAACACAAAAATAGAGAGGATAATAAAGGCAGAACAGAGTTCCGCTGACTAAACAGGTGAATAAGCTGGGTACTAACGTTAAAGAACTGCTCACGCCTGATCTCGTCAGGGACTTCCATGAAGGTTTCTATAGGTGGTGTGACCGCACAAAATGCCGCAGATTGTTCATCCGGCCAAATAGGTACATTAGCTGGTGGAGTTGACGACGCTGGACTTGGATTCGGGGGAAGGCCTAACAATCGCTCCAGATCATTGCCTTCAGCCGGTGGTGGGCGGTGCATCCGGCTGATCACTTCTGCTCGAGAGGATAAAAGGTGTTCCAGCTTGGCGCCGAATGTCGCCCTGAAAAAAAAACAATAAATCAGTCTGAAAAACGGCTTAAAGTACACAGTTCCGGATATAAAGGTTATGCAAACCAAAACCAAAAACGAGTTTCGCGTCATTTAACACACAAAGTCCAACATACATGTACGCAGCTGCGCCTCTGCTACTACATAGTTGTATATTTGCTGTTCCTCATAGCGTTTCGTGAATCGTTGTTATCATTTTCTCGCCATAGCTCGCAGGTTTGGATGAATAAAGCCTAGCTTATGGGCCTTCAGGCTTTTGTCGCCGTGCCCTACAACACATATTGAGTGACGATTACGCCCCCTGGGTAGTTGTCATCTGGAATTCATTGCATCCCATTTCCCTCACTCCTGGACTAAGCTCAGCGAAAATTTTACGTCTCGTTGCTTTTCCTATCCTGACCCATCATCTTCAATCCGTTCTGTCCAAACGTACACTACTTTCCTTTACTGTCGCCACTTCCGTAATAAACGCCCCCCCTGAACTCTCATCTACTACACTAACAAAGTCAACCCTCGTGTAGGCCCCCTACTTACCACATCACTCTAACAGACCGTTATTACGAACCTGTTCACCTCCGCTCGTTTTGAGTGGAATGGCTCCCGTGTATCATGGAGTGTCGTTGTTTCACAGAGCCAACCAAACCTGTATTCTTAATCGGGTGCTCTCAGTCTGCAAACAAGGCACAAGCTAAGATTCATCAGGAAGAACCTCGTGGGTTTAATCCTGGATGAGTGACTCATATTCACCAGCCTTTGCATAGGCCACTGATTACATGCTGGATCGTAGTCATGGGTTACAAAGGTATGTGGATACCGTTAAACATACGGAGCTTTAATATCCTCGTGCTGATGTCCTTCTGCACTGACAGCTCGCTGTGACAGCATGCTCTACAGGACCCTGATCGGACTCAAAATCATCAGACAGCAACGCCAGTTTCGAGACCGATCCTTCACTACTGTACAACCGCTCTAGGAAAAGAGTGGGTGAGACGGGATCTGGTGATGGACTATCGCAAGCATTCAAAGGTTTCTGCACTTCGAAGCACTCAATTAATCTGAAGGAAACTGGCAGCACGAACGCCATTGATATCAGTCAGCCGCCATTTCATGCAACGTCTCCAGCCAGACGCAGGAGGGGTCACGAGGACCCCATCCTGGAAGGCACACAACAGCAACAAACAAAATCTTTGAACTCTCCCACTGCCGAGTCATCGCGGTCAATGATGCTGGATGTTTTCCGTGACTGAAGTACCAGCTACACAAACCGATACTCCTTATCACTACCTCATTGCGAGTTCGTTGATGCCGTCCAACATCCCCAACGCTTTTGAGGCACTGGTGGACAAAAACCTGGAGCTTCACATTCATTTCGCAGAGCCTGTTTCGTAACCATACAACAATACCGCCCTTACTGTAGCCTGATGTCACCAGTGACGACCCAGTAATTACTAGGATCGATCCAGTCGATAAATTAGGCCGTTTCCTACCACTGTATTTAGTCAAAATTCGACCTCTCCATTCGAATTCCGCATTGCATCTCATCACTCCATTATCACCGGATGCTTGGCATCGGTGCTTAAACATTGAAACTTCACTGCTGCACAAATATAAGTTGAGCCTTACTGTCAGGAAAACGACAAACGTGGAAGGGGGAGCGGCTCAGTTATAGCGTAACACTCGTTCAGAAATGCCCACATCTCCAGATACTCAATCACAACGCCACCGATGACAGCACCCATAGCTTGTAGCGTCTCCAGCCATACACTGGGAGGAATCACACCGATCCCATCCTGGAAGGCCAGTTATACCGACAGCACATGGTCGATTTCATACCCCTCTGCCAGGTCAAAGGCCGGTAACTTCTCTGCTTGCGCCAATCTGAATTGGGCACGAGAAACTGAACCCTATTCTACAAACGATTATTTGACATGTGCACTATACGGTCTTACCAGTGGAGCTTCTGCTGCTAGACACATTATTCCACGGAAGTCCTCGTTCCACAACCGGACACGCTCCTCCTAATATCCTTGTTGCGAATTCGCCGACGCCAGCTTACGTGAATAATGGTTCTGAAACAACAGAACCATTTGCTGTGGTTAGAGCGCGAACTTACTGACCGGGACTTCCATGGTTTCAGTCCGACTTCTGCATTTCGACTTCTACCTAACCGGGCAGTATCCCAGCCGTCATGCCTCCTTCGGGTGGCATGGCTGCTAGCCACCGAAATTTTCCCTACTTTTTGGGCGGTACCGAAATGGTGTTACAGCTGAACGATTGTATTATTTCTATTCAAATCCGACTTTGTGAAGCTCGGCGCAGCTCTCCAAGTATTCGAAACTTGTTTGCTGCATTTTCCAGTGCGACAGAACCACCCTTATCGGTTGTGAACACTAATAACTCCATTCAACCATCCCGGCAGTAACTGGAAGCTAGGCTAGACATGGCGAAATCACTTGGTGTGTCACCAATCTAACAATCTCATTGCTAACACTAGGGATCATCCGATGCGGAGTTATCGAGATCCGCCAGTTGCAATATTTCACACATGGACAGACCTACATATATGGTGCTTTAATGCCTTCCTGGAATGATGATTGATCTGCTCAAATATCCAACATTTTTTCATTCATCTCCGCAAACAAGCCGTCTACATCTTTGAACTGCCACGAGAAATGTCCACCAAGCTCTACGACACCCCCATTTTGAAGCCCGCATGGCATACTTGAGATTCGTTTTGAAACTGTTCGATCGGGTTGGTATGAAGACTCGGATTGGTATTTTCTGGTCTTGTCATGTAGGATCTTTTGCACCCGCGTGAGTGCGCTCTCTGTTCCGAAATGAAAATTACTGTAGGCCACCCTAATGTTCCTAGCACAACGCCCTAGTTCACCTCAACCTAGCATAGTGCCGTTTGAGGAGCAAGTCACTTGATAGACCTTCGTGTACTTGTCCAGACTCATGTCATTCCTCTCTGTTGGTAAATAACTTCTCCCATCAGGGTGCAGAATTTCAATGTTCATCATGCCACTACCACAGTGAAAGGCGCCAGAGGAATGAGTGCCTATCTTCCCCTCTGACTTCATTCTTTTTCGTTCACCAACCCCTCCTATTCCTGAATTCCTCTTGCATACTCCTGCACCGTGAAGCCAAATTTTGAAATTTTATACAACTTAACTTCATCTAACTCTTATGTCCTATAACCGTTTGGGAATCATTAGCACGCCATCCGAGATGTCGTTTTGAATAGTGTTTCAAATAGTAGGGAACATGCCAATAGTGAACTGATTGAGTCGTTAAACCTGAATGTAGCGGGTAACAGAACAACGGGGAGAATATTACAACCGATGAGACACGTTAGTTGTGAATAACCACCGTAGTTTTGGCAACTAAAAGAACTAGAACAGTGGGGGGTGAACTACGAGTAGTTCAATGAAGAAACCAGAATTCAACTAAAACGATCCTACGCAAATCGCTACTAGCCAGTCGTTTGCAATCCACCTCCACATATGGCAAACAACACCTGATGAAGTCCCTTAAGCTGTTTTGTAAACTCCAAACCCGGCACCGCTACTACGCACTACGGCGAGAGAAAACAACCTTCTATTTGTAACACACTTCCAAAGTTTCCCGAAGGAAGCAGCATGGCTGAGATATTAGCGGTGTGTAGTAGAGGTTTAGTTGAGTTGGAGCCGTCGACATTCCGGGCAGTGATAGCACTTCGCTATAAGGCGTTCCTGGCGTGGTGCTACTGATATGGGCGGCAAAAAAGGCGCACAAGACATCAATCACAACAAACAGTACCTCCAATGAAACTGTTGTGCGGTTGGTAAAATGCGCTTGACTCATTCGCTATACTGGAGGGAACTCTTTGAACAGACGGCTGGGTAGCAAATCAGTACACCCTGACACGTGCGTAACCCACTCCTGAAACCACTCAAGACAATTTCCCTGGAGCAGTCAACCTACATTTAACTGCATATAACCGAGACATGGAATGGACAAACGGAGTTTATCAATTCAGCTGGACTATGGTCATGGACAGCGACACAGCATTATAGTTGAAACTAATAAAACTCGCGATAGCTGCGGACATGCTGGGGTAATTAGGGGCCCGATTCTTCAGTTAACGCTTTGTGGAAAACCACACGAAACAGAGGTATCCTGCGGTACTGACGCACACCAAGGTCACGCAACAAAAACGGCAGAATTCACGCTACGGAAAAAACTATGTTCCCTCCTTAATAACCCTGGGTGCGGAGGTTTACTACGTCTTGTTACACTCACATTGCGCCCAGCAGCAACTTTCCAACCACCGCGGCAAAATTTTGGGAGCACGATAAAACAACAAACGCATCAGTGGTACGACCCAGTTTAGTACAAGTAAGGCGTCTCAACGATTATAGAATGAAATCTTCCATGTTATCAAAGGCTTCAGAGGAAATCATTGGACGTGGAGAAGTGATAAAACTCTCCACAAACTCCATCAAGAGACGGCGCATGATTCAAATTTTGTGGGTATCTCGGATTCACGGATCGATACACAGGATCGAGGCTTTTGCCCAAGTTTCCCTGGTCGGTTTTGTTCTTGTCGTTCAGCAACTGTCGTTCGCCTGAAAGGCACAAGTGAAAAAAGGGTGTAGCACTGCTCTTTATGTTCTCAGCGCGGGGCAGTATGCTCGCCAGCGCGAGGATTCGCATAAATAAATGTCTAATAGTGCTTTAAATTGGGTTCGAGAAGGAGCGTGTACAACCGTCGGAGGAAGGTCATTCCACGCAGCTACTACCCGAAATGAAAAAAAGTTTTGTCTAACGGATGTGTGTGCCCTGAGCTTGAAGATTTTCTTACTATGTCCCCGCCGGGTGTTTGCTGGGTCAACGGTAAAAAACCTGTTTGCCAAGCTTTGTTCAAACAGGGCGTAGGTAAGAATTAGGTCCCCTCGGAGGCGACGGTACTCCAGGGGAAAGAGATCAAGCGTCGCGAGACGCGTTTCGTAGTCCACGGACTTGAGGCCGGCAACCATTCTCGTGGCGGCCCGCTGGACACGCTCAATGAGGGTAACGTCTTCCGTACGTCCTGAGTAGACAACTTGGTTGGCGTATTCCAGGGGCGGTCTGACGTGGGCCCCATAGAGTATTTGGAAGTCCATGCGAGTAATACGGGAGAATGTGCGTCGGATCATCCGTAAAATGGCGAATGCCTTTTGGGCCGATTTCTCATGGTGTAGTGAGGATGTCGACAAAGCTCAACCAGCAACAAACCGCAAGTAATGCTTGGCTCCCAATTATTGGGGGTGGAGCCTATTCTCACTCAGAATGATCTGTTTGATAGGAACGCCTTGATCTAGCGAAGGATTTTCCCTTGAATCCTATAAGATTCGAGTTTTTGGAGCAGCGGGACGTGTGGGGCCCTATCGGGAGCATTCGAGCCACTCACTGGAAGCACACCCAATTTATTTTCGCCGAAGTTATAGGATTGATGAATTGGCGATTTTTACGAGGGGTTCACCTTATCCGTCTGCATTTTTCCGTGCTATGCTGCGCAAAGCATCTTGTTCAGGTGAGCGAAATTTCGAGGTCGCTTACCATCCCTGATTCGCATCTGGTTACGGGAGATCAATCACGAAATCGCACTTTAGATCGTTTTGACTTTTTTCGGCAGTTTTCAAGAATGAGGTAACACCTGTAGAGTATCCTATGCAAATGAGATGTGGATACTAGTCACAAGGTTGCTGAAAACACTTCGACAGCCCACGAATGGTTTCGCCCTTCTTGGGGCTCAACACGCAGGTGCAGCCCTCGAGTTTCCGTCAACCTTATGATTTCACTTGAACCCAAATTGCACTGTTTTCAAAGGTAACTAATGGCATCCTTTGATTTTTACAATGAAAGTGGTAGCCACTGTCATCCAACTCAACCATTTATCGTAACTGCTAGTCCCGTATCTACGCGCGATACTGATAGCGCGGACTCACCAATGCACGGTGACTTAATCCAACAGCAAATTTTTAGCCTGCCACAATCACGCCTGTCTATGTTGTCACTCATGTCGATTAACTACCGCACTTATCGGGCCCGCGTCGATCTATGACGCTGATTATGAGATGCCGCCTACGCACAGCAACCTAATCCAGTGACCATTGACTGCCCTTCATACTCATGAATATGCACGCCGACACTCACCTCAGCCCTTATGGTAACTACAGAGCCCACAATAACGCACGCAGCTGATCACAGACCTCAACTTTACATTACAGCCGAATCCAACAAAAACGCGGCCACTTTTATCGCTCTATGTCGACCACCTACCATACCTATGCCTGAAAAACACAACTGCACTTCGTGAATTGTGCTGCTGAATATTGTTTACATTGATAAAATGTGATGCGTGGTTGATGCAGCTCCCGATTCGAAGAAGTCAATTTCATCCGAAGGGGTTTCCGGAAAGAAAAACGCTTCTTAAAATGCAACTAGCGTACATATTTCACAGTGTCATTGAAAATACAATTCAACCGGCCTGCTGTGATTAACTCAACAAGCGCTTAACAAATCAGGTTATCCACAATTACCAATCGGAGTCCACACCGAAACTGGAGTCTTGCTGCTGCAAAGGTGGGCTTACTACTTGTTCAGTCAGTCAAATGATCACATTTCCTCATACATCTTTGCACTGTCATTTATAACGGTCACTGGTTTTGAAACCAGGCAGTGCCGCCAAACTACACTGGTTAGAAATCGTGACAACTTTTGGCTCCCTGTCTTTTAAGGCTGCAGTATAACTGATACAATATTGCGCTCTAGATTTTGACACNCTTTCCTGCGTTGAATCCTCAATGTAGACATTACTCTCTCATCGTCTCGTTAGAATGATGGCAATGAACCGCCATGCGCCCTAGGTAGACCAAAGAAAATAATTGATCGCCCCCGATGCTCATTTGTCACGATTCCATGAGCAATCCTAACTACCGTGACGAGCCCAACTAAATCCCGAATATGTTCATGTACATTGATGCCCACAAACCAAGCTACGATTTCGCGATAATGGTTGCACGATGCCATAACCAGAGAAATTTCGGGTGTGTCTGATGCCCAGCGCCAAAAACTCGCCCACTCCTGAACTCACCCAAAGATTATCTGTAGACGTGGTTTGAACGAGGGAATATTTAACGTAAACATTCAGCATTACATGGTGTTTATTCTAACCCCTAAGATCTTTACATGTTGAAAGTTGTTTAAACGCAATTTGAGATACATTGTGGGAGAAGAACTTATATTTCAATGGCTGATAAGTCGAGGCCCATTAGCGACACAATGCTGTTCGTTGCAAAACCTTTGAGAGTGAAATAAAACTTTAGGCTCTGTAATGTCGCATTTTGTCACGTATGTGCGAACACCGTAATCTACTTTCATATTTTTGCAGCTCAGCGAATTTCGTTGTCCAATGAAGCAAACCCAACCCTGGCAGAGATAGCCTTGTGGAATACTCTTCTTGCATCTGTGAGAATCCTGAATGCCTAGATGGGGCTCAAAAGTATGAATTCGTACTGAATTGTCCAGCTCTTTTTTTCAATCAGGGACAGGTCGTATCTCTCGAAAATTCAATTAAATTGTGCGAATACTGACCACCGCATGGTGCTTCCATGAAGATGGCAGAAAATTGTGGATAAGCCGCTTTTGTCACATATTTTCTCTTGTATTGTATTTGGAAGTAATCTGACGGCCATATGAACAATCACGCCCTTCGGTTATCGAAATCTCAGAACTTAGCAGCTTTTCGCCGCCTGTGTAAGGGAAACTCTTCCATCGTTGCGACAGGCGCCACAAGAAATGAAGCCATGACATCCGTCACAGCCAGTAATTCTTTGAATTTCGTACGTTGGTTGGCAGACGATATTTTGGGTACGCGACAATATTTTATCTTCATCGGCATACTGACCCCTTGATGGTGCAATTATAGGGATCCGTGATTTTGTCGACAGAGGGTGCAGACAGCATAGCAGAGTGGTCAGCGCTTTAATGTTCCCACATGAACTCAACAGATTGAGACGGTTTTTTGGACACGTGCAACGAGCTGGATCGGAAAATATTGGGATACAAATTACGGATAAGCCGTTAGATTGATTATGGTAGTCGCTGAAGCGTCAGCGGACGTCGTGCTTGGGTTCATGGACAGCCCCGTACGTGAACTTCTTAGGAAGTCGGTTAAGTTTGTCTTATCTGCTAAGAATTGCCAAGATGTCGTGACAAATGAGGACCAGAATGAATTCAAAACACATGTATCGGAATGGGTGATAGTTGGCAGATGATATGTGTTAGGCTGGGTGCGCCTTGGATGCACGATGAATTTTTCTGTAAAACCCTTTTCGGGTGTGTCTGATGCCCAGCGCCAAAAACTCGCCCACTCCTGAACTCACCCAAAGATTATCTGTAGACGTGGTTTGAACGAGGGAATATTTAACGTAAACATTCAGCATTACATGGTGTTTATTCTAACCCCTAAGATCTTTACATGTTGAAAGTTGTTTAAACGCAATTTGAGATACATTGTGGGAGAAGAACTTATATTTCAATGGCTGATAAGTCGAGGCCCATTAGCGACACAATGCTGTTCGTTGCAAAACCTTTGAGAGTGAAATAAAACTTTAGGCTCTGTAATGTCGC
This sequence comes from Opisthorchis viverrini, assembly GCF_000715545.1. Taxonomy (NCBI): domain Eukaryota; kingdom Metazoa; phylum Platyhelminthes; class Trematoda; order Opisthorchiida; family Opisthorchiidae; genus Opisthorchis; species Opisthorchis viverrini. Next base: position 575,491 of record NW_008751665.1, read on the forward strand.
ATTTTGTCACGTATGTGCGAACACCGTAATCTACTTTCATATTTTTGCAGCCCAGCGAATTTCGTTGTCCAATGAAGCAAACCCACCCCCTGGCAGAGATAGCCTTGCATCTGTGAGAATACTGGATGCCTAGATGGGGCTCAAAAGTATGGGTTCGTACTGAATTGTCTAGCTGTTTTGGTCAATCAGGGACAGGTCGTATCTCTCGAAAATTCAATTAAATTGTGCGAATACTGACCACCGCATGGTGCTTCCATGAAGATGGCAGAAAATTGTGGATAAGCCGCTTTTGTCACATATTTTCTCTTGTATTGTATTTGGAAGTAATCTGACGGCCATATGAACAATCACGCCCTTCGGTTATCGAAATCTCAGAACTTAGCAGCTTTTCGCCGCCTGTGTAAGGGAAACTCTTCCATCGTTGCGACAGGCGCCACAAGAAATGAAGCCATGACATCCGTCACAGCCAGTAATTCTTTGAATTTCGTACGTTGGTTGGCAGACGATATTTTGGGTACGCGACAATATTTTATCTTCATCGGCATACTGACCCCTTGATGGTGCAATTATAGGGATCCGTGATTTTGTCGACAGAGGGTGCAGACAGCATAGCAGAGTGGTCAGCGCTTTAATGTTCCCACATGAACTCAACAGATTGAGACGGTTTTTTGGACACGTGCAACGAGCTGGATCGGAAAATATTGGGATACAAATTACGGATAAGCCGTTAGATTGATTATGGTAGTCGCTGAAGCGTCAGCGGACGTCGTGCTTGGGTTCATGGACAGCCCCGTACGTGAACTTCTTAGGAAGTCGGTTAAGTTTGTCTTATCTGCTAAGAATTGCCAAGATGTCGTGACAAATGAGGACCAGAATGAATTCAAAACACATGTATCGGAATGGGTGATAGTTGGCAGATGATATGTGTTAGGCTGGGTGCGCCTTGGATGCACGATGAATTTTTCTGTAAAACCCTTTGGGTGAAATAAAAACTTTAACGTCAAAATGTTGCACTTATTTGCATATGTGCTCGGTCCAAAAGTCACCAATAACTCCGCCACTTTTGCTCTTTGTTTTACTTAATTTCCTTCCGATATTTTTGGCGCACATTCGACTTTGAACTTGAGGTGACGTAGCTTCGTAAGGGGCTTCATAAGCGTTTCTTGGGAAATTCGTTGCTGTGTCGTTTTCATCCCTCATGGCATTTGAGAAGGTCTTAAAACAACACATGATGAATAACTATGCGGTTCATAACCATGTGCGTCACGAATGAATTGAAGCAGGCGACCGCTGAAACCAACGAAAAGCCGGGGAATCCAGAGAAGCTGGTAAGCCGAGCGTATTTTCTGGTAAAATAGTAAGCGAAACACCAGTCGTCCATTGGGGTTCCATTTACGGAGGCAAAGGAAGCAACTGGCAGTCACCTCTTATTTTCTTGGTCACAACCACAAGTTGTCAAAGTTTCTGTATGACCGGGTTCCAGTTATTCGACGGCTGTCCGAAGACAAGATGGCCACCAGGAAGGCCCTTCTGAAATATGGAACGCAATCGTGTGAGGTGCGGCAGTTTGTGGAGAATGAATTCGGCAAGATTCTTACCACTCAGGATAATTATAATAAAAATGTTTGTTCCCAACATGTGGGTGGCATATCGTCTGGCATAATCAAGCGTTTACGGGGGAGTTTGTGGGGGTGCGGATTGCACAAAAATTGGACAATGTCATAAACAGTGGGGAATATCCGATGATATAGTAATAATAGGTTTTCTTCTCAATGATGGGCATGAGGTTCGACTTATTTAAAGACATAGCCAGCTGGCATGGACTGAAAGTGAAAACCGGTGCTGGTCATGAGTGACCCTGGGCGGTTTGGTAAATGGCCGGGGTCACAACGAGCGAAAGTGGAGGTGGAGAAGGAACAATTCATATAGAGAGCACATGACGAGTTTTGTCTCAAAAATGTGGTTTAATCTGAAACAAAGGAGAATCACTAGTTGCACTGTTGTAGGAAAGTCAGGTGCAGGGAATAAGTTGGATGGGGTCAAGTTGCTGATACATAAAGCGAACCGAACACCGTATACGGATTTGATCTTGTTGGGGAGGCAAGCCGAAATTATGGCAGAAAAACCGGACTATCCTTATTTAAGTGAAAATTCATCGGGTACTAAAGAGCTCGCAACAGAGACGGGGCCGGATGATAAATTTGATCGTAGTTGCGACTAAAGGCTTGAGTGGGAGAGGAGTTGCGGTCGAGATTCTGAGGAAGATAGTTGCGCTAGTGCCATCACACTGGGTATGACAGTGCTTTGCCATCACTGTACTGACATGCTTCGGTTTGTGGACAGCCCCGTAACGGTCATCAGGGGTGCCGCGATCGGAGAAGGGATACGCAGTTGCGTGGCAGCTGGTTCCGGGTGGGACGGAGATTGACGCAGAGAGTCAGGTGGACGCAGGCTCATGTATAATTTCCGTTTCGTTGAGGACCGTGAGAGTGTAGACCAAGTACCAACCAGTTTGTATGAACGATAGTTCTAAGGGACATTTGGGCAACCGCAGTCGAGTTTGAATTTTGGAAAGAGGAACAACGGTAAATAAATAGAATGAAAGCAGTAGCGTAGGGCGAGTGTCAGGAGGCATAAGATACAGCAGTGTCAATAGAAAATATCTAAAAGGGGATGAGAGCAAGCCAAACGGACCCAAGAAGAGTGAATACGTTTGCTGATCTAGAAGCCAAGTACTAGTTGAGCCAGAGTAGGGGCCTAGTTTTGGGAAAGTGAAAACTTTGTCGTCAAGGTAGCTAGTAAAAAGGCTAGCTGTTGGACTAGTTGCGAACGGGCGGTAGTTATTGGCTCACCAAAGCATCATGACATAGAGCCTTTGCTGTGCAGAAGAAGGGGTTAATGTGAGCAGATAAGTAAAAAGCGGACAAGCAACAGCTTCCCAGATAATTAATAAAAATCGTAGCTTAACTGAGGTCTACTAAGTCAGCCTAAAAGGTAAGTAAGATTAGGGTCACCAATCGCCGAGTCAATGCTGTCAACTCGAGAAAACGAATGGTGCATGGGAAAGAATAGTCATTAGGTGCTAGTTGTGACTGCTTGTAATCAGAAAATGATAAGTTATGGGCACTTTGTGCATATCATCGCTCTGATGACAAGAGGGAAAAACGTGTGTGTTATGTTTGGATGACGAAGTGGACTAGGTTTGGTGTGACCCCACTAGGACGAAAGTGGCAACACCTTACACGTTGACGTTAGCCGTGAGCCTCACAAGTACTCTCAGGATACCCGATGCATAAATGTTTTTTTAAAATATTTTTTAAATTTTCTTTAGAACAAACGGGAGGACAGATATCGTCCTCTTGTATTTCTTGGTGTTCTGGGACAAGTGACAACGGGAACAAGGCTAATCCAGCTACGGACAAACAGCAACGCTGCTCTTTTTTGGTTTTCCTGAATTAAAGGCCAGGCTGAAAACCACTGGTGATGGGCGATACACCCGTGCCACTGGAGGGGTGGCGAGTACACGAACGCACCATGGTGCAACGTAACAGGGTGACACTCCCTGCATGGCGTACCCGTCCACCATACGAGGTTATCATCCCTCGTGCATACTACCAGATCTGCAAGGTGGAAAACCATCCAAGCAGTCATAGGTGCGGTTTGTGCGTTAATAAATACCTCCGGCTACCAGATATTTTATCCGGTCGGGGGAAAGCCAGGCCAGTAAAACAGCTCGGTCATTTCGAACAAGCAAACCGCAAACAACCACTGGAAGAGGCAAGTCGCGGAAGCAAATGAAACATCACTACCTTTCGGGCAATGGGAGTAGAATGGTGATGTTCAGAGCCTTGTACTATGGCTAAACGAAGACGAAGCATTGTCGTGAACCATTCTGTCAAGTAGAGGTGCACCAGTGCTATGTGTATACGTGAATGATCGGGCTGTAGGGCCAAACAAGTATTTCGTTCATAGCGCATCTTCAGACCGACCATTTGATATGTGTGCGCTGCGTGTCTTCAGGTGAAGCAGAATGGTTCAGAACAGCGAGAAACGTAGGCTTCAGTTTGCCTGAGGTTAGTTAAATCCAGCCAAAGTAATCACCAGACATTAAATAGAGCCGACAGAGTTACTCAGGGACGGGAACAGGCTTGAAGAACTAGGAATAATTAGGCTGGGTACACAAGCTTAAGGCCGGAGGAAGGAAGTGCAACCAGGTCAGTGGAGATGGGCATGAGAGATAAATAAAGTGGCAGGTTATGGATAAGAACACTTGGAAGGGAGTTTGTCACACTTGCGGACTAATGCTGAGGGTTTCAAGCTGGTAAGTGTAAGTGCTAGGACCTAGTAACAGGGCAGTTAGGGTGAGTGCGCAGATTAGAAGGGCTTAGGACCTATTTCAAAAAAGTGTCTAGTGTAAGCTGAGGCGCGAAAAGACGCTCAGCTTCCTCAACAGAAAGGTAAGAATCAATGGCCTTTCGAAAGCCCACATGAGATGAAATAGTACGGATATGGGAGGGGAGCTTGTTCCGTAGTTTAGAATAAAGGCAAAGGAAAAAGTTTTGTCTAAAGACAGTTCGACACGTCAGTGAGAGTAAACATCCAGATGGCCCAAGTGGTTAGAGCGCGAATTTACTGACCGGAAGGTCCGTGGTTCGAATCCGACGTTCGCCTCTCGACTTCCCCTGTCTAGGCTTGGGCAACCTGGCAGTATCCCAGCCCTCGTGCTTCCTTCGGGTGGCATGGCAGCTAGGCACCGGAAGGGTGCTACAGCTGAATGCTTCCCTTCTCTTTCAGCTTTGTAAGCCCGCCGGTAGATTAAGCGACGCAAAAGGCCAAGATTCAACCTGATGAGCCTTAAATTTTTTTAGAACAAACGGAAGGACAGCTGTCATTCACTTGTAATTCTAGGTTTTGTGAGACAATTGACAAATGAAACAAGAACCACCCAGCTACAGACAAACAGTAACGGTGCCATTCTTGATTTTTTTTAATTAGAAGGCCAGATTCAGAACCATCGGCGATAGACGGAGCATACGAACGCACCATGGTGCAACGTAACAGGCCGACCCTCCCTTCAGGGCGTACCCGTCCACCACACGAGGTTTTCATCCCTCGTGAATGCTACCAGATCTGTAGGACGACAAGCCAACGAGCAGACACAATTGCGGTTTGTGCATTAATAGATACAACTATCGCCGGAAGTGTCGACCGGCTATGTCGAGTGGTAGACGATATGCCTTCCGTTCTGACAAAACTTTGTGAGACCGGACGCGTGCATTTGTGGCAGTCAGAGGAAGATAACTGTAGCTGCAAATGCTTCCCACGATGGCAGCAGAGACCGTTTTTCCGACACTCCTCAGATGTAGCGAATGCAGATAGAACGCATTCAAAAAACCGCTTTGGGCAGATTTTTCGGCCTGTAGATACAAGCTGTACAACTTTTTGATAACGGACGGCATGGGAATTAGGCATCCAGTTATATGCGCGTTCGTGGAGAGCAAACAGTTTGCTCCCATGCATAAACTGGTTGACTTACTCAGGCAAATCATTGGCAAACGGTACAATAAGAATTTTGTTATTGACAAGCTGGCGGCGCAAATGCGTGCGGCAAGAATCACGATCGGCTGTGACTTGATGATTTGCTATTTTCATATCCGCAAAGCCATCAGGAAGCACGCATGTATCATTCAGTATCGTATATTTTTGGTAACAGACACATCCTGCGAAGAGCCAGCACATATTTTGCGGCATGACTCGCCTGGACAACGCTTTACAGTAGATTCTTTATTTATCGCATTACAAGCACACGGATTACGGCAAGATTCACAACTTCTGCGCCGCACGGACACGATTTATTTCATATCTTACGGCCTGCTGGTGGTACATTACCCAAAAACGGACCATACACGCACAGTCCGGAATGGTTTACTTTGATAATGTGACCAACAACCGCCTGAATAATGCAAACAGCCGCCTTAAGGACGGGGGTACCACTCCGACATGATGTGGCATGCCACACAGTAAGGGTCCCGACACGCCGAGTGGCTCATGAAAGAATTTGAGATGCATGCATCACACCACTGTGACAAACAGCAAATCATGGAGGGTTATACCCACGTTCTTAGCGTGGTCCGTCGAATGACGACATGTGAATGTTTTCTCGTTTTGAGGCACTTGGGTTCGCAACCGTTGAGACTGCCCTATGATACTGTTGGACCAAACAAAGTGAGGTCAAGCTAAGTAATCCAACCTATGGTTCGTGGTGCGAACGCCCAGGTGCTCTCAGACAGTTGACACCTGTGCTTTAGAATGCACATATCCTTTCTACCAATGTGGCCCGCTTGCATACACCTGTTCTCTGTATTTAGAGGTAGGTCCTTTCCAAGCAGTAGCAACTATTCTTCATAGATTTTGTCCTAGCATGCTTCCCAAGTGACCGACGACGGCTTTCAGATTACAGCCGCCCGGAAAAATTTTGCCCGTCGCACCTGTTCCCAAACAACGATCGACAGCTTTTGACGGCCTCTGTGATGAATAAGCTTTACAGGCCGAAACCATGTGGGTTAGCGCCATCTTTAGGCAGTCGATTGTTCAGGGGCAAATCCTGCTACGTCAATGCTCATAGTCTGCAGCTGACGGCTTGCCGTTGGTGGTCGAGGAAACTGCACCTCTACCCAGCTGCCGGTCTACGGACACAGGCTTGGGCTTTTGTGTGCTCTGTGACTGGCCGATTACTAGCAGTGATCGTCGGTTTGAAACACGTCGCGTATCATATCACAATGGCTTTGTGATGGTGAACATTGCTCGGTATGTGGTGTCGCTCTTCAGGCTTGTCCCAAGGGTGAGTCTACATGATAATAAATTACTTTTGGTTCTTAGCTCCGGGCCCATCCAGAAAACGCAAAAGGTTGCTTGCCACCCGGTCCGCAAAGGGGGCGTCTTATGATGTTGACCTGAACCGAAGCACAGAGTCCAAGCACAGTGTGTCCCGCAAGTCTGCGTATCTGCGTTTTCGGGTCAAAAGAGGAATTACTCGACAGCCGTGAGTAAACGTCTGACAAAAGTGACTGACTCTGTAGATCGCCAGCCAGATGAAAGAGACGAAAATAATTTCATGTGATCCATCAGCTCCGGAGAGCTGGGATGTTAATGATACCCTATGCATTTCATGTAAGCCTCGTATTTCTTGAGAGGTGCAGTAAGCGGGCGTGCGAAATGACCGCTGATGATGAGGTTGTGTGAACAGGCCTCTACAACAACAGCCGCTGTAGTGCATTTTGGGGTAGGTATTGTTACCAGTTTGCCGCCCGCCCGCCTTATGGTGATATTCCGATAACCTAAATGGTATCTTCCTCTTAATTCAGGACATCAAAGGCCAAATGAATACTCCTTTCGAAGAAAATCATGCGCCTCCCGGAAAGACATATGTACACTTAAAAACGACCAATATATCTCAACATTTCACGACGTCAATTTTGAGCCTTTTCTCTGGTTCAGATGAATGTGTGCGCTCCAGCATCATGTACCCCCAGCCGCATGTTAGTCGTGTGCGTCAGCTGGCTTCGTTCAGTTTTCCTGTATGATCGACGTAGGTTCTAAGTTGGTAATCAATAAACCCGGGGGTCTTTCTGACATAATTCACAAGCTATAACGGAAACTGCATTTTGCCAGAAAAGCTGTACTACTTTTAGCAAATGATGAACATGGACCACGGAATTTTAACTGGAAACAGGAATCATGGAAAGCGATTTTTTGCACAGATGCACCCACTCATATTTTTCCTCTTCAAAGTTCATATAGATTCTAGAATGTTCAGGAAAGCGTTTCGGGCGCAAAACTATCTGAAAGTTTCGTCCACTGAACGTAAGTCAACGTTTTCCACTATTCGCAATTTTTATTACATCAGGCAACGTATTCACAGTCCGTGGTGTTTATTGACTTTGAAGCTTCGCTCACTTAAACAAATCGCCATGATAGATGATTTTCTATATAACAGGAACACATACATCATAAATAGACATTTCACACAATGAAGTTGCAAGCCCGAAAATACCGTAGCGTTCGAGGAATCAACTTCATTGTGCAAATAGTGAGCGGCGTTAGACTGAGGCACGTAATGGCAGGCAGTTAAAAGTGGGCACGCCAGTTGTGAATCAACACCGCTCGATTTAAAAAAATGGTTGTGTAACGCAGTTGAAACTCGACTGTATCTGTATGCACGTCTATCACATGAGCTTAAGTGTCTCTCCCTGTTGCAGGTACCATGGTCGAACCACCACGAGCCCCGGACGGGAAAGAATAGCCGCTTGTACAACCCCCCCTGACTGACCTTTACCGGCCCCCCTTTGATTGTACTTTTCTACTTTTTTCCGGTTTCGGTTCGGGTTAATACACGTGCGTTGTTGCTACACTCCGGTCTTCTTCCCTGTACCACCGAACCTGTGCGCATGTGTGCTGTGTATACTGTGTGGATTCATTAATACCAGTTCGTATATCTGCACATTTCAGAACTGACGTGTGCCGTCCTCTCGAACGTCGAATACCGCTGACTTCCCGACATCCCACGCTACAGTTGTCGATATTCAGCTGGGGATAGAAGGTACGTAGTCGATGGGAACGGATGCAGGTATACGTAACTGGAGGTGAATCCATTAGGCGAACTCTGCACAACTATTTTATCTCGGAGAGCAGAGGAACTTTGAAGTGGCGAAGTTACCGCTTAAAGAAAAGCTTGGAGATTGCCAAAGGAGCTGCCTCTAAGGCGTCATACTCCGTGTTTTTGGTGAATCGTTAATAGTATTTCCTTATCCGCTAACAATGAATTTTTGGAAGAGTGGGAAAATCGCCCAGGATATTTGCTACTACCAGGAAAGCTCCGGTCAGAGGCACAGGTCTTCGGCAAAAGTTGCTTCCAATTATAGTCTTCTCTTTCCTGCATCGCAGAAGGCGGAGTATTGCGTTCAGCGCAGAGTAAGATTGTCTTTGGGTCTGGTTTCTGCCTACTACGATTTCTCTCGTATCGTCGAGAAAAGGAAGTGCGATATCGATAGAGAGAAGTAAGATGTGTAGTGTCTGCATTCCGTTGTCACATTTACCATTCTTCCTGAACTTAAAACGCACTTTGTAACTGTCGTTCATATTGTATCATGACGTTTGTTTTAATGTTACGAATACACAATTTTCCGGCGCGACCTGCTGACTTCTTGCTGAACGAGCGTATTTACGCTCCGTGGAACTCTTTGTTGACTACTGAACCAGTGGGACCAAATCTCTGTGTCTGTCAACTGTTGAACGTCACAATAAATACCTGCGACATTTTTTAGCCGGGAATAGTTTTCCTACCGTGGAATATAGCACGCACGTGGAACCATCTGTGGGAATTTCCGACAAGTGAATATTTCCTTTCACAACCAGTTATTGCATTTGGATCGGTGTGGTGGACTGCTGGATCTACACATTCGTGAGTCCCCATTTGACTACTCATTCCTTTCCTATTGTGATTTTGTAAATTTGTATTGGTTACTTTGCTTGTTAGTTTATCCGAACACGCTGATAAGGTCCTAGTCCGCTACATACTATACTAAGAATGAAAAATAGCAGTTTACAAGTGCTACATACTCGGCCGCAAGCAAATTCTTACCATTTCCTTTTCAATGTTGTTGTTTGTTAGTTTATCCGAACACGCTGATAAGGTCCTAGTCCGCTACAGATGATACTAAGAATGAAAAATAGCAGTTTACAAGTGCTACATACTCGGCCGCAAGCAAATTCTTACCATTTCCTTTTCGATGTTGGAGAGTTGTTTGTTTTGACTTTGTTTGACTCAAAGCTTCCATTTTCAGACAATTGTATTTCTGATTTTGTTTACACTATCCCCTTCCGCATTCAGAAGATAAACTTTCAGTACATCGTTGCAATTATATGTCCTCTGCTTCCTCCTTACCAAAAGACAACCGAAAACAGACCTCATCCCGACCAGAATGCTGAAGTCTACACTTCCTGGAACTTCAATTTCTACAACGAATCCCATTTCTTTCCACCCAGGCACCGTTGGTCATGAGAGTACTTTTAGCACATTCAGAATTAAGTAAAGAATACCACATGTAAAGTGGCTTTTCATGTTGTAACTGCAAGCCCTTCCTTTGTATTCGGAGAAACGTATTTCTTCTGCAGCGAACCTGTCTGCTCAGCAAACTGAGTCTTTAACCAGGATGGCGGTACCCCGCAAAAACACACTTTTCCTACCCGTCTAGCCGTTAGATTACCCTGTCTTCTTGTTACTTCATATCATCGTACTGTTTTTCTTACTGAAGTTCCATTCTATCTTGTCCTATGTTCTGGAAACGTTCTTCAGCTGACTGGGGCACAATGCGTTGAGCATTCAACTTATCATTCCCGAAGGCACTATCCCTCAATTATATGCCAACAATCTACGAGTGTTTTATCTGGCAGCGCTCGCTTAACCACTCCAATTATTACAAGCGACGGAAATAATCACAACCCACCGTTGGATGATTCAACCATTCATGTCTGTGGATACTACTGTAAACCGGGCCGCAGGAATTTGACAGATACAGGCATATGCGTGCCAATTAAATTTTCAAGGGGGACTCACCTGCAACACAACTGAATCTCTCGCTTGACATTCGTAGATGCTTCCCTCTCGATGAGTATTCACTACGCTGCCACAGTTAAAACCCTCCCATATGCAATTGGCTGCGTTAGAAACAAATTTAGTGCCCTCAATGCTGTGCGGCTTATCATATTGGCAGCCGAAAGCCAACATTTCTAGAATGTGGCTAAGGATGAGCTTAACATGTATTTCTCCCTATTCTCTCCCATACATGACTCACCTAGGAGTCTCACATCTACCATGTTTGAAGAAGCAGCTATTCCTGGCCTGTTCTAGCCAAATCTTATCCCTCCACAATTCTCCGCGACTCACACAGGACCACTGACTTATATTCACAGAAAACTCCCACGAGAGATAAACACCGTGCCCTGTTAGAACTCAAAGTTTAAAGATTGGATGCATCAGGCGATATTCCCCCCACTTAGTTCCGTAACCGTACTCCTGAGCTTTTCTTATTCACTTCAGATTTCTTTTGCCTAACCTTCTTATACTTGTCATTTCTTCGGATCGGTGAGTTTAATTTACCCTTCTCATTCTCAACCAAGGCTCCAAATTCGAATAAAATAGCTGCCGCACCATCTGCATCATCCATATTATCCGAAGTCCCTGAATTACTTTTGATCGAACAATTCGTCTGAAGGCTTAAAGACGCCTTCTTGAATGGAAACCAATACGTGCCCAGACCACACATGGGTGACATATTGGCCCACATGACTTTCTTTTTTGTCTCGCTTTTTGGATCTTTTCGGTGAAACTGACTTGCTTTCTCTAAAAAATGAAAATCTCTGAAAGAATCCATCAAGTGTTTCATGTACGGGCCGTATCCAGAATCAATCACTTCGATGGAGAAATCCCATGGTAGTGCGAATGGAAGGATCGGAATATCACTGCTAGACTCCCACAGGGATACATGGTTTTTCCCATACTGTTCCCTCTCACGTAAACGTTACTCATGACATCTTTCATCCATGGCCTTACAGACGACAACGCTGCACTCTTCGTTGCCCCATCGACCGATTTTGGCATCCCGACTGTGTGACGATCGGACAAACGCTATTGTCGCACTAAACGCCGAATATGACACCAGCCCTGACAAGAACCACTCCGGCTGAGCAATATTACATGCTCTCGAGTCTCTCCGGATGCCTATCTCCCTTTGTCAATCCTTCACAAACTCATACTTGTTTATGAGTTCCACTTCAGAGCCCAATTCCTGACCCATGGTTTTACGACCACTTTTTTTCCGATACCCATATCTGCTCAGACACGTTATAAATCCAAAATCCTAGACCCATTATAAAACCCTGATGTTCAAGTCGGTGACGGCTCCACACAGTTAAATTTGTATGGTGTTGTTCGACACCAGATGGCACGCTCCTACTGATGTTTGTTGGCTGATAACCTTATCCTACCTTTATCACGTGAGAAAATATTCAGTAGATTTTGCTTGTCTTCCAATCCGGCAACACGACTGCACATCCAGCCGCCCCATCGAGTGACTACTAATTGTAAAACTCCTCGCATCTTCCACATCCCAATGACATATCTTTGGAAATCCTTACCACACTATCTTCTTTAGTTCATGACCCCCAGCTATCAGAAAATTGAGCTAACACCTATTACAAGATTTTTTCATTCATGTTTTTGTGTTGTTTCCATCATTTTTGCAGGAAGTCCATGGAGCCTCTTACCCTGTAATCCAAATCCATAAGGTGAAAGAGCGGCATGAAGAATCCGTCGGGTTACTTCGTTCAACAACAACCGCATCTTCCAAGTCGGTTCTCGCGTACTGTAGAACGCTACCTATTGAAATTCAACAATTTGAGGGAATCGGTAGCGAATGAAGCTTTACTCAAACTGTTTTCCTTGTGGATATTTGCCTATATCTGGACAACGGTGACGCGGTGATGATAAAGTAGATAAGATGCTTACCGGTTACGGATAGGTGCACTCACATCCTTGACAACAATGGCGTAATAAGTCTGTCCTAATGCGTTGGGTATCCCACAAGCGAGCTCGTCGGCGTTCGACACTTATGAAGTATCCTAATTCACCTGACTTAACTGACACTGGTAGTGTGATGCACTAGGGGTGCTTGTCTTTCGAAGGTTTATCGAAAGTAGTGTGCGTCAGGCTGCATCAAGCTGCACATGACAGCCGTAAACGCTAGTAGCACATGACTCTATTCCGAACTTGGCGTTGTCCGATCTCGCTCAGTGGTTCGATCGTGTCGGGTGTTTCACCACTCCCAACGGTTGGCAAGATCAACACGGATGGGAGAATATAGTCTGTTGTCTATAGGACAGTGTGTTAACTGTGATAAGAATAAACTATTTGTGCTAACCCATGCACCAACTTGCTTAGTGCACTAACATTGTATAGGTGAAAGTGATCAAGGCAGAGTTACAGGTGTTGATTCCGTACAACGCTTCTTGGACTCTTTCGAAGTTGAATTAGGTCCTGAGGTGACCTGAGTTCTAGTTTGAGATGCTTCAATCACAAGAACGTAGGTATAAACTTCACTCATGAATACTTCACTACAGAATACTTCGGTATCTAGGTTTCGTTGAAGAGCATGATGCTACGTGCCGTTCGAAGCTATCCACAGCAAAGCTTTACGATTCAGGCACATGAAGCTGCTGGTTAACCCAACTCACGCACTGGATGGATTTCTTGCTCAAAAATTTTACTGAGAGCCTGATAACGCAAACCAGAGAGGTACCTGTTGGATTAACTTTGTCCCAAGTATAATACCAATCGCTCAAAATTCCGCCAACCAACCCTGTTCACGACACTTCTGTTTATCAAGGATTGTGCCACTCCTTCGTCATGTTCCGCGCGAAGCCAGAATACAGGCTTAAGAACAGCGTCATAGGGGAACAAAATCTCCGACACTGTGGATATGGTACGTTTAATAGTTTTGGTAATGAAGTTATGCGGAGCAACAGGCGTGCTCACGGGTAACAGATGATCCAATCAGTTGTTGTTGCATTGGATCAACCGGGCTTTAGACTAACCTACGCTGACCAATTTTTCAGTGAGAAGCAAAAGATTCTGCAGCGAAATGTCCACTAATATAGAAAATGAAATCAGAAACAGTGAACAACTTTACCGTTTTACCCAGCGCAGAAAGACAAACACAACGAATTGGGACTAATAATGTTGGTCGAGATAACTGGACTAAACCATATTCGGTCACTTTGGTAACACTGTGTTACACTCGCGTTGATATAACGGANGAGACGACGCTCTTTCAGAGTAAACACATTTTTCGAAAATGGTGTCCCACAGAAAATTCACTCCAGATCGGATACATATTCCATACCCTTCGTAACAAAAAATGAATTTTCGATTAGATGTAGGCCATCTCAGTTTTTGCCCGGTGTAAGACTATAATTCACTTCTCAGATTCAATCAAACAAGAAATAATTAGTTCAGGAGAAGTGTTCACAATATTCGTGAGTCTTGTGTCTAATTGGTCCCTAGAGAGATCACTCAACACACGACCACGTAGTGGGAATCCCAACGCCCAATGATAAATTTCCCCATACCGTGCAAGTGCGAGTCACTCACAGCGCCAATAAGCGCGCATGGCCTAACGGCTTGGTCTTCAAGTGCTAGCCTTCCTGGATATTCGTGAAATACGCATTCCTGATGGTTGTCAACAAGGTTGAAACAGCTTACAGTGTCTCTCAGCTGAACTGCTCCACTTTCCACTTTGATCACAAAAGCAGTACAAGCTAACTGGATTCCGCACATCCATGGCGGTTGAACTGGGAATAGTTTCCAAATGGACACATCGTTCGTATGATCTGAGCGAACAACATTCACAATCGAGCAATAAGATTGCGCGGAAACTTTACGGCCCCGAAAGTCGTTAACAATAGTGGTCAATTAATCTTCGCTTGCAGTCATGAAATAAATGACAGCCAACACAATGCAAAAGCTAAGAGACCATCGGAACTTATGAAAATGTATGGGCCAAGTTTGTTTGGAAATTCCACACCTACCGGTAGGACGATGGTATCATCCCGGTGATTCGAAGTGACATACTTACCAAATCTGTACCGTTTGTACACCCTATTGATCGTTTTTGGAGCCGATAAATGACGACACAGAAGCCTGGATACAACTCAATCCTTCTCTAGAACAAGAAATATCGAGACTGAGAAACCGTCCGCTTCTTTCGGGTGTTCCTCCATGAGAAGTAGGGGGACCAGCGTAGTTTTCATAACGAACGGACCCAATGCCAAGATATCGAGCTCCGTAATTTGATCACCAAACGGTAACCATATCTGATCCATCAAAATTTTGAGAGTGCAGAGGTTCTGCATAACAGGTTTCGGGAAAACCTAAGCGAGAGTCAAATATTTCATAACTACATAGCATCAAGGTCTGAGTATATTTAACAATCAGTTGAGGGCTGGGTAACCATAGAGACCAAAACTTTGCTGCGTGAAAGATCATACTTTGGTGGCGCTTATCAGCAAGCGTGTAAAAACAAAATGGCGCGTGGGTGGACTTTTGGAATTAAAGAACATGGTGCCAACCCTTGAATTACTTCATGTTTTGATGAGTGAGAAAAGGTATGGAAATATTAGGGTTATAATCGAGGGTATCCTGGAGAATATAACTATTTTACATGAGAACGAGTCGGCCTCTCGCGAGGGGGAGACATTATTTTCCATAAACTAGGTTAGACAAGGCTGGTGATTACGCGGGCAATAGACAGTGTCTTGGACAAAACGATTTTAAACAACCTAAGTAATTCCAGAAATACACTCATTTGCAAATCAATTTAGTTTTTACGAGAGACTCAACTGAATCTCTCGTTTGTGATATTCTATAACTGAATGTGCTGCACACAAGCCGCCTCATGATTCATTTGGCACGATATTCGAGATATCGCAGTATATTTTTCATAAAGGAAACTACTCACAAGGCTGCTGAAAACTCTTCGACAGCCCACGACCGGTTTCACCCTTCTTGGGGCTCATCAGGTAGGCGCAGTCCCCGAGTTTCCATCAACCTTATATATCATAAACGAGAGATTCAGTTGAATCTCTTATGAAAACCAAATTGATTTGCAAATGAGTGTATTTCTCGAAAACAGTCCAA
>NW_008751665.1:592438-596166 GCF_000715545.1 Opisthorchis viverrini
CCAAATTGATTTGCAAATGAGTGTATTTCTCGAAAACAGTCCAAATAGGGTTCAAGTAGATCATAAGGGTGACGGAAACTAGGCGACTGTGCCTACCTGATGAGCCCCAAGGCGAACGAAACCGGCCGTGGGCTGTCGAAGAGTATTCAGCAACCTTGTGAGTAGTTTCCTTTATGAAAACCCAAGTAATTGTCTCGGGCTTGGTATTGTGAGTAGTTTCCTTTATGAAAACCCAAGTAATTGTCTCAGACGGGCTTGGTAAACAACCTAAGTAATTCTGTCACACGGTTTGGCGTGTGCTTCGCACTTGCAAAAGCGCTGCTACAACAATGGGTGGGACTAAACCCAAACCTCACACTTGTACATGAGCTAATCGACGTAGTAGATAAACTTCCTTGCCTGGGTAGTGGCGTAATTTCTGGTGGGCTGCCTGGAGATGAGATTACTTGCCGAATCGGGGGGGGGAGGGGGCAGAGAAGCATTTGTCAACCTCTGACGTCTATGGTGCTGAGGGAACGCCAGTTTTTCTGTCAATGACAGAGTTACACCACGGTAGTGCGATCCACACTGTTTTGTGGATCAAATACCTAGGTTTTACGTGCAAAGAACATGAAAACTGCCAGTGGTTGGTCATCGGTGCCTCGGGAGTACTGGTCGGGTTTTGTAAGAATATCGGTATAGCAATGTCAAGTTGTCAGACGATTTATTTGGAAAATGGAACTCTTTTGCGATGGATGGGATACTCACGCTTACGCTGATTAGAAGACGTACTTCGCGTGTCAGGGTACCGTCTGCAACGTAGAGCCCTTTTTACCCAACCCTGTGCTGAATGAAAGCGACCGAGAGGTGGAGGGCGTATGACCTGGCAAGGAGGTATGAAAACACTAACCGATAAACTAAGTCGAGCCGATAAGTGTCGCCTCCGTGAATGAGGATCTGGCAACTCAACTCACCAATGGTTAGTGACACTGGCGAAAATGATGTAATTGCGCAGTCAGTGGCGCTCGTGCATCAGACGTAGTGCTTTCAAAGCGTAGCAACCCGGACCCAAACTGAACGCACAATCACAACTAATGTTCGTACCTCCCACTTCCTGGTGACAGAACCTGTAGCAGCTGGAACCAATGAATTTATGGTACATAGTTTATAACTGGAAAATTGGTCAAACATGGGATCAAGCTCATTGTCAAACTGTTCAGCTACAACACCCTTCGGGATGCTACACGAAGAAAGCACGAGGTTTGAGATACTGCCACGCTGTCCATGCCTAAACAGGAGCAGTTGAGATATCGATGTTAGGTTCGAACGACGGAAATTAAACACCGAGCTATCTTGAGCTCTGACTGTGAAGTAAATGTGATGAGGCATTATCGATCATAATACAGGGTTGGAAGCAATTTGTTGTGTCGAAAACAAGTCTAGCCAAATAGGTGGATGGTAGGGAAAAGTACATTAGCCGAAATAAAAAAAAGTCAGGTGAGTGCCGTAGTTAATCCAATGTGCAGCACGCGCTACCTCTTACAACTTTGAAAACTCAAGGCCAATTCGATCATGATAATGTAGTGGTCGTAATAAAGAGATAGGATCGTCTAGACCGAATTATAACGGAAGAGCACCAATCAAACCATGCAAGCCAATTTTGTTCCCCAAGATCCTAATGTCACCAGAAGTCACCACTTATCAGGCTGAATCGGGTCACCGTTTACGATGTTGCGTTAGGAAGTACTGTGCCACACACGTGTTCATTCCTGATCACGTATTTGATTTGTGTCGCTTTTCCTTCACACACTCACTAGAACCCAATGCAATGATCGACTTTAATTGTTCAGAAAATGAATTCTAAATAAGTTGGAGCCCGAAACAGCCTGTTGTACCTCAGAACTTTTGGCCGCAAGGCATGGAAAATCAATACCAACAAGGACTGACAGCAGTGGAAAGGGAAGCCACAAGGCCTGTAGAGGCTATACCACGTAAGATTTAGGATTTGTCAAGAATTTGGTAGAAAAAACCCCGAAAGTAGCACATGAAATCAACTAGCAGATGAAACCGAAAACCTATTCACCTCACAAGCTTCCGGATGCTGTACGTGAACCGATTGACGGTGTCAAAAAACTAACACCGCCCGCATGGTAGCACAGGATACAGTGAACAGCTCTGTTTAAAGAAGAGGATGCACCGCCAAGTGCAGGATATTTTTGTCAAATGCCTTTCAGTAGTATTGAGTGTACCCCGTTTTCTCGATCAATCCCAGCACAAATGCCTATACTACTACATAGCATTGCAGAGGACCTAAGATCAACATACCAGTACTGAGCACTAAGTTTACAAAATAATAGAGCGTGACAAATGATCAGATTCAGGGCCTGATGACTAACCATCAAATCCCAAAGCCAATAAGTACATCTATGTGCACATCAAGTTCCTGTAATCTTTCCTCTAATCTGATTCCCACGGTCGGATTTAGAAAAAATACGTTTGACACGAAGCGACTTACTGCAATCGTTCAGTAACTGAACGTCCATACAACAGATACTATTCAATAAAGTGATGCTGAACTGCGATAGGTTAATAACGGAACAAAGAATTTGATCATAGCCATGCTAAGTGAACAGATGGACTGAGAGGAATGAAGCACGCATGCAAGCACGTATGTGCGGCGGTAAATCAGCGGGGACAGCAAAAGCAACACCAGTCTACCGCGTGGTCAAGCGTTAGATGTGACTTGGATAAAATAACACTCTGAAGACCTTCAGTGTTCACGCTAAATGCCAACATGGAAAATAATACCGACACTCAGTGTAATGTCATCCTGCGACAAATCCCTGAGGCAGCTGGGACTGGAGCTAACTACTGGCCCTATGGGTAAAACAACTAAGGCCGGTTGGGGCCCCACAACACCAATACGACCTAAATGCTATCAGTTTGAACAACAAACCACAATCCCCATTGCTGGTGAAATCCCCACACAAACCTGCCCTCCATCCCACTATGGTTTATGCACCACGTTCAATACTACCAGTCCAGAGCATATATACAACTACCTGATTACCTGTACACCATTTCTTCTCTCCTCCGGATAACGGCACTCCCAACTTCGGAACGCCATGCATCTCTATTTCGGCTGTGTGCAACAACTGCAACCTACGGACAACTTTTCCGTAAAAACTCGAGCCTCAAAGACTCAGGAGAAGGGCTGACACGTTCCACCTTAACCCGTCTGTCGATAGCTATAAAACATTGTGCACATTACATTGCATAAAATAAACGGAGAAGCGCTATCGGACGAATCAGTCGAACGGTGGAAAAAATAATAAAGACACTGCAAGATTTCTACGGGTTTACCAAATGCAAGTATATGAGATGTAGTGGTAGTCGAACTGCGCATGCGCCGATTCATAGACATACACCACGCGAAGTTACCTACGAAATAGCATTGGACTGAACATCTCATCATCATCACCACTGTCAGCTGTAAGAACCGCGTACTCGTCGTACAGTGGTTGTAGCTGCCGCAGTTTCGTTCACCGATGATGAGGTCACGCCTACGCTACAGGTGATGTAGGCTCGCAAAAGCTGCACTGGCCCTCCCAATCCGGATGGAGATATCATCTGTCGCCAGACCACCGGGACTGATACAGCTGCCCAGGTAAACAAATTTGTCTACTACCTCAATCGGTTCATCCGCAAGCATGAGGCTAGGGTTCGAGCCCACCCAGTCTTGCAGTAGC
>NW_008751665.1:600492-602703 GCF_000715545.1 Opisthorchis viverrini
AAACACCTTACTGCCTTCACACTCCTGTCGCAGAAGACAGTACGACTTTACCCCCAGACTGCCTCGTAGCACGATTACTCGTAGTACGGGGTCTCGCTGTTCTTGGTCTGGCTGCTCCCCTTTGGCCTTCCTGGCATGATTGCACCTTGTGGAACGAAGTTCCAACCAGTGTAACCCGCGGGATCGTTGCAGCACTCAAGCCCGACCACCACGTCAAGGTGGCAGCTTTAGGTCGGGACTGAACATCTCACTCATTGGTTATCACCTTTCAACCGAGTTTTGTTAATATTTGCTGCCTCATGAAAAGGTTGCCACCTTGTAGCTACCTGGTCACCCACATACTTGACTGTTCAGCTCACAGTTGCTCACTTGATCACGAGACGTGTCTTTTTCATACTCAAACCACGTCACATTAAGAGGACTCATCGGACACCGATTGTCTGTATCGTCTAGTGAGCGTAGCAACTACTCATGTGCTGACGCGCCCACGTACACGCAAACGGACCTACATATGGGGAAACCGAACGCAGTCAGCACATACAGACTCGCGCGCGCGCAGAGAGCAGGAATTCAACCGCTCTCCACAAGTCCACGGACAATTATGGAACCCGTGTAGCAGTCGCACTGCGGAGAAAAACACGGTCCCGCCGTCCGGACTTTCACCAAGGAACCCTCACAGTCGATAATTTCCTTTTTTGACTTGCTCCCATTTCGCACTGTATTTATTTTTATAAGTGTTGGAACCCACCACTGTCAACCATGCTAAAAACTTTTATTAGTGTATATACCTTCTGGCCATCAACAGCAGTGCACTAATGACCTTACGCTATACACTTTTCTACTTGTACAGTGCACCGAGTTACTCCCGAAAGCCCACACCACAGACGGAGGAACGAAAATTTGATCCTTAACTTCAAACTTTTTGTCAGGTTGAGTACCTACATATGCAGCTCAACTAACCAACAGCATGAGTCAAGATCCCCGTCACCAGCAGATGAGATTTTCGTCACCACACAAATGATTCCTATACGGCAGTCGTCCTCACTGACAGCATAACATCCGAATTCAATAATGGGGCTTCGATACCGTACAACCATAATTTATTTGAAGGCATTATTGTGAAGGAAAGAATACACATAGATGAAGAGGGCAACGTCGTGCTAGTCTAAGATACTCGTTCAGAAGTGCCTACATCTCCAGCTACTCATTCAGGCAATCTGGATAGCAACCGACAACAAACAGAAACTAAAGCCGACTAGCGCCCATATCATGCAGCGTCTCCAACCATGCACAGGAGGATTCACTCGAACCCCATCCTGAAATGCGAGTCATGTCCAGAAAACTCAGGCTTTTCGTAGTCTTTCATACCCTCTACCAAGTCTTCTTGCGCCAATCTGAGTTGTGCACAGAAATATAAATAAATAAATAAATCGTTCAGCTGTAACACCCTTTCGGTGCCTAGCTGCCATGCAACCCGAAGGAAAAACGAGGGCTGAAATACTGCCAGGTTGCCCAAGCCTAGACAGGGGAAGTCGAGAGGCAGAGGTCGGGCTCGAACCACGGACCTTCCGGTTAGTAAATTCACGCTCTACCCACTTGAGCCATCTCGCCCCAGAAAACAGCACTTTCTTCAGCGAACGACGATCGCGCATGAACAATCCATGACCAAATCACCTAAGCTTCCGATGTTGAACACATCCTTCAATTAAGATCCCTGTTGCACGACCAAACACCCATATTCTAATTGTCACGTTGCGGATTCACTGGCGACAGCCCACATGAGCTATAGTGCTGAGGCAACAGATATCGAAAATCAAATATCTCAGCTCGGCTGTTCGTAGTGGCCAAAACGGGCACAGGTAGATCACATCGCGATCGTCTGTCGGAAAAGCGTGACGCTGACCATAAACCTTAAGGAATAACACCGTTCGTTCTTGCGGATATCTGAAGTACCGCAATAGGACCAGCTGATCCAACACAACAAATGAAATTATAGATATTCAAAGCTATCATCATCACCACCATCGACAGCATGACATCAGTGTTCAACACCGATGCTTCACTGCCGTACAGCCATGATTTATTTGAAAGCCTTATTGTAAAGAAAAGAGTAAAGGTGGATGGGGAAGGGACTTAGTGCTAGCTCACCACAATCATTTCGAGGTGTCTACACCTCCGGACATTCACTCAGGCAATCTGGATAGAAACTGA
>NW_008751665.1:603257-612352 GCF_000715545.1 Opisthorchis viverrini
AAATGCTCCACAACTTCTAGTACCTCTCCTGGATTGTAAGTGGCGTGTTCAGTGACTGCACGTCCACGAGTATGACCTTACCTTTTGTAGGTGCAAAGTGCATACCAAAGGACTTTGGTCAGTTCATCCAAAAACACATGCGCCTTCTCCTTCTCTTCGAACATGAGTACGATGTCGTCTGCATATTCCAGATCGACAAGGTTTTCTCCACAGGCTATTTGGAGACCCTCGAGCGTTCGTCTCATTATTTCATCGATCGCGAAATTAAAAGGCAATGGAGTAGGCACCTCTGACGGACATTGCTTTGCGTACGGAAGCTTTTGGAGAGCCCTCCATACACTCTCACTAGCTCAAAGCAATCTCAATAAATGAGCGCCGTTCCACGCAACATCCTCAGTCGGTTATATCATGTGTCGCTGGTCTAAAACCCGACATAAAGCTGCCACCTCAATGTGGCGTTTGGGCTTGAGTGTTGCAATGCTTCCGCAGACTACACTGGCTGGAACTTCGTTCGACAAAGTGCAATCATGGCCAAGAGGGAGCAAGCAGATCAAGGACAATAAGAAGTCATATTATGAATAAACCTAATTTAAGGCGATCAGGAAGTAAATTCGTACGGTCGTCTACGACAGGAGTGTGAAGACAGCAAGATGTTCCCCTCATGCGACCAGCATGTCCATATTCGTGGAAGTGGCGATGCTGACTTTCTTCCCCCACCCCGAGGAATGACGGGTTAGAAGACGTCGGCCCTAAAAATCGTACACTCGGATCACCCAACGATAGACCGTGACAGCCGGCGCGTTGTTCAATAAGTTTGAAATAACTTTAAAACCGGTCAAGAGAAATCACTGCGCAGCGGCATCATGAGTGAGATGTCAATATCTTACTCACTGTACCCTAGGATTATGCCGGTTCCTTGCAGCGGAGCTGGTCAGATTTCTGAGTCATTGGCTATGGTCAGGATATCGTAGAAAACTCCATCGAAAACCATATATCCTCCCCAAGTCCTTGTGGGTCAGACCTTTTGGGTCAAAAATTCAAGGTGGGGTATCTCAACCAACCCCCACTTCCCAAACTTGGTAACGTACGATTGTTACTATCCGGCACAGTTATTTCTCCACCAATTTCCATCCCCAGAACCTTCCCATCACCCAACAAACGTTACTGGGTAATTTGATTGTCAATTATCTGACTGATGTACCCATTCACCCCAGTGCCTATTAACAATAAACAAAGTAACACTGCTATTCCATGAGATCATTTTTACACAGCAGCTATCAACGTCTGTACTCTATGTCAAACTGACAAACAATTAATGCTGGTCACTCATACTCCCTTAAAATTGATGTATGCTGTCTCTGTAACACGCATACGAGAAACGAGCTAGGTTATGCACCCCAAAATGCCAAGCACGAACTAAGCTCCTTCACATTTTACTATCCCTCCGTCCGGTGATCCAGAACCGATTACCCATAGAATATATGGCGTACAGGATCGCACTCAGCCCCAGAGCTGAATGCGCTTTGCTGAAATAGATCCCAGTGAACAGTCGTCTTTGCGCCGTCCAGTTACCCAGCTGGATCAAACTAAGTGGCTCTCGATATGAAAACGGCGCCTATACTGTCCGATTATGCTCCAACGGACCACGATTCCGACGCTGATAATACTTTCTGTCGATATTTATCCGAGCTCATTCGTCAAGCAAAAAACACTGACATTGTGACCCTTGCAGGCGATGTGAATACCCAAATCGGCCATTTGAACCTCTTGGAATCACATCTGGGTGGCTGACTTAGAGTGGATGCTGATCGCACTCCTCCAGTCCTGTGCTGATCGGCAACTGCTTCTGACCAGCTCGAACTTTAAGCTTAAAAGTTCACATCGCGTAAACCGGAGGCCACCACGCGCAAATCGACCGTGTACCCAGTTAGATCAGGTTGCCAGCAGCCATCAATGGATAGCCGAAATTCGAAACTGTCTTCTGGGGCATACAACATGATTCCGATCAGGCCATGTTATGAGGACGCCTGGCAGTTCGCTTCCACTCGCAAGCCAGCCAGAAACATGCTAATCCGCCGACCCCCAAAAACTTCCAAAACACAGGAGTATCGATTTAAACCAGCTCAACTACTCTAAACAGTAAACCGTGTATTGGTAACGAGCATATCGATGAATCGTGGCAAAGGGTGAAAGAAGCTACGCTAGTGACGTTTAGTACTGTCTGTCCGACTTCTGCGATACAATCAACGTACTACTGGATATCGTCGAGATCGTTAGGCCTGATTGAAGCCGGGGAATCCGTACCGCCAGGCAACGAGTACGACGGTGTACACAAATCCATCAAACGAAAAATAGTGAAGACCGAAAGTTTTGGTGAGCATCAAAAGCCCAGGAGATGGACATCACTTTTGCCACCACAAACAGCCATGCCCTGGACCGATTGATATGATAAATTGGCCATAGGAAACAGCGACAGGTGAAAAGATAAGTGAAAAAGATGGTTCATTAACTAACACGCAAGAAGACTGACTGGAAAGATGGGCCGAATAATTCGAAGAACAGATTAGCTGGTCTCCTGAAACACAGCCTCCACAGAAATTTCATACGGGCGAATGGAATGTTAATCATAATCACACATCGGAAGAAGAAATAAAGTACGAAATATCCGTTGGGAAAAAATGGAGGGCACTAAGACCGGACGAACTGTACCCAACTCTATTCGAAAAAAGGTGGAGATTCCCCCGCGACCCGTTTGACAAAAATTGATGGGGTGAACAGAATGTACCTACAGAATGGAACACGTCAAGTTATTCTTACCTTCAAAAAGAGTACGCAGACGCTGAGCGGGAACCACCGCCTGCTGTACGCCAACTGCCACGGGCGAGTGAAATCTATGGGAAGCTCCCGCCCGAGTTCACAACATCAAGTGGTGTCAGGCAAAACTATCCTCTTTCACCTTTCCTCCTAAACTCCGTTGTTGATACGATTATGGAACACTCACTCCTAGCTTCTATTGCTGTGTGATACACATACTATCAGGGAATTAACACACAGATGCCGAGTACGCAGACGGAATGGATCTGACGCTAGCGTGATGCAGACAGTATTCAATAAAACAAATAGTTTTGCATCACGGTTTGGCATGCGCTTGATCCCTACAAAATACTGCTGCAAGACTGGGTGGGCTCATGCTTGCGGATGAGTCGATTGAGGTGGTACACAAATGTGTCTACCTGAGCAGTCGTAGCATGCCCGGTGATCTTGCGAAAGATGATATTGTCATCTGGATAAGGAAAGCCAGAGCAGCTTTCGTGAATGTGCATCACTTGTCGCGTTGGAGTGACACCAGCTTATCCATCAAGGATCGAATTCATGACGCTGCGGTGCCTCGCATATTATTACACGGGTCAGAAACCTGGCCGCTGCGCCCTGAGAACGTCAAAAAAGCTTTACGTATTTGACCGTCACTGTCTTCGGAGCACTGCCGGAGACTGGTGGTAAGACTGGACCAGTAATGCTGAAGCACTTTAGATGGTTTTCGGCAGAAATAACACACCTACGATAAGTGGACTGATCACACTTTATAGGTTGCACTGGCTGAGCCACGTACCCCGTATGTCAGTCGACCGAATTCCTCGAAGTGTTCTTTTCGCACAACCATGCCAGGGTGGAAACGAGCCAGGGGAGGTCAAACAATGACTTGGGAACAAAGTATGAAAGCAATTACCAGCAAACTCAGCACAAGTGGGCAGGCTTAGCGCGCCTGAGTCAATTAGGAGGTCGACATAGATTGGATTCGATGAGTATGGACAGTGGTAAACAATAGCTTCAGCTGTGTGCTGACTACAGGCTGTTTTTCTGAATCACTAACTTCAGAAATAGCCGAAGTCGCCTGGCTACATGGTATCCCCCAACGGCGTACCGGCTACGAACCCCAAGCGATCACATTGCCATTAGTTACCTATGGGGTGGATCAACAACAGACTGCCGGTCGTTTTGGAACACATTTGTGGACTGACTACGCGCTCGTCCGGAGTCGCCTCAACCAACGTTTTCTGGGGCCATGTAAGGTGCGAACAAGTCGCTTAGAAACTGAGAGACTGGCCGATCCGGATGTTCGACGAACTTACCAGAATCGTCTTCTAGAGTCTCTTCCAAATGTTCCATACTGGGACGAGATTGCCACCTCTGCACAGTACTGGATGTTTTACATGTGGCACGGTACTATCAGACGCACCCAAGCACTGAATATCAGATCCAGCTTAAATCCCGGAGAAATATCCCAGTAGGTCCCGAACATAACTTAAAGGTACTGGAAGTTGTGGATAGTTTTACGTACCTTGAAGGTCATATTAGCCTTGGTTGTAGCGTGAGATTAGGTCAATGCACAGAGCTGCAAGGCTCGGTCCGTATCTGTTAATTTTAGACAACTATGGCGACAAAGCTATGTATACTTGAATCTCAAGGGACGTGTGTATCAGGCTAAAATATAAGTTGTTCTGTTGTATGTCTGTGAGACCTGGTCTGTTAGAGCAGCGGAACTGAGACACCCACAACCGGAGCTCATGTGGGTTGGCGTCGGAGAATCCGCAACGAGACAGTTAGAAAGCGAGTTTTCGGTTGTGCAACGGAAGCTTGCATTGGAGAATGCATCCGGCACCAGAAGCGACGTAGGTTAGATCATGAATTGCGCATGCGGAACCATCATTCGCCGAAGACAGTGATGTTTTCCGTGCCTAATTCAGAATGGCGGGAACAGAGGTGGCCAACCATTGACCTGGCAGAGATATGAAAAAGATAACGAAACGCTTGGGTGCTCCGACGCTACTCGCCCTCCGGAATGGGGACCGCGGGATACCCACTGCGCCGGGTTGGAGACGCTTCAAGACACAGCTGCTAATCGATGCCGTTGGCGGTTTTGTCACTTCCTACCCAGATTGCCTGAACTAGTGTCTGGAGGTGTAGTCGTCTCTGAATGATTATAGCAAACTACCTCTGAGACCCTTGTCCATTCATTTTTTTGTTTTGTCCACAAAAAGGCTTTCAAATAAACCATGGTTTTACGACAGCGAAGCATCAGTGCTGAATACTGATGTCACTGTGTCCATGATGATGATGATGAATCTGATCAACATTCCTCTGAACCTGCAGAATGGAATACTATGACCAGGCCCCGAAAAATACCAACCACCAGCTGGGAATAGTCGTTCAGCTGTAGTATCCTTTCGGTTCCTAACTACCATGCACCCGAAGGAAGCAAGAAGGCTGGGATACCGCTAAGTTGTCCAAGCCAAGACAGAGGAAGTCGAGAGTCAGAAGTAGTGTTCGAACCACGGGTCTTCCGGTTAGTAAATTCGCCTTCTAACCACTGGGCTATCTCGCCCGCACCTGGGAATAGATACTGTTCTCAATATTCCTGCTCTCGATTTTTCAATCAGAAGGATGTCCTAAACAAGACTGGTAGCTACCTGGTGCCAGTACGGCCGAAAATATTGACGTGACGATCAGTGGCCCACACTTGGGAGTTGTGGACTGTATGGTTGAACGAGAGCAAGGTCTTATTATCGAATGCTCAAAATATCCAAATTTGGTGGTTGAAGTAAGGAAAGCAACCAAAATACATGAAATTCCGATCAGCTTGTTCTGCTTCCCCAAACTTTTGCAAATTTTCTTCCTGTTTTGCAGTGTACCGTTCATTTTACTTACTCCTATTTGCCTCTCATCACATCACATGAAAACGTCTTACGCCCTCACCGTAAATGAATGTGACTGCACACCTGTCGTCACCTCGAGGGTGATACCTAGGTAGTCAAGGGCTTACAATTAGATTATTGTTCTGCCTTTCATGAGCGATCCGATTTACATATTTCGTATCCCCAAGACACATTCACAGGCACATCACCTGGAACGAGGAAGGCGGACTTGCTTTATACTTAAACACGACTCTACAATCTCCATATGTTCTTTCCGACAAAACTCCTCTTGTGATGCACCATGGATTCGAATCCCACTACGTCTGTCACACAGATTTCTCAGAATTGCGTATTTTCTTTGACGGGACAGATACAAAAGACTCAAACGACCAGCAGCCATATTGCAAGATACGGAACCGCTACAGAGTGAATTTACGAAAGTAGGATACGATACTAAGCATCGCCCGGAAAAACGAAAGTGTACCATTTAAATGCAAGCCAACATCCCTAGGCTTGACGGCGAAGAAACACGGAACCCACAAGTGACATAATAGTGATACATGAAGCTTCCAGAGAATAATATACAGGTACATTTTCAGCCCCGGGTTATCTTATCAAATCCGACACTGGCAAGAAAGAAATACGAACGGACTCGACTTTTACGGAGATCGATGTTCAAGAATGCCAGCGCAGGACGAAACCCTTCATCGCATTGGGCCAGGTGAACTGCATCCAAGTTTTCTCGGGGGAATAGCGATTGGCTTGGATGAAAATTTTCACCTGACTTTTCGTCGGCTGTTCGACGAAGGAAACCTTCCCTCCGCTTGGCGGAAAGCGATCGTCAATCTAACCTCAAATCCAGTGACCGCTTTATCACCCGGCAGCTACACGCCTATCGGCCTTACTACCATTCTGTGAAATATGATGGAACGCATCCATTAACAACAATTTGATATTCCTAGGGTCATAGGGGTTCCTTCCAAACCATGGTGGTGACAAATATGCTTGTATTTGGGGAATGCTAGACACGAAAAGAAAACGACTCATATTGGACATTTCTAAAAGTCACCTGATCACGTTCTCCACAAGCCTGACGTTTTTGGGATTTAAGAGGAAGTTTACGCTGGTTTGAGGCATTCCTTTCAAGTAGAAGGCTGATTCTATTACGACAACCTCGGAAACAGTTTATCGTTAGTTCGTCACACACAAATTAACCATGCGCGATAAATACTTCATTTTCGACTGTATAGCTATACATGGTCGCTGAATAGCGCTTCAGGTATCACTGATTTGTGTCAACAACACTCCCATCACATGTATGTAGAGACCATGTAAGTCGCCGTGGATTATATCTAGAAAAGCGTTACACCTTACGCAAAGTCGGAGGGCAACTGGAACAAACGCTTACAAACGCTGTTGCAGTGCATACAAACCAAATAAAGGTTCTATTTACCATTAAAATCCTACTCCTCATAGGTCACAAAAATGGAGAATCGAAAAGTTGTGGTAATAGTGATATTCCAAGTAGAATATTCGGAATGAAAGCCAAATCTACCGAAACTTCTGCACCGCTCTCTATTGGGGTCCTTCAAGGATTCGTCCTGGAACGAGTCCTTTCTTACCCGAGCCAACGACTTTCTCACGTCTGCCTGGAATCCTGGAGTTCCAGCGTCAACGCCGGAGTTTATTCCAATGCTGTAAAGCAATGCTCACGGGACTGGTGCCCCCTAGAAATGACGAGAGTCCACAAGTCGCTTGAAGGAGACTAGGAGAATTTCCATGCAGTGCAGGTGAGGATAAACCAGAGGGCAGCAGGAAGCCGGACACAAGCTGAATCCACCTTGAAAAATCAGCTCCAAGGGCACTCGTCGTCCTCCGGGTGATCCGACGTACCTTCTACCGTATTACTCGGATGGGAGCGAGATGGTCCAAGTGGTTAGAGCGCGAATTTACTGACCAGATGGTCCGTGATCCGAACCCAAACTCTAACTCTCGACTTCCCCTGTCTAGGCTTGGGCAACCTGGCAGTATCCCAGCCCTCGTGCGACCTTCGGGTGGCATGGCAGCTAGGCACCGAAAGGGTACTACAGCTGAACGATTACTCGCATGGACTTCCGGGCACTCTATGAAACCCAAATCAGACCAGTCGCTGAATACACAGACCAAGCCATCTACCCAGCACACAAAAAGGATACAATTCTCATGCAGTGTGCACAACAGGATGAAGCCAGATTGTTCCGCGTTTCAAAATCTTTGACTATGAAACGCGTCTGGAGATGCGTCAACGCTTTCCCCTGGACCATCTTTACCTCAGTGGGCCTGGTACTTGAGACCTCTTTGGGGAAAGGTCTGGCTGATAGGCGTTACACCGGTGCTCCAACTAACACACGGCGGAAACGTGGTAAGAGGGCTTCCGAAATTGCAACGGGTAATTTTACTGGACAACAGATTTCCCCATTTCAGATATGAGGAATTGGCATGTGGGACCCTCTATCGACAGTTGTCCGCGCTGCATCCAAAATCCGGTTCAAATGGTTCTCGGATGCTTTTATTATGCGAGCACTAGGCCTGGAAAGATTGCTGCCCAACATTGAGATCTTAAGCAGTGCTTCCCCCTTTTTCGGCTTCTGTCACTGAGATGAACCGAAGCCACTGAACGATAAGAACAAACCCGGACAGAGGACCTTGGGCAATGGTCTCGATCTTGTGTATCAATCCATGAATCCGTGAAACTGTCTTATGTTGTGACCAATTGAGGAATTGAGAGAACGAATACGGTATGCACGCGGACTACTTTATTGATACTGAATGGAGCGAAAACCAAAGTAACTAGATCACTCTGACTTTTCTACTAGCTTCGGACCCTTGTACTCACACCCAATAGCACGGATCTTGCCGATTATGAAAATGCCAACGTAAATTGGCAGCGTCATGATCGAGAATTGCGCTAGGCGTTCCTGCGGAGAACTCCTTGAAAGCAAAAACTCAAATTACCCATTGAGAAAAGCGGACTTTCGATTTGATTATGATTGGGATGTATGTTCTGCATGGCCGACCGAATGACGGAAATGAACCGGGACGAAGTGCCATCAAGGCAGTGGACAGCGCCATGACTACGCGATCGGCAACTAGCCCAGGACAAGTCGAAGTGCTCATTGGTGCATTCAAGGTCATACGCCCCTCGGAATTTGCGCTGTGCTCGACTGGGGTTTTTCACGGATTCACGGATTCACGGATTGATACACAGGATCGAGGCTTTTGCCCAAGTTTCCCGGGTCGGTTTTGTTCTTGTCGGTCAGTGGCTGTCGTTCACCTGAAAGGCACAAGTGAAAAAAGGGTGTAGCACTGCTCAGTCGAGAGGTTATAGGAAGCACTTCACGGATTCACGGATTCACGGATTTA
>NW_008751665.1:615069-631582 GCF_000715545.1 Opisthorchis viverrini
TAGGGCCGCATGTAAGTATAGAGCAACCTCACCAGCCCTCCCTCGTTTTGAGTCAGCTCGAAAAATAGAGTAACCCTCTATCGAAATCACCGCGTCAGAGACATCTGGTGTGAGCCGTTGTGAGGCTAACAATGCTCTTAGCTGCAGAACCTTTCTAAGCGGAATAAAACTCTTTACATCAAAATTGCTGCATTTTGTCGCGTATATGAGCGAACCGAAAATCACTAAACTTTACAATCATATTTTTGGAACACGCAAAATTTCATTGTCCATTCAAGTTGTCAGAACTCGGGCGAAAAATGTCTGATGGAGCGCTTTGCTAGAATGATTGGGACCGCAGGGTGCCTGGATAAGACCCATTCGTTTGGGATTGTATTCCGAACTTAATCGCCTCTCTGTTTTTACTCAATCAGGGGCATGTCATAACTTTCGAAAATTCAGTTCGATTGTGCAAACATTCGGAGCCATCGATGCGTGTAAAAGTATGAGAACGGCGGTTAAGTGATTCTCCGATGTTTCAGGAAGCTCTAGAATCTTCTTTGTCAGCTACTTTGCTTTGCGGTTCACTACTCAGGGGAATCCTCCACTATGAGCACAAGGGATGTAAGAATTTTCATATGATCTAGGCGAAAGCAAAGGTTGGTCTTCGGCCCATAGCGTATGAATGACTTGCCCTGCAACATATCTCGCGATTCCTTTGTGGTTTTGTCCTATGGGGAAACGTTCCAAACGTAAGTTAGCCTCGGCAAATACATGATCGAATATTTAGATAAAAACACTCAATTCCACTCAGCCCACCGGAATGAACTTATGCTCTGATGTTGTTACCATCAACAAGAAAAGCTTTCATCCTTCTCCCTGTTTTTCTCTAAAAGAAAATTTCTTACTTTGTTATACGCTGGCGAAAATAAATCGAAACTTTAATTTTTAGGTTGTGGTACAGCAAACGACCGTGGTTTTTCAAAAATAAGGGTGCAAATGTTTTGCATAATTTCCCCGGTGGTAAGTCTATTTCTATCGCGTAAATCCGTGGTCGCTGTGCGTTTGAATAAGAAAATCTTCCACCGTTACCAAATAACACGGAACGTAGGAGTGGGCCACAATGTTACCTTAGCAATTCTTTGCGTGTTCTTTTATGTTGTATTGTACGGGACCTTAACGGTGATACATTGTATTTCCTAGGTTTGATATAAGATATTCTCCAAATTGTCATTGGCAAACAAAATCCTAGGTTTTAAATTATCCATCACATGTGTTCCTTTCAAGATTTTGCTTCCACGCTTTGATTCACCATTTTCAGCCACGAAGCGTATGTACAAATATGTACGTATTTTTAGACCCTTCATGTGCAGTAGCGGACATCCAGTAGCGTAAATATTACGCTGCTGTGAAGGCTCCAATGCGGCATACGGCAACAAATAGCCTGCCTCGAGCAACAAATCCGCCAAACTGGCTGAGAGAAAAATTTCGCACCGATAACTGGACTTCTTGTTCTTTTGGAAAACACGTTCGGGATGCTACGAAGATGGTATAAAAGTGAAAAGCATCGCCCTAGAAACAAGCGGCGTGCTCAGTGGTGAACGTGATTGAAACTAT
The DNA here is from genome assembly GCF_000715545.1 of Opisthorchis viverrini. Lineage (NCBI taxonomy): Eukaryota > Metazoa > Platyhelminthes > Trematoda > Opisthorchiida > Opisthorchiidae > Opisthorchis > Opisthorchis viverrini. Next base: position 616,666 of record NW_008751665.1, read on the forward strand.
TCATTGCTCTATTCATTATTCTCTTGGTTTATTATTCCAAACGCTGTACATACATGCCAATTCGAATACATACGTGCTACTTGTTACGCTGATCTGAATTCTGGATTTCTAGTTCGTCTGGTTATACCGATATACGTGCAAAACCTAATCCTCAAATTTTGGCGTCCCGCATGGAACAGTTCATCATGCCTGCCGAAATGGAGCCATTAGATGTCAGTGCAACTGCGCGAGACGTAGAAGATTATTTGGAACGACTCGACATATGGTGTCTCACAAAATCTGATGTGGATGATAAGAAACTCACGGCAATCTTCCTAGATTTATTTGGCAAGGGGGCTTATACGTTGATCAATAATTTAGTGTATACTGAATCCCCAATCAATATTTCTTACACTGCCTTGAAGAAAAAAATCTTCAACACTTCAGGCCGATTAACTTAGTGGCAGCTGAAAGCGCTAGGTTCAATATGTTGGCCCACTCCCATTCTCGGTCGGTTCGCGATTTCGTATTGCAGGTGCAGACACAGGCAGCCAAATTTGGCTACGGTGTCCAATTGGAAGACCGACAGCGTGTCAGGCTCATTGCTGGCATTCAACTGCCCGAACTACAGCAGAAGCTGCTGCTCTGTCCAGATAAAAACACTCAAATTATTCGGAAAATGTGTGAGCAGTATGAAGATGTGAAGCACGTCACGAAGACTGATGAAGCAGTTTTGCTTAATTATACTAAAAATAATTCAAGGATGCAGACGAACAACCAATTCAAACCTCGAACAAGTTCTCGTGCCCAAAATCCATCAATACGCAACTTTACTGATTGCAGCTATAATCCGATGGTTCAAAAATTTAAGAAATGTGAATCTCGTGGACGAAACCAATCCAGATATTCATGCCCTCAAGACGAGCGAAGTGTTCCATCTGCAGTAAAACGGGACACATTCAAAGTTTCTGTAAGTCCAAAAAGCGTGACACTTATCTTTTGATCCAAATACTGACGTGAAAGCATTACCTGAAGACATCTCTACTCTTTCTATATCTGTTTTGTCCCAAAATTCGTCACATGTTTCTAAAACCTCGATATAAGCTTCTGGCAAAAAGCATGACCTCATTGCTGACACTGGTATTTTTGAGTCCATTATTCCACACTCAGATCTAACTGCATTCTACCCCAGTACCGCGATATTGCCACTAACATTCGTGATATCACTGGACCTTCTGGATCTGTAGTTGGTAGTTGTACGATCCCTGTGAGATTACCCCAAGGTAGCTCCATTGATTGTAATGTTTTGGTTTCAACCTCGGGACCATGGACTGTCGGACTCAAAGTTCTGCATTCACTGCGAGCTAGTATTACCTTACTGACTTCTGTGAATGAGAATGAACTCAAACAACTGATTCTTAAATGTTCTAAGGCTACAGGTGGCGTGAGAATAGCCGAGGTGAGACCCGAACTTACAGGAGATCCTATATTTCATAAGAGACAAATTATTCCATTTGGCTTACGCGAGCCTGTTCGTCCAGCAATAAATTCAATGTGTGCAAAAGGAATATTGACTCCTGTCGAGTTCAACCGGGCAACTCCGATAGTTATTCCACTGAATCTTGATGGTATTACTCCGAGAATTTGTGGTGACTACCGGCTTACGTCAAATACACGGCTGCTACAACCTACATGCGACACAGAAGAGCCAGAAGATTTACTGTATCGTTTATCAGGTTCAAGTGTTTTCAAAAATCGATCTAAAAATACTCTTCTTCAAATACCAATGGATGAGGCCTGTAGTGACCTTACAGCGATCAACACGCCTTTTGGGTCATTCCGACACAATTTCCCTCCGTTTGGTCTGCACGTTCCAACAGCTGTATATCAGCAAGTTATGAATACTATTGCAAAAGTTCTGGAGGGTGTTGAGACGTACCAAGATGATGACATTGTGCACGCTGCTGACAAAGCTACCCATGATTTGCGTCTCTTTTCTTTACTGAAGCGACTTTTTTGAGTTCAATGTAGCCATTCAAACTGATAAATGCACTTTTGGCGTCCGATCATTTCCATGCCTTGTCTACATTGTGGATGGCAACAGTTTTAAACCTGACACAAATCGTCTATCTATTTTAGTAAATGCTCCATCACCAACGAAACTACAAGAACTGCGTTCACTTCTAGGGGCACATCAGTATTACTCCCGTTTCATTTCTAATTTCGCCAAACATACAAGTTGCCTGTTTGATGTCATATCTGCCAATCAATTTTCTTGGTCCTCCAACCATGAGAAGACGTTGCTTGCACTGCTTGGTTATCTTCAAACTTCAGCTGTCTTGAAGCCATTTTCCGCCAAACGTCATTCGACCTTCATTACTGATGCCTCTCCCACCTGAATAGGAGCAATACTTAAACAGTGTGGTAGACCAGTAATTTGCATTCCCCGTCGACTTTCAAAAGCCGAACGTGGATATTCTTAGACTATCATTACTGATGCTTCTCCCACTGGAATAGGAGCAATCCTCGAACAGTGTGGTAGACCAGTGATCTGCATTCCCCGTCGACTTTCAAAAGCCGAACGTGGATATTCTTAGACTCAACGAGAAACGCTTGCTCTATATTGGGCTGTCAAACGGCTTCATAAATATCTGTTTGGATCAACCTTTACCATTGCCACTGATAACGAGGCTTTGAAGTTCTTGTATCATCCAACAAAGTCTCTGGCGACGTCATCTGCTGCTATGGTGCAACGGTGGATTATTGCACTGAGTTCGTATAACTACACAATCGTTCAGCGTAGCGCATAAATTATTTTTCATGTCGATTTCCTCTCAAGAATTCCATCATGCGGCTCTGATTCGAGCAGTACAAATTGTTTGTTGATTCAACCATTACCGATCAAGCAAGTTGCGCTTGTTGCTGACACTGAAAGATATTTTGCTCCCATTTTTTCTGCACTGTGACGTGGCTGGACTCAGCAAGAACGACGCCGATTTCCTGCTTTTTACTGTCGCAGCGAAAGCTTTTGCGTTACTCCGGGTGGTTTGTTGCGTTTTGGGGATAGAGTTGTCATTCCACCGACTCAGCGAGCGGCTGTTCTTGCAGACTTGCACTCTGGTCATCTGGGTGTTGATAAAATAAAATCACTTGCACGCTTGTCCTGCTGATATCAAGCATATGCTAAGAATTGTGTTGAGTGTGTACATAAATTCCATAACAAGTTTTCACAGTGGCATCCGTGGCCAGTCACTTGTGACGCATTTCAACGAGTTCATGCTGACTACTGTGGTCCTTTTCTCGACAAAAACTATGTTTTAGTCGTTATTGACGCATATTCACGTTGGCCTGAAGTTTTTCTGACTAAGTCTCCAAGTGCCGAATTCACTCAGCAGGCATTGAGGAAAGCACATGAAGGTGTACCAACTCTTTTGGTCACTGACAACGAAGCACACTTCACTACAAATTTCCTCGGTGAATGGTTTAAAGGTCTTGGATGTCGAAATCTGTTTACAGGTCCATGACATCCCCAGTCGGATGGAATCGCTGAGAATTTTGTCTGAGCACTGAAATCTGTCATTATTTAATTCCCTCCCACTACGTTTGTGGAATTGGACCGTATGCTCGATAAGTTTCCAATGCAATAAAGGAATTCCGTCACTGGGAAGAGTCCCGCCCTTCTATTTAAATCTCGTTCGTTGCGTACACGTCTTGACTATGCCAAAACGGCTGTTGTTATACTTTTCGAGGGTAATGATTTATGACCTGTTACAGGAATAGTACTTGTATCAAATGGCAAACGCGTGGTCAAAATTATCGATTTGGATGATCTCTTCTGTCATCAGAGACACATCGATCGGGTCGAGTTCAATACCAGAGGTCAGTCTGTTAACGGCACTCCTGCTGTTTCAAATACCAATGGAACAAAACGTCATATCTGAAAACGCACCACCTGCGAAGAATGTGGAGTTTTTACCCCTAGAAGATCCGAAAGACTGCGTTCAAGGCCACCGCAAGACTGTAAACATCCACACCCTCATTCATGGTGTGGCGGATATAATCAACATGATTGATGCCCTATTCATTGCCCTATTCATCATTCTCTTGTTTTAATATCTCATGTGCTGCACACATACGCCTATTCAAACACATACGTGCTGCTGCACTGAGTTCTGGATTCCTAGTTCCTCCGGTTATCCCGGTATACGTACGGAACTTAATTCTCACAGAGGCGTCATTGCGCATGCATTTATTGAGTTTGTTACTATTTTGCTTTGCTTTCGGTGAATTTTTTGAATAAAGGGAAGGTTGCGCGGTGAACGTGCTAAAACTGAAGCAACCTTATGCCAGAAGCACAGGTGTCAGACCAAAATTGCTTTCATTTTTCTACATTCTTCATTGCTGAAGGTGTGCTACGAGGCTCAGCAAAGGGTGGATATACCTTCGTTGATGGGCATGCAGTTGAGGTAAAAGTTATCAGCAGTGCGGTATTATGCTTCATCGTGAACAAGATGTGGGAGACGGGTTGCCATGGTACAGAAAATATAGAGATTTTTTCATTTAATTTTGTGACCGATTATATAATGGGACCAGCGCTGCAATGTCTTCAAACCCCGGTTTTCAAATGCTTCCTGACGAAAACCCTGGCTGTCTGGAACATTCGGATTACTTCAAAACGTACAAGCAAGTTTGTGCTCGTGACAATGCAGTCACTGAACATGCTACTTACAGTCCAACGAGTATACACGAATTTACGAAGCGTTTTAGGTATATTTGACGCCGTATTAGTGCTTACTGTGGTGTGACAGTTGAGGTTTGTCACTTCGAGACCTCCATGGCGTCAAAGTAGGATATCTCCGAATATCAAGAAGCACATGTGCCAGGCAACATCATGGAATAGTTTATTGCATATTTGTGGGACTCGGCCTAGTTGAGCAGCGAAGCCACTCTTCTTCAGACTTCTCAGTACCAAACTTCGTATGATTCGGTGTTGGCGAATACCAAACAAGACAATTAGAAAAAGATTTTTCGATTGCGCCCCCGGGACTAAATTAAAGAATATACGCAGCACCAAAAGTTGCATTGGTTAGGCCGAAATGGCTAGTAATGTAATACATGTGTTGGTGGGTATGCCCGGCAAATCGAGGGGATGGATTATGGGGACTCGACGTCAATCGAACAAAAGTGATCAGTTTCCCATTAATGCTTACCTGAGCTGCGTAGGCTTATTTGTAAATAACCGGATGCAAAAAGTTACAAACTCAAGCACGTTGGCTAATTGGGTCCTCAGAATGTTGAGGACCCCTTAGTTGGTTGAGCGGTTGAGCTTGGCATTGTTACCAATTTTGGCAAGGAAGACGAAGCTGTCAATTCTATCACGCAATAAAGTTCGGTATCGGAGAGCAGAGGTTGAGTGAGTTGTGAGTTAGTTCTCTCAGTGAGCAGATTTGACACCAACTACCCGCCCACTCATTAGGTCTTTGCTCCGGCTGCATCCATGGGCGCATGTTTGAAGACGCATGCGGTGCTTGTACCCTGATACTCAAGTCTATACCACTTGATCTTACGACTGAGTAGTATACACTATTACGTCTATCCGCTTTGTGAACTTGAGTGACGCGTGCCAATCGACGAAAATGAGCAAGCACTCAGATTTTGGGGATCACGGTGCCGTTGCAAAGATAATAAAATACATTCAAAAGACCTCAACAGATTTTTCTCTCCGTAGGAGTTACAAAATAAGACGGCACGATCACCAGCCTTAGGATACAGCGCAAATCACTTCGCCACAAGTTCCATATCGTCACAACGAAACGGATACCTCCGGCGAGTAACCGCGAAAAAACAACTTCCGACCAAAATCCGTAAGCGTTATAAATATAGTTCATTAAATAAGAACTTTCAAGTTCATTTGTCCAAGGAGAGTAAATATGGGGATTGGCTGCCATGTGTGGTTTGGGGATGGGAGCAGGTTGCTGGTAAGTTGTCTTCTACACACACTTCTATTCAGCCTCATCTGCGCTGCGTCCAACAGTGCATATATTTGCCAAATCCTGCTTCCGAATGAGCGATTAACGCACGACTTCCTCGTTGTCGACAATGGGACTAATCGAGCTAGTATTGAGTTCATCACTATAGCAGTAAGGTTCCAGCTCCATGGTGCACACCGATAGGTAATGGTGGACAACTTGATTTATTAAGCGCTTGGTGAGATAGCCACCACAACTCTGTTTAATCATGTTTCCCGTGATATCGCGGAAGATGTACACGAGTATAAATTGGATATACGTTTCTTCCTTCCAAAAAATCCGTCAACGAATCCTGCTTCCGAATGAGCGATTAACGCACGACTTCCTCGTTGTCGACAATGGGACTAATCGAGCTAGTATTGAGTTCATCACTATAGCAGTAAGGTTCCAGCTCCATGGTGCACACCGATAGGTAATGGTGGACAACTTGATTTATTAAGCGCTTGGTGAGATAGCCACCACAACTCTGTTTAATCATGTTTCCCGTGATATCGCGGAAGATGTACACGAGTATAAATTGGATATACGTTTCTTCCTTCCAAAAAATTCCGTCAACGAAGGGCGGATTCCTGAAAATGAGAACTGGATGGACTACATATTGCGTTTGTAACGATGCAACTAATAAACGGAAAACATGATTCACCAAGGAAGGTTGTGTATGTATCAGGCATGGGCTTGGAAGTCGGACAACGTCTGTGGACATGAGCGACCGCTGTTCATCGGCGAACTGGTATATTAATTATAGCTGGTGCCGCATAGTCATCCACGAGCATGGGTGCGGGCCCGGCAGTCGCTATAAGTAGCCACAGTACGCGACATCAAATACACTTATGAGTAAGGCGGGTCGTCGTGCGTTGCCTGTTTGAGCTACCAAGCGTAGCTGATGCCTTTTAGTCAGCGCTGCAAGTTGACACTAGCCGAGTAACAAAATTACGCGACGCCAAAAACAACTGAGTATGACCGATCGTCACGGAACGTTAGATTGGGATATCACACATAGTTGAGTCCTCGTTTTTACCGGCCCGCATGGATACTAGCCTAGTGTTTACCATAGGTAGAGAAGATGAGCGATAACGCGTACAGTATGAGGGGCCATTCCTGGCCACTGAATTAAATTGCCGTGCATAATCGGTGTAGCACATAGACAAAGGCCTAGGAGTAACAACATGTAGCCGAGGTGAGCGGGAGCTGCCAACGTTAGCATGGTGACCGGCAATGGATACCCTTACTTGCCATTGTATTATTTGCGCGTCGTGTTTTCTATCTACAGAGCGTAATATTCCTCATAGAAATGACCGTTTTGTTAGTAATTTGCCCGTAGATATCTGATGACGTTGCATTATCCAGAAGTTAATTATGCATATCCGGGATTTCACGGATTCAGGGATGGATACACAGGATCGAGGCATTCGTCCAAGATTCCCGGCGTCGGTTTTGTTCTTGTAGTTCGTTGGCTCCAAAAAGGGTGTTGGACTACTCTTCAAGCGCTGCTCTGCTCTACTGAGCGCTGGGCAGTAAGCTTGCAAGCGCAAAAACTAGCATGTACAAGCGTCCAATATTGCTTTGAACTGAGTTCTAGATGGAGCGTAGGCAACCGTAGAAGGGAGGTTATTACACGCAGCAAATACCCGAAATGAAAAAATTTTGCTCAATTAAAGTGTGCGATGTTAGCTTGAAAATCTTGTTACCATTGCCTGCCGCGTGTTTCCTGAGTCCACAATGAAAAACCTCTTGGCCAGGCCATGCTCAAGCAAGGCAAAAGTAAGATATGGATCTCCTCAGAGGCGCGACACTCCAGGAGTTGTGTTTCTTAGTCCATCGCTTTCAGGCCGGTGAAAATCCTCGCAGCAGCTCGTTTGACACGCTCAGTGAAGTTCATGTCCTTTGTGCGTTCTGAATAGATAGCTTCGTTAGCATATCCAAGAGATGGTCTGATGTAGGCCACGTAGAGTATTCGGAATTCCTCGCGAGTAATGCACCGAATCATCCGTAGAATGTCACATGCCTTTTGAGCCGATTTTATGTGGTGCAGTAGGAAGGACATGATTTTAGAGGGTCAGATAACTAAATACTTTTGGCATCTATCCTCCTGATGTCTTCTGGTCCATTCCCACGACGCATGAAAAGGCATTTGCTGAGTCTCCTCTGAGTGACATATGAACGTACCTTTCATCATTGAGAGGAAGGTGACAGTCTATCAACCACCGTTTTGCAGCGTTTACATCCACTTAGAGGGTGCTGGCATAAAAATTCCAGTACTTCAAGTCGCCTGCAAAAAACGGTCATGGACTTAAAAGAATATCTGGAAGGTCGTCGACGTATATCAAAAAGAGCTCTAGTCCTAGAATGCGGCCTTGGAGAACTCCAGTAAAGACCAGCGCCCGAGAATAGAAGGTCAAACCTACTTTCACTCTGAATGTCTTGTCTGATAAGAACTCCTCGATTCAATGTCAAATTTTCCCTTAAATTCCATAAATCTCGAGTTTGCGGAGCAGTGAGACGTGTGTGAAATGATCGAATGATTTGGAGAAGTCAAAAATTATGGCATCTAATATGAGGCCCTCGTCCTTGGCTTGGGTTAAGCTGTCCATAACTACGAGCACGGTCATCGTGCGAGAACAGTTCGGAAAAAGTCCATGGTGAAGTAGAAATATCAAGTTGGTAGTAAAGTGATCTATGATGGCTTGCTTCAGAACGCGTTGCTTCACCTTACAAGACACACTAGTGAGGCTAATGGGCGTGTAGTTTCCGGGCGATGGTCGGCCACCAGTTCTGTAGATTGGCGTGACAATCGCTTCCTTCCGAGCAGAGGGAAGGTTTCTTTTGTCAACAGACTGAGGAAACATCAAGTAAACATTTTTGCCACCGCGAAAGACATTCCTTCAGGATCCACTGATGGACCTCATTTGACTTCAAAAAGGGGAATGGGTTGGTCTTATGCCGCAGCTGACGAATGTCTTCTCCGTGAAGACCGAATTGGTTAGAGTTCGTTCGTAGTTGAGCCTTGACAAGAGTAGATGCAACATGGGTTGAATAGAGACCTGCATAATGTTTTCTGTAGACCTCAGACACCAATATATGTTCACATGTGGGTTCCATGTTCCTGCTCATCATGAAGAATAAGGTTGTTTTATATATTCAGCGGTCTCATATTTAAACGGCACAGTTTTCCATATCCGGGGGAGGCTTAGAATAGCGTCTTGGTTTTGTACGCATCATCGGCGGGTTTCTGATATACAGCGGTTTCGCATTTTGCGAGATGTCAACCCCGTGTCACCTGCAGTCAACTCCGAAAACTGTTAAGACTGCTTTTCCAGAAGACGCCAAATCTTTTTAGGCAGGTTGCGGCCCATCTGACCGCATGCTGTTTTTAGGCAAACTTTGCGTCAGCCTTATGAACCTTCTGGACAGTGGTCCTATATAAATTTTATACTTAAGCTACTTTTAACTTGTTCAAGGATAGTGGACATTCCTGAGAAGTCTGCGCGGCAAAAGTTTTCAATCCGCGTATGAGTTTCGGGATTTCTGGCCCAGTGGCAGATAAAATCAAAGTTTAGCACACAGTGGTCGCTGTGTCCCATTGGGGCATTAAATAACACGTCATCGACAAAGTGTCATTCGTTGTTGATGGCCAAGTCCGAGTGGGTTTGTTGTCGGCACGCGTGGTATCTGGTGGGTGCGACCATATGCTGAATCAAAGCGCTCTGTTAAACGACTTTATTCAACGCGGCTGCGGTTAATTTACTTCATCCGACGCGCTTAAGCTCTATCCAAGAAGCCTTTGGAGCATTAAAATTACTTGCCAGCAAAAGTTGAGACGTTTGGCATCTGGATGAGATTTGCTCAAGGGTTTGTATGAGGAGTTGGCCATTTTCTGGAGGACTGAAGCGCAACGTTAGACCACACCGAGGACAGAACAGTAAGGCGCAGTGGAATTTGGATGCACAGTACACCGCACAAAGGTGAAACAGTGGTATCAGGAAGTACAGTCGGGATGAGCACCGTGTCATGCGAATGCAAAATAACCCCATCAGCACCCTCTTGTTTTGAGTCAGCTCGAAAAACAGAGTAGCCGTCTGTCAAGATCTCCGCAGCAGAGACATCTAGTGTGAGCCAAGTTTCTGTAAGTGCAAATATGAACAGTCGTTGCAGGCGAACTAGACGCCTAATGTAGCAAACTTTGTAGAAGAGGCTAATGTAGTTTTTGAAATAGCATTTCGACACTGTGCTGACCTCGAAGGTGATAAGCCGACAGGTGTACAATCAGAGAAGTTAGCAGATATAGCAGCTGTACGCCGGGTTTGAGGTCAAGCCTGTGAAAAGGCATCTGTCTCATACTTCTCTGCTTCCTGTCTTGTGGTTCTGAGGGGTGCTTTCCATTTTCAGGGCTTTTTACTTCGCGGGAGCTGAGTTGGCGGGGGCCCTTTAACTTTGGGGGACGGAGTTTGTCCCCCATGGGCAAAAATTTCGACCGCTGCGGTTTGTGATTTGTTCAGTGCTACTATATTTGTAATTGTTGAGGATTTGGGGCAGACTTCTGCCTGTTTGAGTTTTTGGGCATTTTGGTGCCAGTTAATCAATAAGGTGCGTTTGTGAGGCCCCAAGCGTTCTGTTGGCGCTTCCATTAGGCTTCTTTTCGCGGAGGAATGCACCTTGAAGCAAGCCAGCGATTTTCTGACTTGCTGAGTCCTATGTCTTTTGTTTGACTACAGTCGCCTTCCCTTTGGTGTTCGTATTGATTACAGTGTCACCCGCGTAGCTAACCGGGCGTACGCGGAATTTTTCTGTTCGATGTTGTCAGGTTTGTAGCTTTGGCTTCCGGTGTCCTGGTCTGCGACGGTGTCCAGAATGGAAGGGGCCGCTTTTGAAGGAGTAGAAGTGAAGACAGATAGTGTCACATTCTCAGTGGCTGTGGGTTTCTCGCAGCGTTCCTCGCTGTCAAGGTCAACTTCACACGTCTGACTCAGACCTGCTCGGAGGTTGTGACTACGGTGTGGATTTCATTGCTGCGCCTTTTCGTGTGTTACGGATATAATCGATTATAGCCTTACGTGTCTTGGTCGCTGCGTCCATGCGGGCATGCATTTTCCTTAGGATTGCTGTCTTTAGTACCCAAAAGGTCTGTGGTGGTTGAGAAGAAACCGCAAACCACAGTCTTCCCGGTTGTTTCGGTGTGCTTTCAACAGCACAAGTGGCCAAAACCACCATCGGTTTGTCCATGAGTTCAGTGTTGGACGAACTGTTGCCAAGCGAATACCTGTTTCGCACTTCTCTCCTGTAGCAGCTGTTTCTAGCCTTCTCAGGTTTGAGCTTTGAGAGGACACTAACAAGGAGTGACCGGGCCTGATTCGTTGGCTTGATTTGACTGGAGAATGACTCCCAGACGACCAGCAAGCGTTCCCATAAAAACTTGTACACTAAGGACTCCGTAGAGGTCTTTATTGCCGCAATAAAGGGCTAAATGAACTTCTCCGCCAGCGGGCCCGGCATGCATAGCGCTGGCTACTCGCTCAGAAGAAAAATTCCATTATAAACTTTCGCCCAGGTTGCTTTGTTCTATGGGTTTGTATCCTCCAGGGCTTGAGAAAGGAGCGCCAGTTTTGCGTCGAGCATCTCGGTTAAAGCGAACATTCACAGTGACATTCCCGACTTAGGAAGTACTTATTTAAGCAATTTATGTGTTCCGATTTAGTTGCGAAATGCTTTGCACCCTTAAAATAGAGGCAGCTAGCGCGGACAAATGGGTCAGGTGAGTGAGCTAGTTGGCTTACCTGGTCGTGCTGTAAACGCGTGCATTTAAAGTGCCATCAGTCCCTTCGGGTGTTTCATTGCATACCGCGTCCTACATTCCACAGACACCCATTTTGTACACATCTGTTTTGGTTCACCCATGGCCGTGAAAGGCAGCCTGTGTTGATTTGGGCCATGACTAAGATCAGGTGTACTGAGTGCAAGCTCACAGTGGTTATCACACAGATTTTTTAAAGTAAATGATTTAACAGATGACATGTGAGAACCCTGTAAATAGACTGAACATTCTGTCACAAATTTGTGCGAGTGAGAATCGGAACTGATGATTAAAGGGAATTACTCCCAGAAGTGAATCTCGCATTGCCCCTGCACCTTTTATGCAGATGTTTAATACCGTTAATAATATACTAATATATATATATAATATATATGTATAATGGAAGGCGAGCTCCTTAGAAAAATGTGTTGTGCCGAGATTCGTTGAAAAATCTCATCATATTTTTCAAACCTGTGGTCTATAAATCAAACAAACGTCAATGGCGGACGTTACTTGCACTGGATATTATACAGATGTAACCTCATTCTTAAAGAATGCTGGAGAAATTCAAAATATACCAAGATGCAAGTTCGTGATCAATCTCCTGTAAACCGGTAACAAAATGTTAATCGCTGATGGTACTTGACGTCAGAATTTTGCTCACACAGACAAAATCCTATAAGCAAGATATCACCAAAAGGTGCAAATGGATTGGACCAACTGTCCGTAAGAATCAAAACTTCGAACACCCCGCAGTATTTGCGAAAATAATTCAGGGTGTGCTTGTATTGAGTAGCTTAGTGTGAAAGCCCTGATGGATGAATTTCGTATAGTGCGCCTAACTTTTTTTTAAAATAAATGTACTAAATTGAAATTGGTTTTACCGCTGAAAAATCGCTGGGTGAAAAATAGCCATGGTGTGAAAGAAAAATTTCTTCTCGTTCAATAACTCTACCTGAGGCCGTGCCTCGGACGCACAATGCAGATTTCTGCAAAAACCGTTTTGGGTGAGATAAAAACTTCCACATCAAAATGTTGTATTTCCGTGCATGTGTTCAGTCCAGAGGCCTCCCTCAAATACGTATTTCTTGCGATTTGTTTTAATCGATCGCTTTTCGAAATTTTCGGCGCATATTTGAGTTTGAACTTGCTGTGCTATGCATTCGGAAGTAGCAGCACGAGAGTTTGTTGAGAAGTTTGAGGTTGCATCGTTGTCATCCTCCACGGCATTTGAGAAGGCTTGAATCAATACACGAATGATAAATATGTGGTATTTGTGCGTTCATGCAGTAATCAAAACACCAACGAATGTGTGTTACAAATGCAGCGGGCGACCTCCGAGACCAAAAGGAATCGGAGAATCCAAAGAAGCTAGTAAGCTGAGCTTATATGCTAACAAAAAAACCGTACGCGAAGCACCGGCTGTTCAACGCGGTTATGTCTACGGAGCAAAGTAACCAACTAGCAGTCGCCCCTTTTCTTTCAGCACAACCATAAGGTGTCAGCTTTTGTACGATCGGCTCTCGGTTAATAGACGGCTAAACTGCAGGGCCCTTCTGAAACATGGAACGCCGTCGTGTGAGGTGCGACAGTTTGTGCCCGACGAATTCAGCATGATCCTTACCACTCAGAATACATACTACTACTGCTGGAAGTGCCTACCGGCTCTATTGAGAAAGTGCCGCATAGTTGGGTTTTATTTCGGCAGGTGGTACGCCTTCCGTCCTGGTTAAACTCTTGGAGGCCTTCCTCTGACAGTCAGAGGAAGGATACTATGGCCTCAAACGCTTCTCTCGATGATAGCAGACAGCGTTTTTCCGACGCTTTCCAGTGTAGTAAATGTAGAGGAAATGCACGCAACATTTCACCTTGGGTAAGTTTTTTTAAACACCAAACATTTGGCCCGTAAATACCAGCTGTACACCATCTTGATAAAGGACGGCATAAGACCCGGAGGTACGGTTATGTGTGCGTTCGTGGAGAGCTAACAGTTTGTCCCATGCACAAACTGTTTGGTTTATTCGACAAAACGATGAGCAAACATTGTCCAGTTAAGAATTTGGTTATGGACAAATCAGCGGCGCAATTGCGGGCGGTAATAGTCGCGTTCGGCAGTGACGTGATGCTTTGTAACTTTCACATACAAAAAGCCGCTAAGACGCATGCATCATTTAACGCCCATGTGTTTTTGGTCATAGACACCCTGCAAAGAGCCATCACGCATGGCTCGCTTGAACAACGCTGTAGGTGGGTTTGTGTTTATCATATTACAGGCAAACAAATTCCGGCAAAATCTGCAGCTTCTGAGCCGCACGGACACGATTTGTTTCCTATCTTACGGCCTGCTGAGTGTACATGGCCGAAAAACGGACCATACAAGCACAGTCCGGAATGGTTCACTTTGGTAATGTGACCAACGCCTGTCTAAAGAATGCAAACGATCGTCTTAAAGACTGGGTGCACAATTCCGATACGCTGGAGCACGTCATACAAAAGGGGACCCGACATGCCGAGTGGCTCATACGGGAATTCGAGATGCATACATCGTAGCAATGTTACAAGCGGCCAATCATCGAGGGTGAAGCCTACGTTTTTAGCGTGGTCTGTCGAATGACCACCTACGCATATTCTCTCGTTTCCAGGCATCCACGGATTCACGGATTCATCGAGTGAAACATAGGATCGAGGCTTTTGCCCAAGGCTCCCGGGTCGGTTTTGTTCTTGTCGGTCAGTGGATTTCGATCACCCGAAAGGCACAGGTGAAAAAGGGTGTAGCATTGCTCTTGATATGCTCAGCGCGGGACAGTATGCTCGCCAGCGTGAAGATTCGCATAAATAAATGTCTAATAGTGCTTTACACTGGGTTCTCAAAGGAGCGTGGAGGGAGGAAGGTCATTCCATCCAGCTGATACCCGAAATGAGAAAAACGTTTGTCTAATGAATGTGTGGAGGGCGCTGTCGTTAAAACTCCAGGATTTCAAGTCGTCCGCAAAAGGTAAACACGGACTCGCAAGAATGTCTGGGAGGTCGTTGACGTAGATCAGAAACAGGGGTGGTCCCAAGACGGAGCCTTGAGGAACTCCAATGGAGACCGGCGCTGGAGAGGAATAGGTCGAGCCTA
>NW_008751665.1:632572-639404 GCF_000715545.1 Opisthorchis viverrini
TGCAAAAGCTGAGGCAGTTTGCGGACAAGCATTTCAACTGTCTCTGCTGCCTCCGAGGGTGAGGAGCCGAAAGTTGAGTGGCCAGGGTTTTTAGCAGACTTAATAGTTGGGCACCGGGTTTGAGTCCAAGGCTCCAAGGGGGCCTCTGGGTCGATGTTGTCTGCTTCCTGTCTTTGTGGCTTCTGAGGGTGCTTTCCGCCTGCGAGGTTTTTTCGTTTCGTGGGAGCTCGGTTTGCCCGGGTCTTTTGGCTTTGGGGGACGGAGTTTTTTCCCATGGGCGAAAATCTCGACCGGTGCTGTTTGTAGCTCTTTCAGCATCCCTTTTTCGTTGTCCAGATTTGCTGTGGATCAAAAGCTTCCTGCAACCTTTCGCCTTTCTGTATTCTTGGGTGTTTTGGCGGAGTTTGACCGGAAAAGTGCCTCCGTGAGGCTCTGAGCGCTGGGTGGTGTCACCAAGAAGTAGTGATTTTGGTGGCGCTCCCAAGCGGCTCGTTTTCATGCAGGACTTCACCTTGAAGCCAGCCAACAGCTTTCTAATCTGGCGAGTTTCATGTGGCTCGTTTGGCTGCAGTCGCTCTTCTTTCGTGTTTGTGTGGACACCCGATCCGCCAGCGATCAGCGATCATTCAGACCCGCAACCGTTGAGGTTGCCCTAGGATAGTGTTGGAAAAGACAAGGTCAGGTCAAGCTAAGTACTCTGACTTAATTTTGTGGTGCAAAAACCCAAATTCTACCAGGTAGTACACACTTGTGCTAGAGAATGCACATATTTTTCCACCAGGCGATGTGGCTCGCTTGCATGCACCCGTCCTCTGTATTTAAAGATCAGTCCGTTCTATGCAGCAGTAACTGTTCTTCATAGAGTTTGACTTAGCATGCTTCCTAATTGACCGACGATGACTGTCGGATTAAAACCTACCGGAAAATTAGTGCCAGTCCCACCTGCTCTCTAAACAACCGTCGACGGCTTTTGACGGCCTTTGTGCTGGATAAGCTTCGGAAGCCGGAAACCAGGAGGGTCAGAGGCATCTTTAGGCAATTGATTGTTCAAGGGCAAATCCTGCTACGTCAATGCTCAAAGCCTGCAGCTGACGGCTTGCCGTGGGTGGTCGAAGAAGCTGCACTTCAACCCAGAGGCCGGTCTAGGTACACAGACTTGGACTTCTGTGTGATCCGTGACCGTCCGACTGCCACCAGTGACCTCTGGTGTGTAACGGATCGCGTATCATATCACGCCGACTATTGTGATGGTGAACCTTGCCCGCTGTGCGGTGATACTCGCCAGGCTTGTCACAAAGATGTTTCCACATGAAAATTGATTACTCTTCGTACTCCCCCCCGACACACCCAGAAAACGCAAAGGTGTATTTGCCACCCAGTCTTATGCTGCTGACCTGGACGGAGCACAGACTCCCAGAACAATGTGTCCCGGAAATCAGTGCGCCCGAGTTTTCGGGCCCAAGGAGGAGCCACTCGACAGCTGTAAGTAAATGTTTGGCTACTACGACTAACGCTTTAGAGCACCAGTTAGATAAAACCCATCAGCTCCAGACATTTCACCCGTTAACGAGACCCCATGCATTCCATGTAAGTCTCGTATTCCTTGATTGATTCAGTGAGTAGGCATGCGAAATAGACGCTGAAGATGGCATTGAGCGAACAGGCATCTGTGACATCATAGCCGCTGAAATGTTCACATATTAGGGTGAGTACTTATACCAGTTTGTCGGTCGCCCGACTTATGATGATTTTTCGATAACCTAACTTGCATCTTCCTCGGCAAAGTGAACCCTCCTCACAAAGAAGATCATGCAACTCCCGGTGAGACATATGTACTCATCAAAACGACCAACACAGCGCAACTTTTTATGTCGTCTATTTTGAACCTTTTTCTTCGGCAGAGATGGATGGGTGCGCACCAGCCAGTAGGTTCCATGTAGCCAGTTGATTAGGTTCCAGAGACCACTACCCGCATGTTATTCATGTGCGTCAGCTAGGTTCGTTCAGTCGTCCGCTAGGATCGACATAGATTCCACGTGGCGAATCAACCAACATCAAGGTCTTTTTAGAATATTTCGCCAGCTATGTGAAACACCCTGCTGTTCATCAACAAACTTTCACCCCTTTTCGCCAATAATGAACACGGACTACGATACTTTAGCTGGCATTCACCATTTTACGGATGATCCGACGCACCTCCTCCCGTATTACTCGGACCTACGTCAGACCGCTCCTGAGATACGCCAACCAAATTGTCCACTCAGGACACACGTAAAACATCACCCTCATTGAGCGCGTCCAGTGAACAGCTACGAAAATGCTTGCCGGCCTCAAATCCGTGGACTACGAAACGCGCCTCGCGATGCTTGATCGCTTTCCCCTGGAGTGACGTTGCCTCCGAGGGGATCTAATTCTTACTTACGCCCTGTTTGAACAAAGCTTTGCAAACGGGTTTCTCCCCGTTGATCCAGCAAACACCCGGCGGGGACATAGTAAGAAGACTTTCAAGGTCAGAGCGCACATATTCACTACTCAAAATTCTTTTCTCATTTCCGGTAGTAGCTGCGTGGTATTAGCTCCTCCGGCAGGTTGTCCACGCTCCTTCTGGAACCCAGTTTAAAACAGTATTAGACATTTATTTATGCGAATCCTCACGCTGGCGAGCATACTGTCCCGCGCTGAGAGTATCAAGAGCAGTGCTACACCCTTTTTTCACCTGTGCCTTTCAGGTGAACAACAGTCACTGACCGACGAGAACAAAACCGATCCGGGAAAACTGGGCAAAAGCCTCGATCCTGTGTATCAATCCGTGAATACGTGAATCCGTGACAGCAATTATCGAGAAATGGTTGTTAGCAGGGACGCACTTCCGCATATATTTCATCCACAAAGGCCATGTAGGGTGTAGAATGTTGACAGAATTATTTGAGCTGGAAAGCTATCTGAAACTTCCGTCCATTGTAAAGGAGTCAGCGTTTTTCACAATTCGCGTTTTCTTATAACACTAGGCAACGCCGGGGGTGTCTACTGACCTTGAAGATTCGCTCATTAAAGAAATCACAACAAAAGTTAATTTGCAGTAATACATGAACATATACATCAGACGATTCTACGCTATGAAGTAGAAAGTCTGAAAATGTCGTGTCTTCCGGGATTTCAATTTCATTGCGCGAATACCGAGCTACAAGTCCGGCTTGTTTAGTCTGCTCGAAATAACACCACGACGATAACCCCGGCAATTTAAAGGGCATGCGAGAGACCAATCGTAATGCCTAAGAGTGTTTACTCAAATGCTTGCAACGTTTCCTAAGGTGAACCTTCAGGTAAACCTAACTGATCATTAAAAACATCTGTAGTTGTGTTTATCCTTCCTCTACCGTCGATTGATGACCTCGCTCCGTTTGATCTTATCAACAATCGGATAATATCTTGATTCTTGTAGTGGTCTTGTTACCCAAAAACTACTCTGCCAGGGGTCTATGAGAAAGCAATAAAAATAACAGAGGTAGATTGGGTATACGACAATAAAGAGGGTCAAATGAAACAGGCTCACCAAGAATCGTTTTCTTTAAAAGAGTTCGTCGTTGGTGAAGATCACTATTACCACAACTCTTCTAGTCTTCATTTCTGTGACCTATGAAGAGTTCATGAAAGGCTATGCAGGATTTGAATGACAAACATAACCTTACTTTGGATTATGCGCACTGCTCCTTTAAGTCCAACTTTTGCCGGTGGTACTGACGCCGAATTATAATCACTTCGTTATGTGGTGATGCGTCCTTGTCGTAAGCAGAACTTCGAGAATCGCGCGGACCAACTGGGATATTGGTGACAGACCTGATAACGGGTACACACTAGGAAAATTGTTGAACAGATATCCATTGGCTGATCGGTTCTTGACATAAGATAACAAACAGGATAGGGCGCTCACAACTTGATAAAGCGTAATTTTTTCAGAGAAGAGTTCGGATCTCCTTATTTTGCTCACCACCGAAGGAAATAATTTAACCTTATAACTAACCCTCTGGCTGTAGTGTTAGTGCTGTTTTGTGCAACCACATAGTTGTTATGTATTAATTGCGGAATTATCAGTGAAGGTCAAGTAGATGAGAGTTTGTGAGCGGGGTAGCGAAAACTCTGCGTATATGCGCCGGTGCGTCGATGATCCTGCTTGTAGTGTTGGCTTGACGGGAGCTGTTCTGAACAACTTCCTGTATCAACTGGGTAAACACATACAAGAACTACTGAGTCCGACTAATACTAAGTTATGTTTCAGGTACGTTAGCGCCGGCAACATACTGATGCAGCCAGTGAGCTAGTCACAGCATGCACACTTGGTTTGGTCATCTGTTTGTTTATCAAACCAGCTGCAGTGGTTAATCCGCTCACGGATTCACCTGCTACAAGCTTCTAAGCGTGAATGGAGGGAATTATTTATACCATCATCAGTCGTTGTCATCATGCGTAATCATCACTAGAGACAAAAACCTCGTTTTCAATACTCATGCGCCACTTTCCAACAAACACAAGGTTTTCCAACTATAGCTGAGATCTCAAAGTGAAAATAAAAGAAGTGGATGCACCGGAAACCTGATACTGGTCCATGGCAAGAATTTTGAGGTAACTTTGCCTCTCACCCATTCAACCAGACAATCCAAAAAGTAACTTACAACGCAAACACCACTGAGATGCCAGATGGTTTTGTGACAGACGTACCTGCTGTAAAACCAAATATGCGTTTTCTGGAAACCTTGCTACGGATACATCGATGACATCCGACACATACAACCCTTCCAAGATACCTGTCCCTTCATATATCACAAACATACAAAATGCAGCTTTTACTGTAGCTTGTTACGCGCCACTATTGAGACCCGGTGATATTAATTTCTGCCATCATAAGTGAAACAAATGAGCAGACATGATTCGGGCTTCTGAGATTCGTACATCGACTTCATCAGACACCTTTATGTGAAATTCCAGTGCTCTTTCTTGAACTGCAAAATACTTTTCAGAGACTGCATGTTTTAAAGCACGACTTTTTACTTTGGAGGTTCAAGGCGCAAGCCAGAAGTTGCTATGATGGTAGTCAGTTTATTCGAAAGCACATGTGATCAAAAATGATGATGATATCCTCTGGGTACTCCAGAGCGGCAAGGTCGTCCATCAATGATCTGTACAGCTGGGTTTTAAAAATCTCCTAGCGTACGCCTTATTATTTCGTCGATATGAGTTTGAACAGATATGAAGTGGACATGCATCCTTGTTAAAGACCAATTTTTGGGGTAATCATAGAGTGATCCTCACATCCTGATGTGTGAATATAAGAGTGAGTGCAAGTTTTGAAGATTGGAACTATTATAGACTCGCTGCATTTGACTGGGACGGTCTATTTTCCAAACCAGACGCGAACCAGCTAAACAAGGCCTGCATGGAGAACTTAATGCCGTCCTTGAACATAGCAAATAACTTCGTTGGACCAGGAGGGTGACTATGTTTGAGTAGAAGAATACACTCGGACACTTCTCGACTTGAAGGGGGATCCATATTCACGGTGCGCTCTTCAGTTGAAGGCCCGTCTATCTCCATCTGGAAGCCAATCATAGGCTCGTAGAATCGTCACTCACATCTATGTGAAAAATGCCGCATATAGCTCAAATGTTGATGTCACAGTAATGGCATCAGAAAATCCAAAGTAATATACATTTAACTTTTCTAAGCTCAAAACACCACAACTTAGAGACCACGTATAGTACCCCTGTGGAAACTTCAGTCCTCCCAGTGTACATCACACTAACATGATGGGCTTGAAGAATGGACCCAAATATCATCTCACGCTTTGTGGGAATTTCTTCCCGCATGAGTTATTTCTGACAGAAACCTCGCTGGATTATTGTATTCTTGGCTCACCAGCTGAACCACCAGACATGCCGATCATATAACTGAAATACAGGGAAATGTATAGCACTTAAAACTCGTTACTCACAAAAAAGGAAACTCACGACGCCAAATAGCGAATATAGTCTCTCTAGGACTATATATATAATATCCAGATAATACATGGAATAAGGAACTCAGTAATTCAGGACACTGCATCTGATAATGCGCATTCCTGTTACTTCGAACATGACAATCTTGGTATACGACACCTCATCTGTTGGAAGGTCGGCCTCACACCTAGAGTGCTTGCATCATAACTAGATTTTGCGCTAACCCACGATACCGTCACCAACACTGAACGACTCAAATCAGTGCTACCGAACTGATATTCCCACTTCTGTTTGTCACTAGCATAAGGTGTCAAGCACCGTTACCTGTGTTAAGATATCTTAGAGCGGATGTCTTGTAGCATCCATGCTATTTCAAACTGAGCAATACCGCAACGCCGACAACGGATTCAGTCTCAAACAAGCAGTGGCATACGCGGTTATAAGTTATTCAACTGATTCTTATGGATAATGAACAAAACGTTGTCTCATGGCCACCAAAAAGGATCTGTTGTTTAAGCGGCAGACGTAATATTTATTCAGCTTTACATAACCCAGTGACTTTTGAGCAGCGTACGAATCATTACAACACTGTGGCATGAAAAAGCAAGGAACAACCTTGCTACAATTAAGCAGAATGTAGCAATTTTATCCACCAAATCTACCTTAGTCTGCCTCATCCGAGGGGCCTGCCAGTGCGTTGGCTGCTAGGGCATGTGCAGTTCACTATGATAGCACTCAGCCAGTTTACCACCAGACACCCAGAGCCTCGACTCTGACAGCTTGCTATCGAAATGTCTTGTAACAGTAGTGCAAACAATGCCAAAAAGACCGAGCTTAAAGAA
>NW_008751665.1:644391-702341 GCF_000715545.1 Opisthorchis viverrini
CGACCGTATTGGATAATGCGCCGGCGGTCACGGTCAACCGTTGGGCGATCGGTGTGTGCGGTTTTTGGGGCCGACATTTTTTAACCCGCCCTTCCTCGGGGGAAGGCAGCACCGCTTCTTCCATAAATATAGACATGCTGATCGCCTGGAGGGAACACCTTACTGCCTTCACACTCCTGTCGCAGAGGACAGTACGACTTTACCCCCAGACCGCCTCGTACCACGATTACTCGTAGTGCGGGGTCTCGCTGCTCTTGTTCTGGCTGGTCCCCTTTGGCCTTCCTGGCATGGTTGTTGCATGCAGAACGAAGTTCCAGCCATTGTAGTCTGCGGGATCGCTGCAGCACTCAAGCCCGACCACCACGTCTAGGTGGCAGGTGTCGGGCAATTTTGGCCTTCCTGGCATGGTTGCACCTTGCAGAACGAAGTTCCAGCCATTGTAGTCTGCGGGATCGCTGCAGCACTCAAGCCCGACCACCACGTCTAGGTGGCAGGTTTAGGTCGGGCAATGAGTCTATAATGGTTGCTTGTACGGTAAATTCAAGAATATCCCCGGTTAATCCTTCAGAAACGCAATTTCAGGTTATAATCTTTTTTGTTTTCAACAACCTTGATTCCTATACGCATTATTGTTAACGGCCTTTAAGTAATACTGAAAAAGTCTAGGAAAGACAATAAACAAGCTCCACGGTTTTCGTTTGGTAAAGTATACCTTCAAAGCTGGAGTATGAAACTGAGTTTTGACGACTTCCTTTTTAATAAATACATGAATACTTCGCGCTTCTGTATAGGCGTTGCGCTGTCACAGTTCTTGGCATCCTGAAAATGTTTTCTATTGTTTTTAGTTGGATATAGGAAGATTGAGTCAGGAGTATAGGATCCATTTTCGCATTGTTTACGCTGCATTCCGATGGCATAACTTTCCCTGTTGATGTGTGGTGAGAGGGTTTCTTCTATTTATGAGCTTTTGCTCGCCGGTGCATATTTGATGACAAACAAGTTAAGGCCCGATAAATACCGTCCTTCATTTAAAATGAATATGTTCTTTTACACAGTACGCGATATCTATTCCTCATCTACATATCAGTGTTTTTCTGCCAAGACTTGCAAGATTGTATAGCCCTACCAATACGCCAGTTGGCGAATTCTTTTATCTTAAACTGCAGTTTATACACAATTAGCAGGTTGAATATGGTCACACAGGGTACAATATCCATGTTGTCATAGAAGATTTATCGGTGTTATAGCTTACGTAGCCACTCCACATTGACAGGTATTAGTTCGCTATCGTTGGACCTGAAAGGTTGCTTTGTCCTCAAATTCACATCTAACATGGTGTGTAAAATCAGATCTTCAGGTAATCCTCTGGTACGCCCCTAATTAGTTTTACAACTGAGAATAAAGTCTCAAAAATTCCACGGCCTCATGGTTGGGCACAGCGGTAAATGAAGAATCACTGTCAACAGCAGATGAATTCCTAAAACGCAACACGTGCCCATCAAGGTTCTTCGATAGGTTAGAAGAACCCCTTGATAGAAATCGTTTCATCGTCGAAAGAGTTCTTTTGGTGTGGAGAATAGATAGAATGTGATTAGCTCGGAAATGTTACTTTTAGTCGACTTGACATATTAGTAGCCAGTAGGTATTGTTCTAAAGTGGGTCACATCTTAGTTACGTTTGTAGCGTTGGACTGGTCATTTCGTCGGCGGTCAAGTAATCTTAGCCGCTGTAGTCCCAAAATATTAAATTTCAGTAAAGTAAAGTGGCAAACTACTGCCCCCTACGCTATAGGCAAGGGGCCTAAAATGTACATAATTACCGAAGCCAGTGGTGCTTGACAAACGTACTGAGGTCAGTGGTGTTGGAAAAATCTACGAGTTAGAAAAAGGAAGGTTCCTTACGCAATCGCGTAAGGGGGACCTTCGTGTAAGGGACCTTCCAACCAGCTGCTTCCAGTGTTCCTACGCGAGCCTCAGAGCATGAGGTCAGTAAAGTTGTTTGGTTTCTGTCCAAGTGACATCCGTGGACTTAACAAATTGATCGTAGTGGTCCTATTTCTACTGCGTGCGGTCTACATTAGAAGTTTTCTCTGGAAAGTGGGGCGTAGCGTTGAGCACCGTTAGACGCAAACACAGTAAACGTGTCTATAATCTAGGGATGGTGTTCATCTACATATACACAACAGATCATTAGTAAGTAAGTTTCGTTGAGTTTTGGTTTATCTCTAGGTTCCATGGGGATTTCGTCGACAACAAAACTGTTTTGGACCATCACCACGACTTACGAAGACAGAAAGTAGTCATCAGCCGATGAAGGTTGAGTTGTAAAGGATCCAGTTGGTGTTCCGTTTTCGTCACCCACCCTATTAATTTACGTACCACTAGTTTTGCTGAAGTTGTACACAGTAAACGCTTGCGGAAGAGTTGAACAAAGTCTAAAGTATTTCATTCTGAAGACTTGGTTCGCGGTTTCCAGGACTAATGATAAGCACCTAACACACAGTATATTCGAGAACGTTCACAAATGGGATTAAAATCGGAAGGTTTCCGTCAAATGTCGAACTAAAATAGCATCTACTGTTGGATAACTTGTTTATTTCGTACTTTACCAGTGCAGTACGGTTAAACTTCACCTAGGTATGCCTGGTCGCTTGCTGGCTTACGAGTGCTTTTTTGGTTTAAATTTGTGCTCCATGTGCTTGATGGATGTAGGTAACAAGGACTGGTGGATTCACAATATAATGATAGTAATATTAACAACAGGTATAATATAATATGGCGGTTTAGCTGAAGCACCCTTCTTGAGCGTAACTGCCATGCTACCCGGCGGAAGCACGATGATTGAGATACTGCCAGGTTGCCCAAGCCTAGGCAGGAGCAGTCGTGATGCAGAGGTCGGGTCAATAGGCTCGCGATTCAACCACTGGGCCATCTTGAGCTCACAACAGTGACAGTAGCATACCATCGGTAGTTATGAATCAGTTTTGGGGAAACAAAGTTCATTTTTCCCCGATCAGCAGACTGAGTAGACTTTTACAGATAAACATCTAGGTTGTTAGAGTTTCGTTGACTCTCCTTGAGACAGTAGCATCTTAGGGATCCTGTTACAGTTGTATGTAACGCTGTATGTAGCCGCGGAACAGTATAGCGACTTCAAAATCCCAAGTTGCTTATACGATGACTTAGCATCCTGCTTCAATAGTGAATGTTCGAATGCAAAGAAAAAGTCGAGGAACTCAGAGTTATCCTCTCACTCTTCGATCATGATTAGACATCTCATAGGTCAATGGTTAAAATCATTCTAGCTTTTCTGTTCCAGCATCCATCATACCAACATCAATGGATTCCACCAGACTGTTGTTTCTGTGGCTTGACCAATTGGCTTGAGCAATTTTAGAGGGTGCGCAGCCGAAGATCATCGTACTGCCGCAATAATTTTTGGCTTGGTTTTAGTGCGCAACTGGTTGTGCATCATCTCCGCAGTTGAGGTGAAGTTTCTGGATATCGGGTAAGTCACTAAATCTTATTCGTTTTCCCTCCATCAAACATCTGTTCAGTTGGCTTGTTAGTTTACTTGTTGTGGGCCCCTTGAAAGCCGAACTAACTAAGTTGTCCAATACAGTTTAGGCAGTCCTGTGCTAGTTGTGGCCAAGGGTTGGAGTTTTCAGTCACACAGTGTTCGCAATGAATAAATAGGCAAGGAGGATTAGGACCTTGAAACTTATTCCAACTAGTTAGCTACGATTTTTCAGGCAGGCGAAAGTAGCTATTCTTTGTTTTCAGAACAAAACATTGTGTTCCTCGCATTCAGTTAATTATGGTCCCCCCGTATGTTCGAATTCTTTGTGTTTTTTGTTTGGTGGCATATGTGGAAAGCCAGAAAGCATACAGAGGTGTGGCTCAAGCTGCCCGTGAAAGGAGGGCCTTAGCTGCGAAGTCATTTATTAGAAAATGCTAACTGAACAGTTACAGACTGGTGGACGGAGAAGCAAAACTCTCATATGCATTTTGTTTACAAAAATTGAATATCCATCCTCTCTTTGGACCTGATTTCCTGAACTCTCCTGGATGTTCTTTGACTGTTGCTCAAATCCAAGCAAATGCTACAAAGCGACTCCACAAATTCCGTAATAGATATCACTTTTCAAGAGACGCGAGGCGGATTTACGAGGGAACATACTACTCGCATGCCTCCCCCGTCAGTAGTATCACCGTTACACCTGTAGTCGACCCCTTACTCTTAATGTCGGGATTCGCATGCACATATGGTACAATCCGAACGGTCTGAGTACTCGCCGATGCCAGAATGGCTTCCAGCTTAATGTAGGAAACCTAGAACAATGTGCATGGAACCACAACTCCTATATTTCAAGAGAGAAAAGCCCTTGGCTCATACACATAAGAGGTTGTGTACAGGTATTAAGCAAAATAATCCACGGCAACCCGAAACGTCGGTTTATGATATCTCATTCCTTCACGTTGTGTTTTGGCGTGAAACTTTCCACGCTCAGTCTGTTCAAGGCGGTCCGAGTCGAGTTTGTCCTGAAACTTCTAAACAAATGAACGTGAGCTTGTAACAAGTCACCGCATATATAGACATAATATACTACTTATTAGGTCGCTGAAAAATCTTCGACAGCCCACGACCGGTTTTGTCCTTCTTAATCTCCTCGGGTAGGCGCATTCCGCTAGTTTTCTTCAACCTCATGTTCCGATTGAACACAAATTGCACGAAGTTGGCGAAATACACTCACTTGCAAACAAATTCGGTTTTCTTGGGAACTTACCTAGAACCCAGCAGAATATTTCGTTCATGATGTTTCCAAGCAGCACATTCAGTTGCTTGTAAACGTCACAAACGAGAGATCTAACTGGGTTCCGTGTGAATCTCCTGCAAAACCAAAGGTAACCACATACTTTGTATCATATAGACGGAATATTTTTTGCCGCTGTGACTTGAAAAGTCTAGGTTGTTTTGAGGTATACTTGTGATCGTAACTAAAGAGCTCATTGAGAGGTAGGTGCGATCTGACGCTGTGTCGAATACATAGGTGACCGACAACTGTATATATGGTTGGAGACGTGTCATCTTCACCAATAAAAAGAATCATCATACTCCTCATCGACAGCATGACATCAGTGTTTAGCGCTGATGCTTTACTATATGATTTTGTTGAATCTCAATGATCTGCTTGATTCCTGCCTCCAGTGGCACCAGCAGTGAGACTTGTATTAGTAGACCAGTGTTGATGAGGGCTGCCTCTTTATCCCTTGTTCCTGCATCTAAACTCACCAGAACCATCCATTTGTTTTAAGCGTTCGCTATCCACTCAGCCTTTCAGCATGTGTTGGGCAGGCTTTCTGCCCAAAACTGTTGTATTTTACCTCTATAACGAAGCCAGTTTGTTACTGGGTAACAATCGTCAGTAGCTTTGGGTCATTTCGTATACGCAGAAGAAATTGTTGGGTGGAAAACGGCCCACAGTAAAGATAGAAACCAACTAGAGTGACCTTGATAATTTCGCTGTCCACGGTGATAACACACACATAATGATGTCATCAAGAGTAGGACAGAACGCTTCATATCAGATCGCTAAGCTCGACTAACAGATCAACAACCCATTAACCCATTAACACATGCTATTTCGATGTATAACCTCATGTTCGACTTGCTTAGATTTTGGTGTCCAAGAAGAATATAAGGTTGACAGAAACCTGGGGACTGCGCATGCCTGATGAACGCCAAGAAGCCAGCCGTCAGGCTTCGAAAAATTTTCAGTAAAGTGTTCCGTCGGGAAAATTCGCCGCGACATGCTAAAATATTATATCTAATGAAACGTGGGACAGCATCCGTGCAGTATATTCAGTCGAAGAATAACCTAAACGAGAGACTCATCTGAAATTCAGTTGAACACCAACTTAATTTGCAACTGACTGTATTTTGCCAATCAGGATTGTTACTGTTTCCTGAAGGGTAACACAAAAGGACCGATGAGAGTGAGAGTAAAATATCCAGGCTGTTTCCTCCTAGTCAGTACGTCCATAACTTTCACCTTTTTGTAATAGGAAAAAGAACTTTTCTTATGAACCACGTTGTCTTTATAGGCCCGACATTAGTTGATGCCGCAAAGGCTTGCAACGAAGAGCATCGGTTTCATCGTGATTCATCTATGATCGTAGATGCACTGCTTAACATCTTTTCTGTCCCGTTTGTCTGAGTGTTGCAGGAGTATTGTGGAGAAAACAGATGAAAGTAGCCGACCAGTCGTTCATTTGCACCGCATGATTCTGTGATCAGTCATATCATTTGAATGCATGCAGTCAGTGTTGGTCTGACGAGGCTAACAAACATATTGGATCCGTACCGTTGAGAGGACGACCAAATGAATTCACTGGTCACCTTCTTCACGGGGAGTTTCTCAAATTGTACAAACGTCCACGAGCTAAAAATGCTCAAACATGGTGCCTCCGTAAAGCAATTGAACAATTTTGATGTCCATCTAGGTGGTAGGAAGAGTGGTGAGAGTTACCAGTGCCTTCAAATCCTCGATCAGGGTTATTTTTGAACTACTTGACACCGTTAAAAATAATTTATTGGACAGATTCAGTATAGCTAATACGGTGGCGATATATCTTCTTTGCACCCAGTCACTTCTAGTTTTATTCAGTCGGTTTATTTTCATTTTCGTGTGTGTGTGTGTGTGTGTGTGTGTAAACCAGGCACCTTAAGCTGGTGGCGATTAGTCCAACGGGATTGTTGTCGGTAGTCTATACCCAGGGTTCTGTGCCTTCTTAGAGTCTAGGAAGCCTTCACCAACTCTGTGAGTTGCAGTCATTTACGATTTCTCATTATGGTTTTGCAAAAATGCCTGGAAATTTCTTTCATGCCTTTGCAAGCGGGCCTAGGTGTTCTCCACATTGCCTTCCGTGCGCCGTTTTCGTCAACGTACTGACAATTTCTCCTCAAAACGTTTGTGAACCAGCTGTCAGGCTGGACGTCACGTCACAGGTCAAAGGACTGAAGACACTCAAGACCCTTCATCCCTGAGGACTGGTACCTGAATCGTTTGACGCCTGGTCTAACCAGATATCGCACCATAAGTCCGATCCACCAGTTGCACAGACTAACAGCCGGTCCATAAATAAAACATTGAACCCAGCCAGTGCGCGCACTCGGGTCACCTATGTCCAATCTGTAGACACGAAACCGCTCTTATGGTTGAGCTTTTCGAATTTCGACCACAACTTTTCAGTATGTCAACGATACCTACAAAATAACTTTCTGTAGTTAGAGCTTTAAACTTATGATAAAATGGTACTCCAGGGTTAATCTCTCTACCGTGATTAAAATATTTATCCCAAAGAGTTTTGCGATTCACTATCATTCAGGAGAATGCTGTTTGAAAATTCCTAATGATGGTTCCACTAACATAATTGAGACAGTCGATTTATAGAAGTTCAACTAGAATGGTCTGTCTGATATGAGTGCAGTTATCTGGAGTCTTGAGAACGTTCATTACGTCACGTGCCCAACCCTACACAGCAACATAATCACTAACGCACCAGTTCAGAAGCCACGTGCTTACAGAGGGCACACTGATTATAGGTTTCGTGTGGCAGAAAAGCAAAACTACACAGTCTTTCCTAACCATTTGTTTAATGTGGCAGTGTACTTTATAGTCCTATTCTCATGACCATTCTGGGGTGGTAAATTGGGCCCCGTCTTCCGAGGAGGGTATTCAGTAACGCTAGTTTGGCGTGGTATTTTGACAAGATTTACTCGAATCCTCAGATGAGATTTTCGCCTTTCGACCTCTGTAGCGTACCGTAAAAATTACTACCGTCTGAACTATACAGTGAAATTTATGCGTCAACGCTTGTTGAAGCTGCATGCTAAGATTTGCGGATCGAACCATTGAATTCACTTGTCTCGATTACTTGCTTTTGTTTTGATAAAAATTATCTTTTCCAACCATTAATATGCGCCCGTCAATTCTATGCAGTTTATGTTTTTATTCCATATACCAAGTAATCTCTGATCAAGTTATTGACTTGCAATTTCAGCTCCTCAAACCATGACAGGTTGTTCACTCACTACCGTCTAAGCCCTGGTAGAGTGCTTCGTTCACGCCTGATGCTTCCCTTAGGACACGTGGCAGCTAAGTACAGGAAGAGTGTTTCTTTTGAGGGATTTGGTTTTCAATCCCGGTATATGAATGAACGTGGGGAATGAATTTTTTGCTCCAAGCTGACAGCTGAAACACTGAATTTCAAATAAGCTGAAGCAAAATACTTCAGAGTCACTGATGACACTCCGTGATACCCGCAATTCTGGTAACGATTATGAGTGTTCTAAACCTTTGATAAATTTAGTTAAGTCTCCTCATGACGTCATCGTTAACATATCGCGTAGAATTATTCACGGACAGTCTGAGAAATTTGACTGTTTGTCTAGGAAAATGCCGGCTCATTGTTCAGGCAAACAATTGTGACAAGTGTATTACAATTTAACTCTGATGCCAACAAACAGTAGCTCGCGAGATTTGGTCCAACCAAACAAAATATACTGACGCGTGCTCCTGGGGTCTGCTGCTTATTGGAAAAGGCTTTTGTGGACCATCAACGACGTGCAGTTTGATTGGCTCAAAAGCGATGAGGCAATGCTGCTTGTTGGGCTCGGGATTGTACGCTGAACAAACAGAGAAACTACGCATTTAATATGCTTCTTTCCAGGGGACAGTAAAATGCATTTTCTACGGGGGTGCCTCAGTCCGGAGAGAATATGCCGTATCGGATTTATTTTGCCTCAGAATAATTAATTTTCTGTTATATCCGAGGCTTTTGGACAGTTGTAATCAGCTGTCATGCTGTCGATGATGATGAATCAGCATGGTATATATGGGAATAATAACGATAACTGACCGGTGGTGTTTGCCAGGTATTTACTTTGTAAATCCTCCACCACCACACGTCATCGGAGGTTCACTGATGCTGTAGGTCAGAGTTGAATAAAATCAAACGCAAAGTGTCGGAAATCAGAGTACCCTTAGATCGGATTCAAATGGAAGTGAAGTGATCAAGACCAGATTGCGAAATTATGGCGACCAGACTCATATTAATGGTGGCACAAAATAGGATTGATAGGGTTTTTATGAATGCCACTCAGTTCCCGAACTAACCAAACATGCTATCACCTTCAAGGCTTGGCTATATGTCCCACACTCTCGCACTTCCTGGTGATCGAAACTGTAGCAGCTGGAGCCAATGTGCATATGGTACACGGTTTATAGCTGATGTGTTGAACTGAGTTGAAAAACGGTCAAGATAACTGACGGTCAGTGTGGCTCAGCATTCGGAGACTGCTCCTTCTAACTAACATGTATGGTCCATCCTTTTCAGCAGCATATTTACGTTTTGGGGTTTCTTTGACAGTCACTAAAACTTTTTGAATTTGCCGCGAGATAATCAGCTTACTCCAACTTCTTGTTCTAGACCTTTGGAACTCACTTCGAATGTACTTTTGCTTCCCATTGCTGCCATGAAGAGTACAAAATCGTGCAAGCCTTTGGTTACCAAACGCGAGAAAAAACTGAATCCAGCGGAATGTATCGTGCCGCGAGAATTTCGGTCCGTATTCGGAGAGAACGCATTTGGATCGGAGCAGATCAATGTGTGTATAAATTCTCTTTTGTGTTTCATTGTAGTTTTTCCGGGCTTAGTTTCCATCGTTCTGGTATAGGGTGTGAGTGATTTCTCAGGCCACTCAAAGTCGTTTCAATAACTATCCCGAAGAGTATGCGTTATCTTTGGGGATTAACAGTAGCATTCCAAACATCACGCAACATTGTTGGATTGATCTCCACAAGTAACCATATAATCTTCACTGAAAGCCATGTGAAGTATAACTTATGTTACATCGGAATCTTTTG
The DNA here is from genome assembly GCF_000715545.1 of Opisthorchis viverrini. Taxonomy (NCBI): domain Eukaryota; kingdom Metazoa; phylum Platyhelminthes; class Trematoda; order Opisthorchiida; family Opisthorchiidae; genus Opisthorchis; species Opisthorchis viverrini. The sequence goes on from NW_008751665.1 coordinate 654,320, forward strand.
TTTTTAGTCCACTTCTGCACAGCCATGTATTTTAGCGGCAGCTAAGAAATCCGGAACACTGTTAGGTCCAGATACACATGTCTGACGGTTCTCACAAAGGACAGCCTCGTGTCTCTGTAAAATCGGAGAACCGACTGGAACTTTTTGTGCAGAGTGCTAACTAAGTAGTTGCCAGCTAACCCGTTAGTGTAGTCCGACTGAGTACCTGTTTGTAGTTATGTTTCTAACCCACTCATCATCTGTTCACACTGAATACATCTCATGCGTTTAACGACTCAATTTGTTACGCCTCCATATCTCGAATACTGCGATATAACTGTGTACTTCGGCTGGAAGTGCTAATTGTCGTTCCTAACTTATCTGTCCTGACCATAAATGCCTTCAGTCTCAATGAATAACTGAAGTGTTCTTGAGATACTAACACTTCAGGGCTACCTCAAGTTTATTGTGCGAATCGTGGTACTAAAAGTGCTTACTCCGAAAATGTAATTGTGCTGGAAATCGATGCAAAACACTAAACGGTTCGAAGATAATCCAACACCGAATGATTGGTAAAACGTAGTGAATTTCTTCTGGAATTTCACTCAATCGCGGCAACTACAAAACATGATAATCCACCTAAAGTAACGTGGTTGTGAAACTTATTAAAGAACCAAAATGCGAATGGCCTGGATAGTTAATATTCAGCATTGCCGTAGAGCACAGCATTGGTCAGGTCTGGTGGGAATATCGGATCAGTAATGCTGAGGAATGCCAAATGGTCTTAGGAAGAAGGAACTCTCCCACGATGGATGAATGACTCACACTTCATAGGTTGCGCTCGTTGGGTTATGTACTCTGCATGTCAGAAGACCGTCTGCCTCGCAGAGCTCCTTGTCCCAGCCCTGTACCGAGTGGAAGCGACTGACAAGTGGACAGTGTATGATCTGGCAACAAAGTACGAAAACACCAACCAGTAAACTTGGTCGGGTGGGCAACTGCCGCCTCCCTGGATGGGGACCCCGGGATTCAAATCACCAGTGGTTGATGACATTGGTGGAAATGGCCCGATCGCGCAGTCGGTCAGACTCGTGCATCAAGGCTATCGTCTTCAGTGTGTAGCTACCCAATTTCCGAACAAACTGAACATGTCTTCGCCTCCAGGGCTTGGTCATATTTTTCACTTTCCCGTTTTCCGGCGATAAAAACTGTAGCAGCCGGAACCATTATTCCTATGACACACGGTTCATAGCTGATAAATTGAATTGGATTGTAGAGCGCAATTCAAATGGAACTTTTGGCAAAAATTGAACGGGAGCCCACCTATGTTGTTCATCATTGATATACACATGAAATTGGCTTACTCTACAGCCATTCGAATGTACATCCGGGGATCGAATTCATTTTGCCACTTCACGGAAGCTCCGTCGTGACCTTGTCATAGCCTGAAGTGCAGCGAAATGCGTCAAACGTTTACCTCTACTGATCGTCTATGTGCGCATTCCCGTCATGGCAAGTTTCTAAACCTGGCCGTTTGAGGTCATGTCACAGCAAGATCCCCAGCAAATACGGTGTAAAATGAAGTGTGTAAAACTGCTCTGCCACAAGTAAAACTCATATTTACTATTTCTTTGATCACCAATGCAACCTCCCCACTGCCGACTTGAGTCGGTTGGGTTTGATTGTCTCAGAGTAACTAGCATAATGCCGAACGTTGCTTTTTTTTGAATTCATATGATGTCCAACTGTCTGACGAATAAGCATTCACTGAAACAGCTGCAGCCAGACTTTTTATTCACGCTGGATACTTGGCTGGTATGTTCACTCCTTATCGGTTTATTTCACCACACGGGATGAGGTAGTACGACTTTCATACTTCGTAACTCAAATGAACGGCATCCCACTCTACACCATATACGTTTAGGATCTTATCGAGATGTGACTCAAATGGTAGTTAACAGCTGCGACATACCGCAAGACAACACACATGAATCTTGTTTAAGATGACCGACCCAAGCATGTGGTAGGCGAACTTCGGTATGATCCATTCGGCAATTTAAAGGTGCAAGCTCTCTGGCGTAATCAGTTGACAGAAGATCTTCGGTCAAAAGTAAATGACCTTAAAACCCTGCAGCCCAGTATCGTGCACATACGTATAGGGAATGGCCTGTGGGCAGTTTTAGACAGCTGAAACATACCTTGCACCATATACAACAACAGGCCTTGCAATCAAAGCGATAAAATGGAAAGATATCTGGTGAATTCGGTTTTTTCATCGCAAACTCACGTGTAATCACGGCTACCAATATAAAAATATACCACCCAAAAGAGGTGGTGTTGTCATTGGTGCCAGGTATTCATTACCCAGATAATTATCGCCCAAGAGGAGCAATTATGAGCAATGACGCAGAGATTATTTTTACCATTTTTTCTGAAGGGCTCATTGCTTTCCTGGTTGCCGTGTTCTTTGCATAGGGTGGAGTGTTATGGAGAGTGAAAATGGAGGAAAGCATTCGTGAGAAGTGGATTTTCGCGGACGAAATTCCATTGTTAGATTCAGAGAACACCCTATAGTATCGTTATGCCGTTACAGTTTTCTATCGTTTTGTTCCCGCTCGAGTAAGGGTCGCTCTTCAACACACCCCCAGAAAAAACAATGAAACTGGCTTGTTCAGGTTGTCCGAACTTCAGTAGATTGATAGAGATGTCAACATTCTGCAAGAGGGACCAGAAAATTTCGATAAATCTACCACATCCGCAGCAAAGTTCGCGTTTTTCAATGAATCTGGAAGCTCGAGCCTAGAGCACTCAAGGCGCTTAAAAGCCAAGTCCAGATCTACTGATTGTACCCGTAAGCACTCGTGATACCGCCTAATGGACTTGACATCTGCAGTTTCCGCCTGAACGGGTGGTTCCAGGGCCCGTGCGTTATACGGCATGGATGAGCCCGACGGGCACCGGCGTAGGTTGTCGAATCGACGCTACGATCACTCGGTGACGTGATTTCAACCACTCTGTGAGAGCTCATTTGTGCAGCTGGCAATTCTACTGATTGGTCCACGTTCTTAGATCAGCAAGACCGGATTCACGGTATTCGTGCCTTTGAAGGGTAAAGCAGTAGTTTCTTAGTTCGGTCGCATGGTCTCCCAGACATACCACGGAAACTTGGGCGATTATCGATTCGAGAGCCAGACTGACCACTAGAAATCATTAAAACAATCGGTTTTAAGTGCTTCCCAATTCACGCGTAAAAGCAGGCTAGATAATTTTGGTCCCGAATTCCTCACAATTTTAATATTTCCATAAAAGTTTATTGCGAGTGAATCCTGCCCCTCCCCTAAATTTTCAGGTTTGTAAGTGCGTGGGAAATCACCATGACATCGACAGTTTAGGCTAGTCTCATCCACTTTCGAACACCGACCATGTAGGCTATCAACAGTGCGATAAAAATAAGCCTTTCTATTATTCAGCTGCTTCTACCTACGAGTGTGTAGCAACTAACCGATATGTCAATGCCGGTTTTTCAAGGAATTCATCTTACAAGTGTACCGTGAATGATGGTACTCAGGTGGCAAATGTGGGGACAACCAAATGTACAGCCCAGTGGAAAGTGAAGCATTGAATATCAAATGCAATAAAACTGATTTTGGGACCACAGGAAAAGCTCCACTCAATTGGATTTGCGAAAAAGCTGGGCATTTAGAATTCCAACTAGTTTTTCGTGTTTATCACTCAGTGTTCGATTCACATTTCACAGGGGGTCAGATAAAGGAATACTTGTTAAATGCGTATTTTACTAATGTTCCACTTGTTTGTCCCATGAAACTAGTTATTTCCGTTCTGCCCATCATAAATAGCTATTCTAATTATTTCACCAACAGTCATGGTACGTCTAACATCTACCAGCCTTTGAATGGGTTGCTTTTGCTCCCAAACGTCAATCTTCTTTTGCTGCTATCATAGTACCACAAATATTCCTATCGTACATAGTCGGTCAACGCATGTTGGATTCAAATGAAACTTACATTAGAAAGCTAGGCACAACACTCGCAGATTCTGTACGTAAACTCGGGTGGGTAGCTAAAATGTTTGTGTCCTCTTTTCGGCTTCAGACGCAATTCCTCAAACTGGCTGAAATGCTTATGAAAATATGGGGATCGTCTCTAATCAAACACTTTTGCAAATCCATCAATAAATTGGTCATAAGACAGCCGCTCATGCTAACCAAACAGAACGGTGGAGGAATGGACACTCAACATTCGTTTAATGTGTTCTTGATCACTTGTTACTACTTTAGGATACTGCGCGATTTTTTAGGGTATTTCATTCTTTGTATCATACTTAATTATCGCAGCGCCGGAAATCAACCGAATACCCACTAAATGGAGGTGCTCTCATGATTGATTCACGTACGGATGTCAAAAAACAATCGCTAGTCGGCTCTGGGCCAATGGGTGTAGATTCTGCTGCCCTGAGGGAGTCGCGGCTACCGAGTCGTTCACTGACAGGTTCGGACTGCTCCGCTAGTGATGGCAGTTCTCTGTCCACATCTCAGGTTAGCACTTATTCTCCATCCTCCTGTTCTTCGTCACTTGAATGCAGTCCATCCGGGTCAAGTAACTGCGCTTCACACAGATCCAAACATGCATCTGATGACACTACTCGGAAGTCCAATTCGTCCGCGTTAACAGACGATCCACTGGTCAGAAGTTCCGTGGCAGTCCGCATTTCGGAGACCTGTATACCGTGAGTTTTGAGCTGCTGCCAGCCGACTCATTCTCCAGTTTTGTTTCCTGTAAAAACAACAAATTTGGTCTCTCAACCAGCTAGAGAATGCTTTGGACCGGTCAGAAACGCATCGTTTCAGAAAAGTTTGAAGAATAATGGGCAGATTAATCACAGGACAACATTTGATTGTAAGAAAAAGGTTTCTCAGGCCACGTGACTCGTTTACAAGTGTGGCGGAGTTTTAAGACAGAAGTTGAACGAAACAGCAAGATCTCTTCCCATTTATGTACCAAATCAGTATTAGGTGTCAGCTAACAGATTTTGCTTTGTTAGTGTGACCAACCGTCCCCTCTCCATTCACATCAACAAAACCGTAAACGACAATCAAGAGAAATCTTCGCCTAAACCAAACCGGAAGAGTCAGAACCTAGACCAGACCTCAATTCATTTTAGTCCCCCCATAGCCCTTTGCTCTCAACACTGGTTAACTTATTAACCGAACCAATTCCTGTCGAAGAGTTTTCAGCAACCTCGTAAGTAGTTTCCTTCATAAAAAATATACTACGATATCTCGAATATCGTCCTGACTGAAACATGAGGCAGTCTATGTACAGCATATTCAGTTGTAGAATATCATAAACGAGAGATTCAGTTGAATCTCTCGCGTAAACCGAATTGATTTGCAAATGATTATATTTCTCTAAAACAGTCCATTTTGGGTTTAAGTAGAACATAAGGTTGACAGAAACTCGAGGACTGCGCCTACCTGATAAACCCCAAGAAGGGCGAAACCGGTCGTGGGCTGTCGAAGAGTTTTCTGCAACTTTGTGAGTGCTTCCCTTTATGAAAATCTTGTAATTAGTTCCCTTTATAAAAAATATACTACGATATCTCGAATATCGTACCAAATGAAATATGAGGCAGCCTTTGTGCAGCACATTCAGTCGAAGAATATCATAAACGGGAGAAAATCCAGTTGTCAAAACCACTCCCACACTCCCATTCTGGTCTGGCCTGCCAATAAAAGGAGGTCTTGTTGGTCCATTCTCCTTCTCTTTTGAGGATCCAGCATCCTTGTAACCTGTTCACGTGGCCTGACGAAGCATTCGTCCAAAAAACGAAACGTAACGCAGCGATAAGTCTAATCATTATTTTTCAAAAATGTTTCCGAAATCATGCTCATTTCTGTTCGAATGATCACAAGTACCCATTTTATAGTCGACTAGTTGTACTTTCGCTTTCGTAGACTTGAGTCATTTGTTTTCAAAATCAGGTTTTCGGCGCACAGACCGTTCGATGGTACAATCGATCGGCTGTATACCGAGCATATCATGTGTAACCTGGCGCATAGTATTTACTGCACTGCGCGTAAGCTAAGAAACAACACGTGAATATGACATTTCGCACCAGCTTTTTGACCAGTCTTGTGTCGCGTACGCCTACCGTACTTTTTGGGTGATTATTCTAGGTTATATGCAAAGAGCTTTACTTTGCAACGTTGCGTTATTTAGCGGCTGACCAGATGGTGGATCACTGATCCACAAGCTTGTTTTCACTGTAGAACTGTTCAGCCCTCGGTCTACACTTGGTGTTTTTCCTCAACCAACATCTGGTCCGCCAACTTATTTTTTGCAGAGTTGGGCTGACAGCCCAGTTTCATCCTTCTCGTATGAGAGCGAAACTCAAGCGATCAAAAGTCTCCTCTGATCACTCGAGACAGATTGGCGAGACAGACATGGCTTCTGATGCAAAATATAATTTATCTTCGCACTCTGGAGTGAGTCCAGGGTTTTCACGACCAAATTCACCAGGTAGGTTCGAAGTTTTCATCCACCGTACATACCCTTCTCTCTTTCCGCTTTCTTGACTGGGAGAGTTGTGTCATCCTGCCGGCTGTGTTCTAGATTATAGCTTTGCACTCCACAAACTTCTCAGAAATGTACTTTTTGGTCAGTGGTGGCATAATACTCTCCCTGTTTCAACTCCTAAAAGTCAGTTAGAGTCAGTCATGTTAGTCTAGAGTAAACAGTTTTACTCATGTCATCAGGACTTTCGGCCATACGGTCGAATTTGAGAACAGTAAGGTCTGTTAGACAGGGGATTACCGTTTTAGCATTCACTTGCAGGATTTGCATGAAGCTACCTTATCCACTTCAACTAACAACACAGGAATGCGAATTCGTTCAAGGAGCATGATGAATTTGTTTTCGGTTGTAGCGAAAAGAACAGCTAACTGGAGAGTTGCAATCCCAGCAAGAAAGTACGCACCCCTTTACAGTCCCCGGTGGCCTGGATGACTCAAAAAGTTACATCGTGGACGTGGTTCTTACTGACAACTGTCGTGCTTTTGTGCGACTAGAAAACCTACACACCGTCTGCCGCATCTAATGATTTATCGGTAGGTGTCTCACGAACCACAACACTCCATACTCATCAAGATCACTTGATGGACATGCTAAAAAGCTTCTGGTGACAGCCAACTTGTCTCTGTTGCTCTCGTGCTGCACAGGAATGTGCGCTGATGCACCATCGATCTTCCAGTCGGTTTCTGACAATTCAAACAGGTTGTCACTCAGGGCAGTATCACACCTATCATTTTGTTTTCCGAATGTCCCCACCACACACACACACACACACACATTGGTGGCTTGGTTTTGAAGGATGGCATATAAAATTCACGCAACAAAGGCGCATTGCACAAATGAACTTTGGGCAATGCTGAAACGAATCGCATACATGACACCCCATAATCCGAATATTCTAGTTCACCTGAATGAATTTATGCTTCAAGGTGGCATTTGTTGTCCGGCTCTAGTTAAGAGATTAGCTACGTACCGTGTGTTTTGGGTAGGGTCGAAAACGGATATAGATTATTAATGGCCACTCCACCTTTTAGGTGACAGGTTCTGCAGAGAACGAACGTGGTCTGTGAACACCATCAGAATGAATGAAGGCCTGAGCTTGTCAGACCGTTCTATACGGACTGTGATTACGGGTATCCATGAGCATGAGTAATACCTACAGACTGTAGTCCGTTCTGTTGACTATCCATACGAATGCATTTGCATAGGAAAAGTTCGACAAGACATGCATACTTGAGTGTAGTCAGTAGGCAGCCAATGGATAACACTAATTGGTTTACAGTGGGCAAACTAGTGGTCACCACGCTGGGAAACAATTTTGTGTGCCCAAGATCGAGAACAACTTCTGCCGCTTGTAGTTAACCAGCTCGTGGAAGTGAATTGCTTTGGTTCCACCTGTTTCCAGGATTTCTCATCCTGGGTCAGTTGAATGATGTAGTGACAAATGATGGACGACTGACAACTAACTTTCAGTCTGAAAATACTTGCCCGATATCCATTCACTGCATCTTCTGTCTGCTTTCCTGCTGCACTTCAACGGGCCTTTTGGTAAGTTAGTTTTCAAGAACCTCTCATGGAGATGTTTCGGAATTTGGCCAGCAGACACCAGAGCGGATGTACACTCCTATTTGTAGCTATTTACTACACCTTGTTCCTGGAGCGTTATCCAGTTGTGTGCTGACTAGCAAGGTGAGCCACCAACTTTGTGACAGAAAGAGTTCATTGAGTCTGACTATTTGTTCCAACCTCAAATCAGTCGGCGTGAAACATATGAATCACTTGCTGGCTACAACCGTGTGAAACTGATCATCTGTCCTATCATTCTTTTCTTTTCTGCGCTCTTTGAAATATAGCTATACGAGTCTCTGGATGGTTATTCAGAAGAGTTAGTTTACTTGTTCGTAATGACCGATTAAACAAATAGACATCAGTCCAACAGTACTGTCACTTGTGAGGTGTGTTGCAAATTAAAATTATTCATTTTAATATAACTGGTTGCATGAAGGTGCGCTTTTCTTTCAAATGGTTCGTACCGGTGGTCCCATTAACCAATAGTTTGACTGCTATGTGAAGACGGCGTATAGAGTAACCTCAAGAGGGACGGCCACTTCACCTGATTCGGATTCCTTCTGCTGTTCGTAATTCAGTGGCCTCATTGTGGTCATTAAATTCATGTTTCGGTAAAACAATCATACGAAAGGATCCTTCGTTCAAGGACCTCATAAACAGCAAAGTGATTGAACTAAGATGGCAATGGACTGGTAATTGGTCGGATGACCGTTGATCTGTTCGTCAAGCTTGGCAGTTGGCTTGCAAACTCTTCACCACCAATTGAGGTGACATCACCAGTGCACAGTTGAGTGCGTTATTCCTCCCTACAATCTTGAGTCTATGTAGACGTCAAAGGCTAGCTGATATCTACAGCTGTGAATGGCTGATGAGAACACGTTTTTTTCTCGGAATTCCACTGACCCGTTTCCAGCTGTGCGTTTTCGTTTGTATTCCTTGTACTTGATTAATGTGTTGAACAGTTTCCGTCCGAGAAACTCTTGTTTCTGGCCCCCGATTTCCTTTGCGTCATGATCTGATTTCCCTTCGTGTGATCGTTTCCTTCTGCGGTTCCTATTTTTAGAAGTTCGCTTTCTTCGACTTAACGTTCCCGTTTTGAATTTCCATCGCCTTTTAGTCTGATTTTCTCAGGTTTGATTGAATGGTTGCACTTTTTGTCCGCTATGACTGTTTTTCCTATACTCAGGGAGTTCTTCGCCTTTTGTTGGTTATTCAGTTACCTTTCCGTGTTGAGGGATTTCTCGTTCGTCCTATTTCGTCCCCTGATTTTTTGGTTGAATGTGTACTTCATTAAACTTGGTCATTCCTTTGAAATTGGATCCGCCTTTGTCTTCTATACATGTCCTCTTCGGTTTCTGGTGCACTTTCGACCTTTATTCTTATGGCGTTTTTCTGTCCTTAGTAGTTGATGGGATCTGGGGGCAAGATTTAGAGCGCGAAATTGCTGATCGAAAAATCCGTGGTTTGAACGCGATTTATGCATATCGAATTCTACTATCGACTTCGTCCAGGTTCGGGCGACCTGGCAATATCCTAGCCCTCGTGCTATCTTCGGTGGCATGACAGCATATCGAATTCTACTATCGACTTCGTCCAGGTTCGGGCGACCTGGCAATATCCTAGCCCTCGTGCTATCTTCGGGTGGCATGACATCTAGGCACCGAACGATTTTTTTCACTTAGTAATCGATGGTTCGGGTTGATTCTGATTTGCCCATTAACAGCTACTCCGATCAGGTACCACGTTTCCACGAATTCATGTTCCTCGTTTGTTCATGCCGGGACTAGTATGTGAACGTTGCTTCAGTCGAATTCGAGTCCACCCCACTCTTCGTGGTCGAAGACAGGTGAAAACTGGCGTTTCTTTTGACAGCCTGGTCGGAGTTTTTATTCTTATCTGTCCAACGTAGTGTTTGTCACAAGCTTTACTTTGAATCCTGTACATGACGTTGGTCCTCGTCTTCGTGTTTAATTTTTCTTTGAGTTTTTACAGTGCTGTCCGTAGTGTGTTTGTCGGTTTGTAGTCTATCGTTGGTTTTGCAGTCATTTCCGAAACGTTTCTGATGTGCAGAAGTGTTATTTGCTTCTTCTCTCTTTGTGCTGCTTTTACTGAAGGTTCACCAAACAAAGCTTCCTTGATATCCATTTTCTCGAAAAACTCTTTACGGCGTTTCCCTTCTTCTGTCTTAGCGTGAGTTGATTTACAGTGCATTTCTATCCGCTCGAACAGTGTCCGAATGTGTACCGAACTGAATCGTAGGTGGAATAAAAAAGGTGAATTTCAGAGCACCAGACGAATACAACGCTAAAAATCACAGATACTGGATTCACCATAGAGCATAGCTAAAATAAAATCATTATGGTGGGAGACCTGACCTGCAAACCACCAGTTACATGAGACAACAGGCACCGGCAAGCTGCACGACCCAAAAAATGTATAGCACTTGCGGCTATAGGCGTCATTCAAGACTAGGTTCGAATACGTCATAGCATAAGGGAGATTTTTACCACTTGACTGATAACACATTCGTGAGGCCTCCTTTCCTTAACATCCGACTGCTGTTTATATCACCCACGTCCCCATTCTGGTTGGTGACTGGTGGATGAACAGAGACTTGTGATCAATAGACCGGTCGACATCTACGATTTGTACCGTCTGATTGAAAAAAAACAGATAAACCGGACGAACACTTAATGTGTCTTCAGAGTTATTATGATGGTAATCTACCGTTTTGACCATCGGCTTTCAACTAACAATGCAAGTTCGCAGGTTCGTGGCTAGCCATCTTTCTGATACGACTGCTGTTTCAGAAACAAAAATTTCTTTTAATTGTTGCAATTCCTGCACACCTGGTGACTTTATTTCGTCCGCACACTCTTGAAGCCGTACCTTCAAGTAACTGATTTAGGCTTTGCTGATCCAAACCTTAAGGTATGCAACAATTTCCTTTTTATCCAGTTTATCTAATGCTGCATGTCTTACTTGCAGTGCGAATTGTGTTCCAATCTGTCAAATTACGTTACTTTTAAACTCTCCCCCTTATATAACAAAGTGTATGTATGGATAAATAAAAGCACATGTATTTACTCAGCTTGTCGCGAGCGGCAGTTTTCTTTTAACTCTCTTTACATGTTCCTTATCTCCTTCAAGCGTTTTGGGCTGCGTAAATCTTGGCCCGAACAACTTAGTGAGGCTGAAGAAATAGATAACGGACTGGATACATGAATTTCTTAGTAGAGCGATAAAGGCCCAGATTTCTTGGAGCTCGACATTCCAGGCTCACATTGCTTGCGGTTTATTTACTGAAATCATCAGCCATTGGCTTTACCTAGCAAAATTTGCGTTTTTATTTAACTAGGAGTTACTTTCATGCTTCATTTCGCCAGTTCTACAATCGTTTCACTTACGAGAAAACCTTGTGATTAACTTTATACCCTTTCGACAGAAAAGGTTGGCGGACTCAAGCCGGAAATACAACAACCTATAGTGTTAGAAGAGTCAAACGAATTCTCCGATGGCCTGAATGTCACCAGTTCGGCCTCATCTATCCGTTGGAATGTCGCGAGTCCGGAAGAAAATTTCCATTCAGTCAGCCGTTTAGATTCTTCAATGAATCGTCCGGAAGCAGTACAAATTAGGGTGAGTATTCAAACTACTGGAAACTGTCTCTCCATGGTGTTCATTTGATTTTCCAACGATGTGCAGTGGGAATTTTAAAATACTGAGTATCTCAACGTAGAAGGCCCACGATCTCAGGTAATGCGGTGAGAAAACTGGGAAAGTGAATGGAGAATATTCAGGTCACCATTATCATTACTGTCTATGGTTTTGGAAACTTCTCAGAGAATCAGCTAGGAAGAGACCAACAACTCGTTCTTAATTAAAGGAATGGCTGGTTAGTACATATTTATAGACCGTAGCTTCGTTATTTTGATAGGTTATCTTGTAAGCTGACGCCTCTGATCGTTTGCTAACGAAGACTTTTCTGCTCCCTTGTAGTGTTCAAAGGAAAGCCTACCAGTTCTTGACAAGCAACAGCCTAGTCGAGACGTTTCAAGTAACCATGAATGCATCACACAGGCTCCACCGGGTATACTTTGCAGGCCTTCTGTCAACGGCTCGGAAACCACAGGTCGTGATTCTAATTCTAGAGCAACAAGTTGGAAAATAACCGGTAATTTCCCATGTTGTCTAGTTTATCCAACGATTTTTTGGTCAGGAGAACCGAAATGTACCCCAGTGCGTTGCCTTTTCTCCACCTTCTTGCGCATATCCGTTCACGCGGTTGGTTGGTGTACCTTTCAGGATCACTGCGTTGCATGGAACGAGGCCAATAGACCCCCGTGCACAACGGATAATACTGTTTGTGCTGAGCCGCACGTACAAACAACTGAATTCCATTTATCCGGTATAATTCCGTGCGAATGAGACCAGAGTTGAATGGGAGGTATTAGCCCTAAAGTCATAAGCATTCCCAATAACCATCCACACTTTTCAACGCAAGTGAGTACTAATCAACCGTTGAGAACCACAATGAACACAAAGGGTCCTTTGAAGGCCTGCACCACTCATGAGACCCAGACGGCTAGCTGGTGCTAGGCCGTTTGATCCGTTTAGCTTGTTCGTTACAGTAAACAAACAGTTTCCAAAGTTGCCTAGATGGTATGAGGCAGAAACTGATTTCCTAGGACTTGAAAGTCTGGTATCCGACTAACTTTGTCTTACTGCGGTCGTTGAAATATCAACGTCACCAGGCGTTTAAAAGAAGAACATGATTACCGCACTCCAGTCCGATTTCTATAGGCCAACTTCTGTCAAGAGTTCTCAGTTCAGCTTATGCTGCTTACTAAGTGATAACAACGATGTGCGACAAAATACATCGTTTTAAGTTGTCTTCAATGCCCAACTAGTGGTACGCTTCGGAACATATTTAGTGCTAATACGCGCTGGCACGTGCTCAGTCATCTGCAAGATGTGTGTGACACTGAGCAGATGAACGTCCCTCAGATGTAGTCACGGTGAAAAAAAACTTGTTTTGATTTTGATCATGCACTTGTCCGGTATGGTCTCTGCTTCTCTTCACTTTTCGGGATGGCTTAAGAAACGCAGAATTGGCTTAGCAAGTGAGAGGCTGGCGTCTACCTTCGTCCCCGAAGTTAGACGAACTTATCAGAAGTGTCTTATAGACTGTCTTCTAACGGTTCCATCGTCGGATGTCAATTCTTACTGGAACGGAACTTCCACATTCTTGCTAGGAGTTCCGCCAATGAAGAAAAAACAGCTCCAGCACTATTAGCAACCACTTTCAGGACCATCTGCTGCCGCTCTGTTGAGTCCTAGAACTGTAGTAGAACCCTGGACGATAAATCGGAAACCCTAGATAGCTTCGGAGGTTTATCCCTGCATACATTCTGTCAAGCGCCACCACGCCCTTGGGCCAGATGACTTCCAACCTTTATTGTTCGAGGTTGAGGGTAAAATACTCGGTCAGTGCTTTTCTGCACCATTTGCGTGTCCAGGTTAAATGAAGAGACTCTGCAATCGTGTTCATCTCCAAAAAGACCAGTGGTGAGTGCAGTTATGATAGCACCCTTGTCACCACTTGTCTTTCGCCGTCTTATGGTGGCGCGTGGAGCACTGAGTCGAAAGTAGCAATCGCGATCCATGCATATTAAGGGTGAACGGACCAAAATAATTTTGTCCTTTGGCATGAGCTTTACACCCATAAAGTGCAAGGTCATTCTCCTGGACATGCAGTCACTGAGCACGCCACTTACAAACCAAGAAGAGATACTCGTGGCTATGGAACTCTTTATATGCCTTGGAAGTTGTATTCGTTTTTAGTGTGGTTTGATAAATGAAGATAGCGCACAAATCTGTAAGTCGCTGGCGACGTTTACCAATTATGCTGTCGAACGGGTATATCTCGGAATCTTAAGCGGCGTGTGTATCAGGCTAGGGTAGGGGCTCTATTGTTGTGTGGATGTGAGACGTGGCCTACTAGAGCAGTGGAACTGGAACGTTAACAAATGTTGTCTTGGAACCATAGCTGGTGTAAGCTCGTGCAGGTGAATCTGCAACGATACAATTAGAAAACGGTTGTGCAGCAGAAACTTCAGTGTACGAATGTGTCCAGCACCAACAGCCACGTTGTTGTGATCATGTGTTGCATATGCGAGTCATCGTTTATCGAGAAGAGTGCGGTTTCTTTGCCCAACTCAGATCGGTGGTAGAGAGTTGGTGAAACTTTGACGTAGCTGGTGTAAATGCGATCGATTACGAAAGTATGGTACTTCCGTCGGAGCTTATATTGCGGGTTGAGTTCCACGTGATCCTCCCATGTGTATGGTTCGAGACTAGTCGATGCCAATAATGTTCTTGTTGTCAGTTTCTGTGCAGAGTCCTAGTGAGTGTCTGGTGGTGTGGGTACCTCGTAGTGATTGTGGTTGGCTAGCACTAAGTTCCTTCAATTCAATTTCAATTTATCAGCTATTGGTTCAAGCTGCTACAGTTTCGATCACCGGAAAACTGGAAAGTGGAACATACAACCAAGCCCTGGAGGCGAAGGCATGTTCAGTTTGCTTTCGGAAATTGGGGAGCTGCGCATTGAAGGCGATAGCTTTGATGCACGAGTTTGACCGACTGCGCGATCGGGCCATTTTCACCAATGTCATTAACCACTGGTGATTTGAGTCCCGGGGTCCCCATCCAGGGAGGCGGCATTTGTTCACCTGACCAAGTTTACTGGTTAGTGGTTTGGTACTTCGGTGTCAGGTCATACACGGTCCACCTGTCATTCGCTTTCACTCGGTACAGGGCTAGGAAAAAGAGCCCTGTGAGGCAGACGGTCTTCTGACATGCGGAGTACATGACCCACCCAGCGCAACCTAAGAAGCGTGAGTAATTCATCCATCGCGGGAGAGTTCTTACTAAGACCATTTGGTGTACCTCAGCATTACTAATCCAATGTTCCCACCAGACCTGGCCAATGCTGCGGAGACACCGATGATCAAACACTGACATCTTCCATATGTCCTCTGCGCGTAGGAGCCAGGTCCATAAAGCAGCATGGATCGCACCACCGCAGTGCAAACTCTTCCCTTGACAGACAAGTTCACGTCATATCGGCTTTCAAATAAATCATGGTTGTGCGGCATTGGAGCATCAGTGCTCATAGTGTTCTCACATCTCAGGCGTTCATGCAGTTTGTCAAGGATACAATTCATGCTTCAATCTGTCTAGTGCTGCTTAGAGGTGATTTATCAATGAAGTTAAAAATAATCCAACCTCAAAACACCTATGAGATGTGGATGAATATTTCCAGATCGGTTGCAGAGTTTACGAGCAGTAGTGTTTTTCTTATCGGAGTTTCTGTTGTCATTCAGCTAATCATCCAACCGCTACCATTTCATCAGCAACCCCGAACTCAAATCTGGATTTCGGAAGTTCTGGTCCAAGTCCGTCCAGCGATCATTCACAAACAGTTCAACCTCCTCATCATGAGGAAATAATGCGGATCACTGAAACCATTGGCCGAATTTTGGAAGAACTGGTTACCACAGAACGCAGCTATTGCCGTTCACTTTACGTGTTCTCTGAGGTCGTTGCGAAAGGTGTGTGCACAAAAAGCAGTGTTAGTTTGAAAGAGCTCCGGTAAGTGGGAACTGCTGCTTATTCTGTTCCAATTCCTTACACATTTCGCTGTTACTAATAGGAGAACCAGCTCCAAACTTAACTGGACCACACAACTACCAATGGAATAACCGTTTTCGTTGAGACAGATTTAATTTGGTTGTTCTTCGCTTGCCCTTGAAAGATGAAGTCTAGTTTCGATCACATTTTGACCCACCTAGAACTTTCCACGTGAGCTTTATGAACAGTCTGTTTTCGGCTGCACATAAAACACCTGTACGCGTCAGTGTTCAATAGATCAGGTGATTCGCACGTTCATTGGCTTCTCTGGTTTGGCTAAACACATCAGGCTATCAAGCGGCTATCCAGGCTGGGTATTAAGAAGAAAATGGCGTTCCATAATGGCTACGAAATAATCAATAAGACCAGTTACTCCATTAGGAATGAATCTCTCACGAGTCTATTAACATTCAGACGTAAAACCTCAATACAGTATATCTCTGTATAGCAGCGTTCTCAAACACCTTTGATTCTTCCCTTTGTCCCATCTCTCATTTCAGCCAAAAAAACATGAATTTTAGGAGGGACAAATTCTCATTTTATTCCATTGTTCTGTCATCCTTTATCACGATTCGCTTTGGCTGCCCATACCTCGGTGCCTCGGATGAGGCAGAGTCCCACCAAATCACAGTTACCATGAGTTTGTGTCATTCAGACGAATACCAAATCCATTACCGTTCCAACTTGTTTCAGCGCCCACTGCCTTACGTACCAAGCAACTTAGGACTAATTGATACTCATTTACGATCTCAGTTAAAGAACATATCGGTCCACGAAAGTCCGCAAAATAGCCAGTAGATTTGCCCTTGGGTAACGCCGCTTGACCCGGCAAAGCCTACGCGCTCTTGCTTAGTAATGGATTTTTTCGATTATTTTACGAATGTTTTTGAAACGGTGAATTCTCGATTTGTATCCAACCTATCCCAGGAGCCACCTATATTCTCTTCTGTTCTGACCTATTCCACTGCGACTGGATATAACTAACGCTGCCATCTGTCGTCAGTCCCACGACTCACACACGCCCAACAACTTAGTAGATTGACCTACTAAATGCCTGAATGTCAGTCGGACAACTTTCGTTAGTTTGAGCAGGCTTCTCTAACGGAAGCTACGAGTAAAAAGTCTGCGTGGATTATTCGAGACAGGGTCGTGGTTTTAACACCTTCGGTCGAGACTGATGTAAAATTTGTTTGTTAATTTTGCAACATAAGCGACATGAAACTCTGACCCGCCATTCAAAAAATCACTCGTGTTCATCCTGTAGAATACTTTGGCATGTTAGGTTTTGTCTATCATCCGCTTTCGTGTTTTTTTCAACTTTCAGCTCTTCTCTTTAACGTACACAGGATATCGGGTAGTCGTTACTATTGCTTCAATTCATCTCAGCTGCCCAGTACCCGCATAACACGGTCCGGCAGCCAGATCTAAATGAACATTCAACCGCCTTGTTAATATGTTAAATCAACCCATCAAACCCCAGATCAATGAATTTTTTTATGTAATCCCGCTTGAAGTGTTCAGCCACAAAGCAATCATGTCGCTTTAATAAACTCCCTAGACTACTAACATCCCTTACGACTGAGATTCCGTTTAGCCTCCAGCTTTATCTGTAGATAAGTACTTATTAAACCGTTTTTTAAAACAAAAATTAATATAAGACGCACACAAGCAATAAGATTATTACAGGTAGTAGGAACTTTGTAAGTCTGTGCTGCGAATAAACTGAACTCTTAGTTAGGAGCTGAAACATCCATTTTAAGCCATTATTCTTATACGTTGAGGTGCTGCAACATAGAAGACTCTTAGTTTTCATGATACGAAATCGACCTGGCATACGATTTCGTGAAGTGTCGTACAAATAACTTGATCTTTGATAGTTTGATTCGTTACACGTCATCTCAGCAACCATGTATTTTGATGAATATGGGTGGATAGGGTAAGAAGCCAAAAAAGGGTTGACACTGAAACAATTATCATCATCGTCATCATCATCATCGACAGCATGACATCAGTTTTCAACACCGATGCTTCACTGCCGTACTTGTACAAGGGCTGGGATACTGTCAGGGCGCCCACACCTAGACAGGAGGGCGATTAGGGTCCTCAAAAGCTCAAAAGCCTAACCGCAAGGCAGCGGTATTTGGCGGGAAATGCAAATGCGTTACCATTTCTGCGCAACAAGTCGCCACATGTCCCAACCTGGAAGGCCAGGAGACTGTGTTTGTCAGACCTCTGACAATTGACCAAGCTGCTATGACAGAATCCGTGAGTGTCATGGGGACACTCTCCAGTATAGCTCAATGGATCGCTGAGGTGCGCAAACCGTCACACCACGGTAAGGTCCAGTCTCCTCGTGACGGCATTGAAACAATAACCGTGTAAAATAAAAAAGTACTGATTATTGGATTCTACACAAACTTCACCGCAGTAAACCAACCCTAGACTAATTAAGGATGTTAATGAACTCTATGTCCTCGACAAATACACTCATTTGCAAATCAATTTAGTTTTCATGGGATACTCAACTGCATCTCTCGTTTATGATATTCTGCAAGTGAGCACGTGCTACACAAAAGCTGCCTCGTGTTTCAGTTAGTACCGTATTCGAGATATCGCAGTATATTTTCATAAAGGAAACTACCCACAAGTTTGCTGAAACTCTTCGACAGCCCACAACCGGTTTCGTCCTTCTTCGGACGCATCAGGTAGGCACAGTTCCCGAGTTTTCGTCAACCTGTTGTTCTACTAGAACCGAAATTGTGCAGATCTCAACAAATATCAACTGGCTTTGCACGAGAGATTCTATTGAACCGGTCATGGGCTGTCAGCAACCTTGTGAGTAGTTTCCTTTATGAAAAACTTCATGGATATCTCGAATACGGTACTAACTGAAACACGAGGCAGCTTTTGTGTAGCACGTGCTCACTTGCAGAATATCATAAACGAGAGATGCAGTTGAGTATCCCATGAAAACTAAATTGATTTGCAAATGAGTGTATTTGTCGAGGACATAGAGTTCATTAACATCCTTAATTAGTCTAGGGTTGGTTTACTGCGGTGAAGTTTGTGTAGAATCCAATAATCAGTACTTTTTTATTTTACACGGTTATTGTTTCAATGCCGTCACGAGGAGACTGGACCTTACCGTGGTGTGACGGTTTGCGCACCTCAGCGATCCATTGAGCTATACTGGAGAGTGTCCCCATGACACTCATTGTGAGTAGTTTCCTTTATGAAAAAACTTCATGTTCTCTTCGAAACAGTGGATACACAAGATCAACGCGTTATCTGACCTTCCTATTCCGCAGATTGTTATTCCCCCGATGTCTGCCAGACCTGTATGTAATGCACATCAAAATGCTCGATCAGATGGAGGAGGGACTGACGGAGTTTTTCCAACACGGAATCACGACGTATTCTGTCCAGGCAAAAGACGTTGCACTCCCATTCGTTGTGTTGCTAAATGGACTTCAGGAGTCCACCGAACACTTTCTATCAGGCGATCTTGGCTACGATCAAAGGGCGCAACAACGTCACCAAAAAGTTCACAACATCCAATCTGAACCGGACTCAACAGAACCCTTATTTCCCAGTTTGTATAGACGTTACTTGTCCGAATTCACAACGGCGATGAAAATCCAGCGTAAATTACTTCGTCAGTCCTCGAAATTTCGGCAGACTGTCAAGGTGAGTTATAGGGTTCAATTATGGTGTAGGTAACTTGTTTGCATGTAGATTGAACGCGCTCTGATTAAGGTTTTTCATGTTAATGTCCTCTGAAACATCAAATTTGCGATATGGTAACCGGACAGAAGGTAACGTTTCCTGGGCTAATTTGAAGTTGAGTTGGCAGATTTATGTTACTTCAAGGAATCCGAGCTCAAACTCTTTCTGAGGCACGGATCCACCTAAACGACAGAGTACAATAGGTTTTTCTCATAAGCATAGACATCAAAGAAGGGGAAAGCAGGCAACACTAATTTGCTTGCATATTAATACGACGCTAACAGGAGACAGCTGAATATCTAGTTTGCAGTGTTTTTGGCCGAATGTGCTGATTTAAAAGGCTCCACATGTTTCTCCTGGGACGATATTTAAGATTTCGAAGTGCCTTTATTCGACTGACACCACATGTACGTTCCATGCGACTTCATCGTCTGAAGCACTGGAGCGTCTTATTCCATCACATGAATACGGAAAGACGGCATGTATCACCGGGTGTTTAGCCACAAGACTCAAAACATGGAAATCAAACGTGAAAAAAAGAGTTTTCAACAAAGTTTAAGGGAAATACGGATAGCGATAATGTGAATTTTTCCTACCGGAGAACAAAACTATCGGCATCAACTCAACCCATTCATCATTTATGCGTCCAATTTTACGAAGGTTTCGGGCTCCACGTTCGTCGTTTTTCCGCGATCCAACCGTTCTCCAACTGTTCTAGCGTGAATGGGTACGGTTGTGAGACTTTACATCCACCACACTAACTACTTATCTAAGCCTTCAATCTTTGGATGCACTTAATGAACAGAACGTGTGAATCGGGCTGCGCACTCACCCATTTCTGTGTCCATATCAAGTCTCTGTCTACTTTAGTAGTTAAAATAAAGTGACACAGGTTCCAGAATTTCATGGCCACATAAATAACAAAAATCACGGGGAAACCTATCAAGGAAATTATTGACGTAAAACTGGAATTGTTTTGGACGCAATTGTTGACAATGCAGAATTACACGTGTTATATCTGCTGATTCGTCAATCTGTGGTATCTGCTGTTGAACCGCCCCAGTGCCTGGTGCCGGAAAAAAGACTCAGAAGGGAACACAACAGCTATATTCCGAACAAGCGAGTGCGAGAGCAAAAGTAACAACGGCCCTGTGCTACTTAAAGGGGACTTTCTGACATTGATCCAGGCTGTCTGATAGGCGTTAGCGCACACCCGTCAACATCGACGGCGCCTCTATGAAATGCCTGAATGTAGATCACATTCGGTCGTGCTTCTGTGGCGTTCAAGAACACTCATCAGGTTTTGCTGAATTGATTGAATGATTGACTGGCCTGGGTGCTTGTCGGCTTTCCCGCTGAGATTTTGGTGGAGCAGTAGGTTTCGGGCGTTCTGAGGTTACTTTCAGGAATCTGGCATTCCTTATAATACGAAAGACTGTTTTCCAATGAAGTCGGTAGTCCTATTGCTAGTGTTCATCCCCTAAGGTAGGGTTAGAAGATATAAGTATTTTTGCCGAAAAGATCAAAGACTTCCCGTCCCTTGTCACGCGCCTTACATCCATAGAGTGTAAGACCGTTCTCCTGTGTGTGCGGCTAGTGGAGACATTTGTTGTTATGGAAGGTTTTACCCATCTTGGAATATTTAACGTCGCTTCTGTGCATTCTTTTAGACAGAAGCCGACAGCCACTTTAAAGGCATCGTTGCAGTCATTTGAAACAGGGTTTTCCGACCAGATTTGATGATCAAAGCACAAATAACCGGACTTTGCTTACTAATTTGACACCATATCTTCACATCTTCGGGAACATGTGTCACGTACAGCAAGGGCTTTTTCGTTGCATGGTTTTTTAGGTGACCGTTTCAGGTTCTTGATAGAGATTGCCTACAGAATCGCAGTTTCTGTAGGCTGCTAACGGCGAATGCCTGAGGAGAAAATCGGTAAACCAATATTCGATTGTGCTGCAGGAATTTCAAAGGGGGGTTATGTCCAAGGGAAACTGTGGTGCCTTGATCATCTTCCATGCACGCCGAGTCAGGGTCTACCGTAGAGCTAATGTTTTCTGTACCTTCAGAATAACGCAAGCTGAGAAACAACCAATCTCTGACCTGGAAGAGAGTAGGAAAACGGTAACGGAAGTCTGGACGCTCGATTTAGATTAGAACTAGGTCCTTCCTTCCGCTGTTCCACTCCTGACAACAAGGTCGTACGACATCAGTGACCAATATTGATGTTGTCTTTTCTTCATAGATGATGATTGTAAAATTCCTCCGTAATACGTTATACTTTGCCCATTCAATTTTATGCTTCTATGATATGCTTGCTATGATATTAACTTCAGCGTCTCCGAGAACATCCAGACTGCGAGGGATTTGATTTCTCCGCGTTTCTGCTTGCTCCAGTCCAACGTCTTCCTCGGTATTTATTATTGATCCGACAGTTAACCCGCCAGTTCAACAAGCTGCTTCAGTGTCAGCTGCTTATATTGAATATTCCTATTCGAACAGCTTGGGAGTTGACCAAACAAACCGAAGATCGATTGCATCAAATTTTAGTAAACTTGGACTCACAACTAGTGGGAAAACTTCAAAGACCCACAGGAGCTTCTACGTTTGGAAAACCAGAAACTCACGGCCTGAATTCTGAGGATAAACAACCATTGTCTGTTCCAGAAACATCTGCAGAAAGAGTGGCTGAGGAGGCTGAAGGAGTGCGGTCACGCGTGCGACGAGTATTTAGTGATAAAGTCAGTAACAGGTATGCCTACTCGTTTTTTTGACAAAATTAAATGACAGGCCATTTGACTGATGCTCTTTCAGTAATCTGAATGAGACAGCTCTGGTTTACTGGCTCCTTTTGTTGTGCATATTCGGAAGCTCTTTTCAGAGCTTGGAAGGTGTTGAAATGGAAGCCCTGAAGTTGGCAGTGTAACGAATATTCTGGTCAATTTGATGTACTCCATCTGCCAAGTAAGAGCTAGTCACGCTGAACCGTTAATTTGAATGCGTATCGATAGAACAGACTGACAAATCTGGTGGTACTATAGTGTTCAGTTAATCGTAGACGGTACGTTCGCAAGCCAGTCTTCTTAGTTCAGTTCAGTTCAGTTCACTTTTCAAACTCGCAAACCATGCATCGAAGGCGGTGATTTTAGTCTCTATAGCTTTGTTCACCGAGGATTAGTAGAATAGAGGAGAGTATGCGCTGTGGGTGATAGGCCAGTGTCGATAATTGGTCTGTTTGTCCAGCATGGTAGGAAATGAGAGATACGCAGCGAAGAGGATGGGGCGAGACGAACCAAGTGGTTAGAGCGCGAATATACTAACCGGCAGATCCGCGGTTCCAACCCGACTTCTGCCTCTCGAATTCCCCTGTCTAGGCTTGGGCAACCTGGCAGTATCGCAGCCCTAGTGCCTCCTTCGTGCGGCATGGCAGCTGGGCACCGAAAGGGTACTACAGCTGAACGATTAATTTTTTTATTTAGTGAAGAGGATAACTTTGGTACAAGAGCGCCATTGGATATGTGACGGAGCCATATCTATCAGGGCCACCAACGATTCGTTTGTCTTGTTCAAATAGAGTCATCATCATCATCACCATCATCGACAGCATAACATCAGTGTTCAACACCGATGCACCTCTGCCGTACAACCATGACTTATTTGAAAGCCTTATTGTAAAGAAAAGAATAAAGGTGGATGGGGGAGGGACTTAGTGCTAGCTTAACACAACTGTACGCAGCGGTGCAAAGTGAAATGTTGACGTACGGGAGGGAAGCTTCGGTTTAGTGAAGTAACCTACTGAACATTACCCAACATTTTTCACTATGAACAAACATGCCAAAATTCTCATGCTATCTTCCAAGCTCAGATCTGTTCCGCTTAGCTGAAACTAATGGAAACAGTTTTGCGCTGTCTGAAAGAAAATTACTTCTCCTTAATAATGGTCTATAGCATGGATAAGTTTCGTTAACGATGAGTTCCTGCCAGTTCACGTTGTAGCCCACCTGAGTTGCTTCTATGGAATTTTGGCCACGGTGACTGACAACTGACAATGGCGTACGCAATTCGGTCCCAGTTTAATAGTAGCCACCAGCTTTGTTTGGGAGTCAAAGGCTTTTGCGCCCACCTACCTTGACGTTCTGTTACGTCTAATGGGTTCCTGTGATCGAGATCGCAATTAAGCTGGTCAAACACTTTTTCCTGACTAAGGCGGAAACAAACCTTGATGCTGCGAGTGTTGGATCACTGTTTTACTCAAGGAGCCTTGTGAAAACAGTTGGTAGTAAAGCTTGATCCAGTGTCAGGTTGAACACATCAGAGTCCCGGATACCGTTCTGCCGATCTGCTCACTAAGCAGGCTCGAAATAGTCATCGAGCCAGCACCACCGACTGAAGTTGATTATCTGTGCAAGGATTTGATGCACGCAGGTAGCAAGAATAGAGTCAGGTGCAGTGATAGAAAAATTTTCTCATAGCTCAAAGATCCAGTCTCACTGAATGTGAGATCATTTGAAATATACGCGCGGTATATTTCATATTTTTGAACTGATGTGGCATTCCAAGTTATATGAGTACTTCTACTGGTAGCGTTAACACCAGACGCCACTGCATGGTGGATTAAATTTGACGCCTTATTGACTGTTGCATTGAGGGAAGTAGCAATATGTAAAGGTATTCCACAGTGATTCGCTCATCCTTACATCCGAACGACATCAATGCCACTCGTTGTGATGAGAGATGAGGGAAGCGAATACTCCACAAAAGTAGTACAGCGCTATGCATGCCTCAGTTCAGCAAGAACTGATGTGTGTTCGTTCACAGTCACGTTGGACTGGCCAGCTTGATAGGCTGATCTCAACGCGACCAAAAGCTCATGTGAAGTATCGTCACGCCAAATGCACAAGAGCACCAAAGTCCTTGATTCCCAAAAGGAGCTGTCCGCTACTGTCAAACATAAATGTATGTCAACCAGTTATCATCGGAACGATTTAAGAGGACTATCAGGCGCGATGACCGAGAGGTGTCATCTGGAGGTCACTCCATTGGAAAGCAGATCGACCCCATAATTCTTCTCATTGATGTTTGTTTTGATTTTGCGTAGTCTATGTAATTTTATGTGTACAGTTTTGTCTAATTTAATCAGTAGGGACTGAGTATTCCACACCAATCTTATGGGTGATGTATCCCGTCAAGAAAATAGACTCCAACATTTTGAATACCGTACCAATCGATACATGAGGCAGTCTTTTCGCAGCGAATCCAGTTGACGAGGTACATCAGATGGATTCAGTTAAGTCCCCGTTAAAATCAAACTAGTTTTCAAAGGAATGTATCGTGCAGATACTAGAAACTTATTGCACTCTATTATTTTGAATTTTTACCCACATCTTTTATCTTTACCTAAGGTTGGACGAACAAATACAACCCGACGCAGGAGATGAAACCGAAGTCACTCGAGATCCAGAGGCATTCGATTTATCCAAGGCAACCGGTAATCATTCGTTTATTGCCAAAAAGAGTAACACATCGAATGATGGGGACAACAGAGACACGTTCTTGGTGGGGCATGAGCTAGAAAACTGGATCAAGACAAGCGAATTGATCAACGCCTCTGAAAAAGATAAACGTAGAGGAGTTCTGTTTGACCAGGATGTATGTTCTGTCCATGAAGATCAAGCGAAGAACAACGCACGTCCGACAGACTCATCTCCCGAGATAGCGATCATTACGAATTTTCAACCGAATACGGTAGCTTCTAAAGAACGGGACTTCAATTGCATAGAAAGGTACGGTTTTCCAGTGGAAAGCAGTCCAGTAGGACTAGAAGTGCAGCTTGTCGGTAGCCATCAGCCAGAGGAAGAAAACAATGCACGAACAGCACCCAACAGACCAACGGATACTGATGCGGGCGGACAGATGGAACTAATTCCCTCATGTATTGTTCAGACCGTCGACTATACGCAACCGGAACAAGAAGAAGCCAATTTTCATGAGCGCACTTCAGCTTTGGTCGGTCAGTGTTCTAGTACTTAGCCCCATGCTTCTGGTATAGCGTCTGATAAAATCCACAGAATCTTTTCTGTCCCACTATTGTTTCGCAGTCCATAGTCACTATAGTGTGTAGTCTGAGAATTTAGACGCATTGAGTCCGGTAATATAACTAAGCTATAGATTCACCATGAGAATGGGAAGTCCAAAAGACGATTCGCCTCGCCTATAGACCAAACACGTGTCTGATATAGTCCCTAAGGTGATATTTGGAAGGCTTGTCTCGTTTTTCCACTCAATTGACAGAAACTTGTCAGGCTCAAATGACAAATTTAACTGACCCTCTTTGTTTGAAAACACACCCGGGGAACTATTTCATGTAATTTTTTTATATAGCTGGAGCCAAATCTTTAATGCCACAACGGAACCATATTCGCTAACAACGACAAGTAAACGCAACTTCTGGCCGGAAGTGATCTCTGCAGGACAACTTTCGTGACTACTGAGAGGTTTGAAGTAGTATGTTGTTCAAGAGCAAGCAAGCAGTAATTCCACTATTAGATGCTAAGACAGTCATGAAATGACGAATCAAGGCGTGAAGTACTTCTTCTAGCAATGATTAATTTTTCGTCGCCTTCATGGAGCCACGTGATGTGAGTACAACAGGTCTGGTAAAAACAGCTACTCCGCAACTTGACGCATTGCTTTGTCTGGTCATATTGATATTTTGAAATGACCTCACATTCTGAAAACCATACGACGTGTTTACTTACTCACAGGAGTTTTTTCAATAGACCCCGATGATTTCGTATAGTGAGAATAAGTGATCGATAATGCTCTCTCATACCAGGAAATGCTTACATTCTTCTTTGCATCCTGTAGTCTTGACATTTAGTTTACGACCAAAATCTTCCCGATCCGGACGTCATCCACCATGCCTTACCCATAGTACCTAGAATAGTAGCCATAAGCAATTTATGAAACGAGGACTATCCCACCCAACTTTTATAAAATCTTCGGTTGTCATTTATTTTATTGTTTTTTTTGCGCAAAAACACCAGGTGCTGATTCAATCCTTAAAGGCAAAAGGCAAACAGCTAGGTTGGTTGGTTGTTGATCAGATGGCTGTTGATCTGTTCGCCGAGCTTGGCAAACAAGCTCGGCCATCTGATGAACAACCAATAAACTCACCCGAGCTACCAATATTTCACCACATTACCAGCTATACTGGTCCATTTCAAATATTCAGCCACTTCCAATTGCAGCTACCCCAGGATAAGTTAGTCTTATCAGTGGGTCGTCTGGAACTTGTGATAGATAAGGATGATGTTTGGCACAGGGAATTCAGCGTAAGTGTGGACACTGTCGTCGGTTTGCTTCAGCACCAGGACTAATGCAGCCCAACCGCATAACCTTCACCTGATGTCACGCGGACACGGTGTAATTATCAAAGTTCGGTGAAGCGTAGCACAGGTCGTTTGAGTCCGGTCGGGATTAAAAAACCGTTCAACTCTAGCATCTTTTTGATGCTTAACTGCCATGCCACCCAAAGGAAACGCGAGGGCTGGGATACCGTAAGGTTGCCCAAACCTAGACAGGGGAAGTTGAGAGGCAGATACCGGGTTCGAACCACAGACCTTCCGGTTAGTAAATTCGCGCTCCAACCCCTGAGCCTTCTCTCCGGGAACTTGGAAAACGTAAAGTGGTAGTAGTCAGTAGAAACCTAATCAGCTAATCAGCCGTAGAACAATGGACAATATCTCTCGTGTAAATACCACCTATCAGTTGTCCCTACTCCAAGAAACTCAAGTTCAGGATAACCACAACCACTTTTCAGAGGTCCGGTGAGTGCATTCTCAGCTGTGTGACCAGTGACAGTAAAGTTGGCTAAATAGGCCTCGCCGTATTTCCCCATAAATGGCGGTTATATTTGGAACTATTCATTTAGAGCTGTATGTGAAATCCAGTGAATGAAACAAAAACAAAGCTTCTCAATGAGCGTGAATCGCCAGCCAACGAGGTGCACACCATGCTGGGTTGAAACTCTCTTTTCCATGTAAACTAGACGACACGTTCTGGCCAAGCGATGATTATTTATTCCGATAACAGGTTACCGAATGACACATTCTGTACCCTATGATTCAGCACTATAGGTGGTATTTGCAGGAAGATAAAAATCTCGGCAAACGGAGACACAGAATAGAATTTCTAGAAGCATGGTACCCCACGACGGATTCGATCAAATGATTTTATGAACTAGGACCCTTATGTGCAAAGGACCGATATCTCAAGTGGATTACTCAAAGAGAGCCGATTAGCGGGGTCAAAAACCAAGATACAAGTGGCTTGACAAGTGCTCTCATTTGTATATCAATTTGGTTCCCAGGGTAGTCTCAGCTGAATCTCTCGTTTATGTTACTATTCAAATGAATGTGCTGCACAAAGGCCGCCTCATATTCGATCTTTGAGATATCGCACTATATATTCATAAACGAAGCCACTCACAAGGTTAACGAAAGCTCTTCGACAGTCAACGACCGGTTTCGCCCTTCTTGGGCTCATCAGGTAGGCGCAGTCCTCGAGTTTCCGTCAACCCTACGTTCTACTTAAACACAAATTGGACAGATTTTAGCAAATACCTCCATTTGCATATCAGTTTGATTTTCACTAGAGACCCAGTGCTGATAATAGTTATGAAGTGGAATTTATATGTAATATTAATCGTTCAGCTGCCATCATTTCATCAGTCGAAAATGATTCCCCTGAAGTCCAATCAGATACACGCTGTAGATGTTAAGTAGGCTCTAAAATTGCAGCTACTCACAGAATAAGCAACACACCAATCCGTCAGCTGTTAGTGTGTATAGACGTGTGTATAGACGACCCAGAAGCTTGGTGTTCCTTGACTTCAATAATGCGTCCGACTCTGCCTCACTGCATTTGCTCATCAGGGGGCTGTTCGGAATTTTTCGAACGTCATCCTGTCCTTATATTTGCATAGTTTGTGGCATTTGATAGTATACGGCGAGCTTCCTAGAAGCTTTCTTACAAAGAAAGGTATCTGGCAAGGATGTTTACTTTCCTTTCTTGTTCAACTTGGTCATTGATGAAGTAATGAGGCAAACGCTTGGAAGTTCCTCAAGACCGCGGTGTTTAGATCGTTGTTTGCAAGACCGTCATTCAACTGGAGTACTCAGGCGACGTCGTCCTCATCTCTGAAGAGGAGGATAAAGCACAAGTTTTGTTGAATAAAATGACCACCATTACGCCTTCTTCCAGCATGTGCCGTGCATCTTCAAAGTTGCTTCAGAAAGTGTAGTCCCAGCATACTTCCTGATATTCAGGGAGAAGCACTGGAGGTTGCGTAAAATTCCACATACCTCGGTAGTTTTATGAACTCTGATCAAATCAGTGCAAGAATTTCAAAGGCTCGAATCACGTTTGCTAACATGCATCACTTGTGGCGTCAAAGCAGCATATCACTACAGTAACGGTTGCGCTGTATAGTTACCAAATATAACCTCTTTTGACAGACAATCTGTGTCGTCCCCAGGTTTTTGACCGCCGATATCTCACAAGTGTTACTGGTGTCAGATATCACCAACGGAAGTAATTGGAGAACAGGTAGTTAGTTGTGCAGCAGGCGCTTCAGTTTCGGATACCACCCAACAACATCAACTGCGGTGGGTCGGCAATGTGTCACGCATGCCGAAACGTCATGTACCGAGATGACTTGACCTCTGCTCCTCCATAATAGCGCAAATCGCGAGGTGGACGGTGTATAACTTGGCAGAAAGGTGTGAAAGAGATCACGAAGGGCCTGGGTGTTGCTGGTGCGGTCCATCTGCCAGGACGGCGTCTCAATGCCCCACCTTGCACTTGACCGGAGACATTGTAACAAATAACGACTGATCGTTTTCGGTGGCGTTCGTGCTGTCAGTATATTTCCAGATTGTCTAATCGAATGCCTGGAGGTGTAGGCACCTCATAATATTTGCGACAAGTCTTCCACTCTTCTCTCTCCACCTTAAGACTTCAAGTATAATTGAATAAACTTCGTGGTTGTACGGAACTGAAGCGTCAACACCGATATTACTGTCTCTGGTGATAATGATGAACGCACTCAAAATGGACGCATATAGTGCGAGTCATCCTCCGAGGAGAAAATTAAGCACACCATTGATCAATCCCCACTATTCACCCATCTGCCTGAACACTGCTCAACCATTAGAAGTGTACTGGTTAGTTTTATCAAAGACGAAGTAGTTGTCCCTTGCTTCTCGGCTCCTGAGCATGAGTCCAATTGTTTTAGAAGCTCATCTACGGTCAGGACCTTGAAAACTCTGCTACTTGTAACTAATTGTTGTTTTGTCACTGTCAGCGTAATGATTTGGTTTCCAGGTGGTTAAACACTCATGTATGTCTCATCGTGTTCCATTTAAGGTAATGAGTGCGAAATGCGTCAGAAGAAGGACTCTGAATGGCATTCAAGTACGGTTGCTTCAGACATTACTGATCCTCCTCTCGTTGAGGTGAGTTTTTGGCAGTCATTTTCTAGCTCATATTCGTCTGATATGGACTAGCAACAGTCAACGGGAAACTTTGGGCATGCCTTTTCTAACCTGCAGGCTGTGGGACAGTATACATCCCGTGGGAAAGTACTCTGCTACAAAGATTTGCTTTTATTGCTATCCTTCTAGATGGAAGGAATCTCCAGAACCGTACGAGGAACACTCCATCGCCCGTGACTTCCCTATTGTTTGTAGTCACGGTGGCCTGCTGTTTGTTGCGACTACCATGATATCCGGCAGCATCAGTCGCCTCTTAGTTCGAAATGATCCAACTTTGTCGATAATTTACTCCAAGACGGTTAAAAATTGTTCAAAAGCACCAGTTGTCACGAGGACTCGCTGTTCTCAGCCTGATGACGGGATTGTAACACACATCACGAGGCAACACTTATCGGGTCATAATAAATGCAAAGTTTTAGGGGGACATAACGTGACCAAGTGTTGTATCGTCGGTGGCCGTCTATTGGGTTACGCCTGCATTGAGCCTGCCAGACTACGCGATAGGGAGAAGACAGAGAACTGGGGACACGGATGTACTGCCAGGACAAAACATACAGAGCGTCTGCGTAAATATATAGGATGACTAAATGGCCAACTATGGTCGTTCACTTGTTCGCTCCGTACAGCCAATGGTGATGTTCCGGTCGTGAACAATCTCAGGGCCACTACGCTGGTCGTATGTTGTTGTTGTGAGAGCCGCCAACTCACTTGCTTTCCGGACGTGTCGAACCGATGGTGACCTTGGGGATGCGTCTCTCTGCACATGTGCTTTTTCTTCTGTCTAGGCGCGCCCTGACACCAAGTCTGCAAAACCAGTGCATTACTTGCTTTCTTCTGATTGGGTGCCATCGGATGAATGTAGCGGACTTGGTTACCCTGGTAAGTATCTCGCCACTATTGACCGAAGAGTCCAACCGGCCACCGACCACACGAAAACTATGGATTGGAGTGTTGTGACGTGTAACTAAGGCATTTAGAATGCTATTCCCAAGTAGCTGAATTCTGTTACTGTTTCATCTCACGGACTGAACCAAGAAACCAATCCAATGCAGTTGTCTTATCTTGTTACGATAAAATGATGATGTCCTCTTCGGTTTTCATTCAAACCTATCCCATTTACATGTTTCATCGTGACCCGAATCACTATATGTAGACGTTTATACGTAATTATGAACTGAAGACTATAAATTCCAACACATTTCTGTTTAAACGCCGTATCGTAACAGTTTTTATATGAAAGCAAAATATATTAGCGTGAGGACCTAGTACTTATCAGTTGCCCGTCGTAAGAGAGAAATTTATTACTACCATCTTGCCGTGGTTTCGTCCAGATACATGTAATCGGGACATCTTTGTGCTTCAAATCATTATATTTTGTGAATTTTTGTGAATAAAGGCTCACTGTGAGGCTATCATGATCAGCAGCTGTAAATCATAAGTAAGAATGATGATAAAGTACCACAACCTTCCGGGAATACATTTACTTGCACACACTCAGCCGCATCAAAATACGATCGATGTATAATATCCTTCCTGTAGCGCAACGTTCACCATCCTGTGGAACAGTTGCATCAAACAGTGCGTGATGACCAACTGAGGACCGAACCAACAGCCGGCCTTCCAAATGATGACTCACTCAATGCCCGCGGTTTCACTTGTGGAGATCAACCGGAAGGCAAGTAAGTGACCACTATTATTCACACCTATTTACAACCTAGGTGAAGCTTATTATATACTTTTATTAACCTTCCTTGGGGTCATTTTGAAGACTGGATAGCTTCGATTTTGAAGGAAGAAACGGTAGAGTTCCACCATTAAGTTTATTGCTCATCTCAAAGTTCACTCTACCTTTCCGAGTCATTTTTTTACAAAAGCATCGACACTGCATGGTTATTCGTGTACTTCGTCCCTTCCCTCTTGTTTATATAGCTTTTAGAAAGCAACTCATTGGTCTGTTTGAGGTACTTCCCAAAAATTAAAAGAGGAAGTGAGAACCACATTGCATATTGGTGAGGCGTTCTCGATAGTTAACTAGACACATAAACGCCAGCTGCCAAGCTGGTGAACGGATCAACTCCAGACAAACGCCCCAAGCCCATTACCAGTATTCCTGTACTTTTAAAATCCCAACCATTCTGGGTCGTGAACTGCATAAGCTTCCATGTATTTTCGCCTTACACTGGAAAACCCGAGCACTTAATAGTACTGGTCAGAGTCTGAAATAGGTTTTCTCTAGACTGCTTCCATACTTTAAAACAGGCACGTGTGTATTATGCACGAGCATAATACGGCATCGAAATTCTCACGGGAGAATGAACTCGGCGCTGTCAAGTGTGAAAGTACTTTGGGGTTCTGGGAACCTTATTCTCACTACCACTAATCTACTACGGCGACTGTTTCCCCTGGAGAGGGTTGACCAGCCTCAGGAACGACGTGAATCGCTGCTGCCTATGAAGCACGACAGATAGCGTAATTGGGACAGTAATACGAAGAATTTCGTCCTAGCTGGAACTCAACAGGCGGAACGGACACGTGAGCATTGGGTTAGCAATCACAGCCATCAGACAACAGGAGTACGCTCTGCCAAGTTGCAGAACTTTGGAATTTGAATTCGATGCGAAACTTGGTTGTATCAAGCTGTCAACCTATTCCGACAAGTAGCTAATTCTTTTCTTGAACCACTAAACAAAGACGCAAATGTATTACCAGATGAATCTCGGTTAGCATGAAGGCCGTCGTGTGACTGAACTTCTCAAGGTCGTCCGGCCTAGCCTACGGTTTGGTTACTGGTAAAGGCGAAGATCAATAACTATTCAGCTAAAACTACTCATATACTTAACAGTAATTGGAATGCCTGAATAAGTCAGCAGTTGATGAAATCCATCACCTGAACTTGGCGTTACTGGTTCGTTTAAAAGCAACTGCTATGCCTTGAATATGGTACGAATAAATCACAAAAGCTTCGAATTCGGAGAGGAAATCGGTAAAATGAAGCATGTTAATACAATATCACACTGAACGGAAACATACATTACGTTTACCATTATTTTTCTTCCGAACTAGATCAGCTCCTCACAAAACCACCCAAAGCAATCTTGGTCCCAAACAACAAAAAACACAGGTTCAGCAACGGAAAGAATCAAGTACGTTGAAAATTACAAGGGCACAAACTTTTGACACACGGCCATCGGTTGAAAAACCACAGACGATGTGGAAGTTTTCCGTATGGAATTTTTTCCGCCGTAAACCAAGGTGAGTCGTCGGGGCGAGATAAAACAGCTGAAGAGCTGCGGCTTTCGGTAGGAAGCTGGACTGTATGTGCAGTGTTAAATACAGTTCGATTGTTTTATGTGGCACCCAGTGTGGCTGAACGAGAGAAGGTTTAATCTTTTCAAAAACCGTTTTGCTAGATCTCCGAAACCCAATGATGGGAAGGGAAAATTGGGTGTACTTAACACAACTTTGTAGTTCACTGACACTTCCAGATATTGAGGCAGAGGGTTCTCGTTTCTGCGCTGCCTTTGTCCATAGTTAACACAACCCTACATCAGCTCCGGATGACGTTGGTGTGTTTTTGATATGAATATCTAATAAGCTACGTACTACAACGACAGAAATCATCAACGACCGAATGGAGCCTTAGCGAATTTAGTGAATTTGCTGTTTCTAAGTTGCCAGTACTATGTTTGGACGGGTTACCTGTTGAAGTCTAGCTTACTACCGAACAGATACATGACGCATCTGTCAAAACATCAACAGACGCTGAATAACTGTTTCTCCTCATTCTGAGTAATCCGCAGTGCGCATATTCAGAATCTAGAGGGAGAGTGAAACGTGAAACCTGTCAGATTAGAGTTGAACGAGTGGCTAATCAGCAGTCTGGTCAACTTACAGCCATGAGCGATACAGTGACACTTAATCCTAAAAGCGCAGATTAATGTCTACCTATATTCAGTCTATCACTATCAAGGAAATACCTTGCAAAGTAGGCACCGGATGCCTCTGGACTGCTCACAAATGGCACGTCCCCTTTGCTATCCGTCGTGGTGACCACCCGGAATCTCACTACATACGCGCTACTGCTTCCACGACCAAGTGAATTACGTGACCCACGACTCATATGTCGTTCCCGTTCACTTATACACATTCATGTTTACATCTGTAGCCTAACCACGCACGTGATTCATGTTTAGCGTTATACGCATCCAACTTATTAGCCAAGATGACCGGCCACAGGAAAATAAGCTTTGTTCGCTACCTTATTTCTTATTGGTCCCAGTTTGGAAATCGATTGTGTAAAGTAACGCCGTGAAAAATTGATTTCGTATTGATCAAATATGTTACAGTCAAGCATGCCTGTTTTCTTTGAGAACCTCGATTAAGGACAACAGCAAAAGATTGGAGTCGTCTTATAAAGTGTATTCCACCTAATCAATTTTCAGCTCAATGGATGACGTTTCAGGCGCAACCAACAGGAAGAAAGGCAACGATGAATCGTTGAACGTGTCCACGGATGATTTGGAACGGCTGAAACCTTTGAGTCTAACAGAAGTCGGGGATGTTCACTTCTATGAAGAAAGTCGGTCAACAGAAACCAAACAGAATGTACAAGGCGGATGTCATACGCCTTCGTTGAATGCTAGCTGGTCAATCCAGAATCAATTCGGCCGAACATTGATAGACTTCCAGGAGGCGTTGCAAGTTTCACTAAACTATCCACAGAATAACGACCACATGTTCCTGGATGAAACCGGAAACATATGCTTTGAAATCTAAAAAACAAGGATGGACATTGGGTTCATCGTTTCCGTGTGTAAATACAGGTGTGTACCTACATGCTTTTAGAAATCAATAATGCAAAGAAAGCACTCATGGCTACCCGTCAAAGTCTTTGTTTTGTAAGAGTGCAGCTGTTTCTGGATTTGGTCGAGTTTAGTAGGTTGAACTGAGGAATAATTGGATTAGTCCGGTTGTGTTCGACGAAAAAAGACGTATGATCCGAGGGACTGCGTGACTAATCCACCTTTCCCCATAATGTCAAATTAAATTGCGAATTCGAGGCATAGTGTTTATCAGGAATTCAAGAAGGATCGGTGACCGGTTAGAACAAACGACCTGAGTGATCACAAGCAATTGCATTTCCTTTAAAAAGTTGACAGTTGGTTAATAGAACCTCTTAACCAAGTCCATGGGCTGCACAAGTGCAATCGAAAGAGGCATGGTCACGAGGTCAACCCGTTGTTGATTGACGTGAGCGATCTCATATGTGCGCATTGGAAAAGCCTTGACAACGTCAAAGCTCTTCGTGCCTTAACCACCATACCGCTTATCGAAAACTAGGAGTTCAAGGTCATATAGAGGGTGCTGAGATATGAAAAGAAGCTCCAGTTTCGGAATGTTACTCGCAGGTGCAAAAAAGCAAGGTTATCTTCATTACGATGAAGAACAGTACACCACCGGTTCAAAAGAGTTCCATCTGAGAATACCTTGCGGTATAAAGAGCACGAAGGCCTAATTTCAACCTGGAGTAGACATTCCTCTTATGGAAACCGGCTGCAAGACCACCAGCGATATGGCTTCGTAGCCGAAATCCTCAGCGACAGCTCACGAGCGCCTCATGTCATGAAAATCAAGTAGATAACACGGAGTTCACGAGTGCTTTCAAACCCCTCTCCATGCCAGCAGAATACCTGACTGTTTTTGAACCAATTTGGAGGCATTTGGAAAACAGATCTTCTACGCAGATGTCTCATTTCGGAACTGGCTCTTCGTCAGTTTACAATACTGGCATCGCCTCTGGTAGATTAGCTGGTAGAGGACTTCGGATGCACTTATACGAGACCATGTGGATGTCGGAACAAAGGCGAGATAAACTAAAAATGCTCCGCAACATACTCGTAAAACGTGGTGCAATATGTCCACTCGAAAATATTGAACAAAATCCGAGTCGACTAGGTAGCATGACATCGTACCTTGGATGGGAATTGCCCATATTCACGCTGGCTCGATTGTTCTGTGATGAAAGTAATCGAAGCCAATAGTCGAAAAACTCTATGTAGAGAGTATGTAGAACAGTACATCGAACACCAAGAAAGCACATCATATTGGCACTGAAATCTGACATTCCTAGAACTTCCTGATGGCTAACAAAAATTTTGGTCTCCAAGTCCAGATGAACGGCACGTCCCACAAGACTGCTATACTATAACGCCACTTTAGTGCTGGAAGGACAACCCTGGTCAACCGACACGTGGCGTAGTTAACAGGTGCGAACGCCTAAACGATGATGTCGGATCTCACAATTCTTCGGGTCGGTGAATTTTCAACGAATCGCTTTGACAGGTACTAAATTCGTGAGGATGGCACGAGTCAGCTGCGTATTGACGCTCCGTTCCTCACAGACCCACTGATGGTTTAACCTCGAGTGATGATGTAGATGAGAAAAACAGTGGAAGACCATTTTGAACGGCTTCTGATTAGAGCTTTCACAAAGATGACACTGAACATTACCAAACTACTTCCCACTGCTACAAATGCATCAGATAACGGGTCAACTGATAGTTGTGTGCCTCAAGCATAGTTTGTCACATCGGCAACACCATTCGGGGCTTAATTAGAAAATATGCATTAGCTGGATTCAGAACATTAGCTTCCAAGTGGTAAAAACAGAGGCTGAAAAGGACATCGGTTCACTTCCTCCGTACCATTCACCAGCGCATCTAGCTGCGAAATACCCTACAGCCTGTCCAAACCACCTGTGACTGCATCCTAAACTAACCAAGAGAGCCCTCGTATTTGAACCAACTGGTGCCCCCTCGGCCCGTAGTGATACACTTTGTAGATATGCTCCAGATCAATGAGTCAAGTAGTAGCCCACCACATCAACTGCCAGAAAACGGCACATGAACCGGAGCGGTTAAATAGCCCTAAAACTGCTTGACATAGTCCAGAGTGAACCTAAAGAAAAGCTATTTGGGATCTCGAAAGTTCGGTGGAAAAAATTTACTCAGATACTGAAATTCGCCCTTAATGTTTCGTTATGCACCTCGTTGAATTCTGATGCTTTCCTTACTTTAACCGCGAGCATAAACCCGTCAGTTAAGCCCTGGTCTTTTACTCGGCCACTTTTCGCTATGTTTAAAACCAAACGATGATGCATACGCCACAGGAAATGAAGCTGACAGGACGGCGCTGAGGTGGAGGTGAATTGATAATTGGTAAGCACTGAATGAGAGGGAAACTTAAAATCAGAACAAATCAGTTAGTTGATAGAACCAAACATCTTCTTGGTATGAACCAAGTAACTTAAATCCTGTCTTATATTAGGGTTTCCAACTCAGATGTTCTTGGGAAACGGTGGTCCTCGTGAATGGGCGTTTTACGTGATTAAGCTGCGTTTCTTTGCTGAATCGTTGGTTAAAACACCGGGTCCTTCAGCCCAATGTGTGACAGCAGCCAGTGGAAAATCGCAATGTTATCCAACCTGACTGTTCTACACAGTAAAAAACACAGAACAGTAAGTAATAGCTAAAGGGCGAGGATGCGTCTGGTAGCGGCAGTTCCGAAACAGTCAGACGGCATGACCAATAGCTTTTGTGTATTGACTGCCGTTTTGTGATTAGGATTGCTTCCCAAGAGCGAGCAGGTTTACATCATTTAAATCTTTGCGAAGAGCTCAAATTACAGGAGTGCTTAAGTTTGGATTACCTTATCGCATTTCTGGTGTTTTCAGTTTCCCATCTTATTAAACTGGTGTACAAGCAGTATGGGTTTTTTACAGCGCCACCCGCACACATGAAGTCCTACACTATTCACTTTAAAAGGTTAGTTGGATTTCACATACGACCCCATGCTGCCCAATCTATTCCATACAGCAATTGAAAGCCTTGAAAATACACATATATATTCTAAAAAGCACTGTACAATCACACGTGCGTGTGACGCTAAAAATCTACAATGTAAGCTGCTTTCTTAGGCGCTTCAGTATTTGCTTCCCTTGACCAGTGAATCAGACGATCGAACGTCGTAAAATGTGTGATAAAGGCCGTAGGTAGTGCAATGCCTTGTGCGCGATAGACAAGGATAGGGTGATGACTTTCTGGGGTGTGATCCTTTAACCAGCCCAAGGGAAGGATGGAGGAGACAGCAAAACGACCAATCAACCGCGAGGAACTGATCAGGGGAGGTCCAGCGCTGGCCTGATTAGGGAGTATGAAAAAACGGGTACGGAAATCAACTGTTTCAGGCAGAGAAGCAACGGATTCGGGAAACTAGGGGTAACTCTGGTACCAGAATACTTCCAGGGGTTTTATTACTCAGGTACATTTCACTAACGTCTCAAAATTATCGGAATACATCCATACTGCATCCTACTTAATATTTGGTGAGCGTTTTGAAAAAAAGAGCAAAATATGAGGTCCAGTGAAATTGCAAACGCATGAGACGGAAGTGCAGTTCACGTCACAGAGGAAAACTAACATAAGCGATGAAGGGACTGGGGCGCCACTGGAAATGCGGTCCCATATGGCAGCTGCAGGACAGTGACGAGCAATACCACTGGAAATGATTTCCTTTAAAAAAGACTTGTCAACGGTACTTAGGCTGCAATAAACTAACATGACAACCGCACTGCTTCCTAAAGAAAGGTCTTACGAAGAGTATTTTGATGCAGTTGTCTCCTTCTGGAGAGAAGATCTGAAGAAATCTCCAGAAAGTGGTCTTTCTAGAAAGGGCCACTGTACTAACACTTTCATGGCTGTGCTACCACAGGACGAGGGAATTTCAGCTGTTCATTGAATACCCTACTAAATGTTTGTGTGGAAGCCAGCCAAAATCACATGCGTCCTTGCATACTATTCAGCGGAATCTAAATATCCGTGATCCCCAGCAAGGTTGCCGACAGCAATCGCTCTAGTGCCTTTTAAAACACACATTCGTTGTAGATGATGTAAAGTAGTCCGCCAAGTGGTTGGTGGTAGATGTGGTGCGCCTGATCTGAAGGGTCAGTTGAATTGAAGTGCACAGACTAGAAGAACATACCTCTACAAAACTTCCCATCTTGTATACAGCACCCTCATAAAGAGGCGTTGATGGGTCCTCGTCTACGGACGTTGTAGTTACTAGGGACAATTCCTTACAGATCTCTGCCAGACGAATAGGGTGGTCAGCAAAACAGGATTCTAGCAGACTGTGAGTAGGATTGAGTGGTTCGAAGCTCATATTTGACGTGGCTAGTCGTTGTCCATGAACGGACAGTGCTCGTAATTCCTCCGCGGATGGAATCCAAGGGGTGGGTCCTGTAGAGTCGGTTGGGGTGAAAGCAATGTCACAGAAAAAGCCGCCGCTTTCAGGTTTCAATACTGGGTTGCTGATGACACGCACTTCATGTGCGGGATGAAAAGCGGATTCCAGAGTGGCGGCAAGTAGAAACGAAGCCGAGCGCCAAAATGCATCATTCGCCGGAGTTGGATCATTATGAGAGTCCTGAAAAGGTGAAGAAAGCACGCCGACCGGGGTACTAGCAAGCCAATTATGGACAAACAATATTTTCCCATTAGTATATGAACAAATCAAGCAACGTTCACCGCTGAAAAATTGTGCACTAACGCATGCAAGTTCCACGTTGTGTCGCTACTCTACTAAGAGAGACGACTCAAAAAATCACTTGCTGGCACAGTTGCTTCTGACTATCAATACACAACATACGAAACTGTAAATGCAGTCGAGATAATCACCGCTATCGACAATAAAACAATGGCACTAAACGCTGGTGCTTAACTGCCACGCAGCCATGAGGAAAGAGTTAGAAGAAAAACAACCAGAAAGGGGGAGGGTGTGACCCGCTACAGGCGGCCTTATGTTCTCATGAAAAACAATCCAGAACAAAGCACCTAAAACGAGTAACACCAGTGAAGTAAACGTATCTGAACCACTTGGAGTTAACCAACATCTTCTACAGACTTCACTAAACATGAATCCATGGTAGTAGTAGTAGTAGTAGCAAGGGAACTTGCAAAACGTCTCCGTCGACTGAGATACACCGTCTTCGAGGAGTTGAGAGCCCCTACTTCTACGTCGTTCATCAAACCCGACCTAATCGCTGTTCGAGATCGCCGTGCAACTGTAATAGACGTCAGCATAGTCTCGGATGGGCGTGCAGTGATAGTGTGAAATGAGAAGAAGCAGAAGTATGGTGCTGATGAACATTCCCTCGCCATAATCTCAGCCCTACATGCCATCGGTTGTGATATCGACTTTTTGGTTCACCAATCGATGATCATCTCTTATCGAGGGATCTGCTTTCCTCGATCCGCTAAAGCAGTTATTGGACTGGGACATCCCACGGTCGCAGTCAGTGACTTGTGTTTGCTTGCCATTGTGGGCTCCCTGCGTACTTATGACACTTTTATGCGTGGCACATGGCGTTGAAGGTACATTTTTGCCATTTAATCTCACACCAGACCCAGTATGACGGTCACTTTGTGCCTGATGTGCGAGTCTTGACTGTGCTAGCGCACACTGCGCCTTGAAGAGCATTCACCATTGTTTGTCCTTTCTTTGGTTGTTGGTCCTTAGACGCGTGTTCCCATACCAAAATCTTTACATACTTTGGGATTCACCTCATCAGACTGGCACTGTCCTTGGCATGATTTCGAATGAGACGTTTCTCTCTTTTCCCCCATATTCTCCTGTTACTCTTTCGCATTCATCGCTTGCACTCACTTTTTTATGTTTGTGACCATGCTCTTCAAAAATAAATGATAATAGTACAGGGTGTCGCTGCTCTTGCTCTGACCGCTCCGTTTTGGCCTTGTCCTCTTCCCTCCCGACATGGTTGCACTTTGTGGAGCGAAGTTCCAGCCAGTGTAGCCCGCTGGATCATTGCAGTGCTCCAATCCGACCACCACACCAAGGTGGCAGCTTTAGGTCGAGCCTTCCCACCACCAAAACATGAATCCACCGTACAAGAACATATAAACCTTAGTTAGGCACTCGGACTAAGAAATGACAGCGGGCTAACCGCTGAGGCCAGTCATTTGTTCGATAGGGTTTCTAACGTGTAGGACAAATCACTTGGGACTCGAATCAGGGAGCCGAAGACATCATACAGCACGCAATTTGACAGCTGCCGATTTCATTTCACGCTGTCAAGCCATGATCTGTCCTCAACCAGCCATTAATCGACAAAACTTCGGAGCGGAAAATTGGATGGTGGTTTTGCGTGTTTAACACATATTCTAACCAACTAGACCTGAAGGGCTTCGTTATTGCCCTAAAGATTATATCCCATTACCAAAGCTTGCTAACGTGTTTCACTGCAGCCAGCTAATGCCTGCTCTACTGCAAAGGCACCTATCAAACTTTCGAACCCACCCAATGTCCTCGGATCGGAGGGACTACTTTTACA
Source organism: Opisthorchis viverrini (assembly GCF_000715545.1). NCBI lineage: Eukaryota > Metazoa > Platyhelminthes > Trematoda > Opisthorchiida > Opisthorchiidae > Opisthorchis > Opisthorchis viverrini. The sequence continues at coordinate 695,843 of NW_008751665.1, forward strand.
GTCATCTCGTACACATGGCCCTTAGAATTGCGTGAAATTCGTTTCTGACGCCGTAAACGATTTAAGTTCTTAAATGTTACTGGCGCCTGACTAATGAATGCGGTTACTTCGATCGCTATGCAGCCACGACTACGCAGTTGCGCAGATAAGTGAGCCGGTCAAAAAAGTCGATTCCTCTCCCTAAGATCGCTATGCAGCCACGACTACGCAGTTGCGCGGTTGAAAAAAGTCGATTCCTCTCCCTAAGACCTCAAAAGAACACGGGAGATTCAAAGTCTGTTGGCAATACTGAGAACTTCGAACATTCAAAATGCATGCCAAAACTAGGGATCACATTTGAAATTATACCTCTAGTAGACTTTGTGAACTGATGCCAATGTAGGCCGCATGGTTCAAGCCTACCCATCTTTCTCCAAATGAAATTTCGATACCATCGGCCTCAGTTCCATGATAATACCGGCAACCATCATGAACCCCGCTAGTAGACTTTGGGGTAGTTTGATGTAAGCTCTCACACGGCCGGAAGCGTGAGAAGAGACAGAATAAAGTATATTTACAGACTTCTCAGGCATTCCTCCTCGGGTGGGTGTATTTAGAAGAGTCGACGGTCTCTCTGAAGTCGAGAAAGACCGTAAATGCGGTATGTATGGTGTTGCTCAACTATGTGTCGCAACGAGCCACCCACCCGAAAAGAACCTTGCTTGATACCCTCTAATTTGCGCTTCACATGAGGAGGCTAGGTATCGCAGTAGGGTTGAAGCCAGTAGCTGTGCAACGGTCAGCGTCAGGCTTATATCCCTACGGTTTGAGCAGTCATTTCGTGTACCTTTTTTTATGAAGACAGAATCATTTATTCCAGTTATCTGGAACGTATTCACATTCCCATATAAGTTCAAACAACTTAGTTAGTGCTGATCCACCACCATCTCCAAGTGGTGTTGGTGCAAGTTCATCTTATCTAGCGGCCCGATAGCGCTCCAGAGCAGAAGCATTTTAGTACTTCACCAACTGAGGTAAAATTCGAACCGACAGACCACGGTTCGAAATGGGTGGGCCAGATGAGAGACAGATAGAGTTGTTGAGGCACAACAAGACTGTGGTGAAAATATTCCGCCCATCAGTCTGGACACTAGCTTTTATTATGTATCAGAATTTGGGTATCAGAATCTGGGTATTATATTTGATTAGCTCACTAACAGATGAATTACATGGAACGATTCCCCGTTGTACTGATCTCCTCCAGCTCTCTATCACCTCATTTTGTTTGGTGTCCAGACTGCCCAGCAGAACAGTGGTGCGGCCTCAAAAGGATACGACTTCTTGTGGGAAGAAATGAGAGCGACCGTTAGGAGATCACGCAATTAACATGTGCGCTCTCGGAAACACCGGGTACAAGTTTTCACATATAGCAGTTACGATTAATGTCTTCCGGAAAAATACCTTCAAAGCGTCGACTGCCAAACGGGGAATCACTCTTTAGGTTCTCCCGGGAAATTCAGTGAAGATCCACATGTAAGACGAGAACAATCACATGAATCAAAATATGTACTACATGGTAACTGACAGTCGGGTACTCAGCCCGTCCACTGGTGGCCAGTGAATGCGTAATCGAGTTGGCTTCATGGTTGTTCAACGGTAGGGGGACGTCGAGAAGCGAAATGGCGTCCACCGCGACCAGACACAGTACCGTTGGAGAGCTACTGGTGTCTAGTTATAGAAAACGAGTGACTACCATTAGGTCCCATGATCAACATAACCATGCTACCCATTTGTGTCTCATATGTATTGAGGCAAACACCTGCGCATGGAAATCTCCAACAATTACGAATACAGCTGAACGCTTTACGGTGGATGAAACTATTTTTCCATCAACCGTCTCGCGGGATGTGTTAAGTTGACTAGTACATAGGGCAGTTAATATTACAAAGATAATCGTTCAGCTGTAACACCTTTTTTCGGTGCCTAGCTGCAATGCCACCCCGAGGAAGCACGAGGGTTGTCAGGTTGCCCAAGCCTAGACAGAGGAAATCGAGATACAAAGGTCGGGTTTAAACCACAAACCTTTCAGTCAGTGAATATTGCACGCGACACAGGCCTTTACGAATGTGGATGGACGGATGACACACAGGCGACTGTTTACATGCATCCACCAGAATAAAGTGAAGTATAACAGTCGTTCAGCAGTGGCCGCATTTTAGAGAATAACTGTCGTGAAAATCAACGGTTAGGGTACTGCCAGATTGTCCAAAAACTAGACGGGAGCAATCAAAAAGCCGGTATTGGGTTCGAATTACGGACCAACCGACTTGTAGCTTCGCTTTTTGTCCGTTGAGCTACATTGAGCCAGACTGAAACAAATATAGCGTTGATGTCTCGGCATTCAAAACACCATAGTTTCGAAGAGCTCAGTTTCGGTTTTCACTTAGTGGCCAGTAGTGGTGAAAAATATTTGATTCTGCGTGCATTACCCATTTCGTCATTCTAAATGGATACAATTCAACTTCCACTTACAGGCGTTATTTTGCTCCGATTTTACGAATATTAATTGGAGGGCCCACAGGAGATTAGAAGGGTAGAAATCGAGCATAGGTTACACAACAAAATTGGACAAAATCACCTGTGCAGCCAAACAAGTTGTCGGCTTGGAAGCTGATATCACCAACGGAACAACTAGTCGGAGCAGTCGAAGAATCCCCTGAAGTTCGTGGCTGGCAGAGTCAGCGAAAGTGCTGCAAGCTCAATTACTATACACAAATTTCGTAATGGGGGGGTTCAGAACTGCGGTAAGCGTCTACGACAAACTGTCAAGAGATTGAGCAAGAGAAGCCTGTTGGCCAAAGTGCTGAGAAGTCTAAAAAGTGAATGCTTCAGAGGAATAGCGATGGTCGGATGTGATCAATGAAAGTGAGACGGTGTACGTGAACGGTGATGTGCAATAAGTCACTTCCCTGGTTTATGGATGAGGTGCCTACAGCCTGCATCTACGACACAGTAATCATCAAAAGGAGCGGAAAGACAGAAGACCGGAGAAAGACGAGAGGTGTGAACAGTAGAATGTTGTCACTCATCAGCCCTACTGCATTCGCCGAATACGGGGATCCGGCAGACTTTAGCATGCGACAGCCTATGTAGCACGGAGGCGCTTGTAATGTATTTCTTCTGTACGTGTGCTGAGATGTTGTCATGGCGCCCAGAGCTAGAGATGCTTATAGTCCTCAACCAGAGTCTCCCACCCAGAAGCTTGGCTGAAAAGCAGCAGAAGTTGGCTTAAGACCAAAACTATAGTTCAACTCCTAAGGACTATGTTGCCACACTTCTTCCGACTTCTAACTTGAAGAGCTAGGAGAATGTTTGTCAAACATCTACTCACCAGCTAACACTGTAGGGTGTTGCGTGGATGCTGCGTGGATAAGCTCGTATTTCTACAGATACTCTCACTTGTATATGAATATGGTCTTGACAAGAGACTCAACTGAATCCTGTTGAATCTCTCGTTTATGATGATCCACTTCAACTGAATGTGCTGGCACCAGGCCGCTACATGTTTTAATTGGTGCGATATTCAAAATACCGTAGCACATTCTTGTCTAGACGTGACGCACCACTCACAAGACCGCTTTCGCCTTTCTGAGTGCTTATTAGATGGGCGCATTCCGCGAACCTCTGTCGACTTTATTTTCCACTTGAACATAAGTTGAACAGAGTTCGGTAAATACTCTCATTTGAACACGGATTTTGTTTCAACAGGAAGCTCAACTGAAGCCAATGGAACCTCTCATTCAGCACAACCTTCTGCCCAGAACCTCAAAGTTTTGACTGCATGGTATTACGCTGCATGTGATTCTAAGTTTTCTTCCACACAACTGCGGAAACGGCATCTCTAAACCACCGGACTGAGGTCAGGATCCCATCAGTGCACCTCAAAACGGGTGTTCCGTGTTGAGAAGTACTGACGGAAAGTGGATCATCATAAACGAGAGGTTCAGCTGCATTCAGCTGAGTATCCTGTCAAAACCAAATTCTTATGCAAATGACCGTAACTGTCTAAATCCGTCCAATCTGGGTTCAAGTAGAACATAAGGTTGTCAGAAACTATGGGACTGCGCCTAGCTTATGAGTCCCAAGATAAATGCGACACACGTCCCAACCCCCAACCTGGAGGGCAATGAAATTTTGCTCATCAGAGCTCTAATGACCGACCATGCTGGCATGAAACTCTGACAGTGTCGCACGGAGATACAAAAACCGTCACGCCACGGTAAGCTCCAATCTCTTTGTTGTGGTTTCCTAATATCATCAGTCGTTAACCGATTCCGTAGCAATGGCAGCAACAGCGTGCGCATTCGTGCATGGCATGTACCGCTATATAATATGCACAGCAAATGCAGTAATGATAAATATTTCAACTTACTTTGAAGTGGAGAAACTCTAAAGAACAATCTTTCACAAAAGGATGAAACATGCTCCATGGGTGCCCATCGACCAAAGCAATGGCACTTCGTTCTGCCAGCAAGCTGGAGAGATGGCGGGCGCAGTCCATCGGTGTTGATAACCCCTTAGTCATTTGTAGGGCACATGGCTGTCCAAGTTTACCAATATATTGCACAGTGACCTTTTCCGTGACTGGAGAAAAACACGCTCGTTGCTGTGCATCATGTGCGGCCAACCAGGCATCTAGCCGACGATTTTGATCGAATCGCAAACAAGACTTAACGGCTGTGGAGGATACGGTTGTCATAGCACGCAGTCCAGTCCTAAATCTCCGAGTAGTTATTCGGCTAAACAGAAACATTTCGTTCTGTAAAATTTCAATGACGTTGTCAACATGCGCATATGAATAATCTCCGCGGAAGTATATCACTGGGTCAGTGACAAGCTGGTACTTGCATTGACAGTTTGCTCAAAGATGCATCCCTTGAGAGAAACAGTGCGAAAACAGCTGAAGATCAGCAATACGCACTTTCAGCAGTGATTGGAAGTGGGCTGTAGGACAGGTACCTAAAAAGAAAAATCGGTAGGTCATGGTAGAGATACAATTAAGCGGCTATGTATGAAATGCGTTGATCTTAACTGAACAGCACTCACTGGAGTCCAGTTCAGTAACGAAATTTCAGCCCCGGGCCTAAACACAGCTCCCATATCGCAGATATTATGGACAATCACTTGGGTGTTCCTTGGAGACATAACGCACAATCACCGAAAAAGTGGCGAAGGTCTGAGGAAAGAATGCCTGTTTTGTAATCTGATACGGACAACGGATGCATTGATTCGCAATGTGGAATAGTTCCTTTGAACTTCATGAGGATTTCTTTTACTGGACAGGAGCGTAGGCTGACAACTTGATGAACCAGAAAAACCTAGTTATGAGACGTGTGAAAGGTCGGTGAATGAAGATATGTAAAGGCTGGTTATGTTTCCCGGTGCTCAGGCCGAAGAAATGGGCTTAGTTGAGGCAACCCAAATTGGGCCTTTGACTGGTCTACAATGCGGCATTTCAATCAGGGATCAGTTCCCTAGACCCTGACTCAGAAGTCCGACGGGCGGGGAAACTTAGGGAGCACTTTCAAGAGCCTGTGGCTCAGCAGTCTGGCCCACTTTACTAAAGGGGACTGGCTTTGCCCGAGGGCAATGAGGGTAAGGCATAGAGACATGATTCTTGATGTTGCTACGCGCGGCAAATGCGTTTGGAATTTCGCCTGGCACGCGACAAGCTTTGTCTTCTGGTAACGGTGTTTGCATGTAGTTTCGGCCGGTTACCGTGCCAGTCTCTGCAGCAATGATTTTGACTCCAGTGTGGAAGTCCGGGAAGGAACTGGCAGTTGCTCTGGTGGTGCCGATCAACAGAAGTCTCATGGGTGACCGTTTCCACCAAGTTTCTCCTTCCAGCAGAGGTGGATTGTTGAAAACTTAGCAGCGAGTGGATTTCGTGAAATGGTTCGACACCAACACCGAGTTGATTAGGTCTAGCGCAATGTACTTAATATGGGGAATAAAGAACGTTGAAGCCACCCAAGAGCAGCAGATGAGTAACTTACGCTGGCTGTCGTCTGAAGGGCACCTGATGTAAGGTCGTCCTCATCCTCCCTGGGACGTCGTAGGGACGATGATACAGCACTGCAATGCGGCATCTATCTTCATTAGCGAGGGCAAGATTGTAGATGGTATTTTTATTGAAGGATGGTGCAGTAAGTTGAGTAATAATGTGCTTTGATGAAAGAAAGCACCCCCACCAACTTTTGCCTTTTACTTGTCTATCACGTCTCACAAGTGACAATCAAGAGACTGAACTTCTGAATTAGTATGCCATGGTTAATCCACCTTTCTGTAATCGGAATAAGATCCTGAAAATCGTTCAGCTGTAGCACCCTTTCGGTGCCTAACTAAACATCATCATCATCACCATCATTATCATCATCATTGTCAGCTGTAATAACCGCGTACTCGTCGTGCAGTGGTCCAGCTGCCGAAGTTTCGTTCGCCTATGATTTGGGGGGGGGGG
>NW_008751665.1:704411-708127 GCF_000715545.1 Opisthorchis viverrini
GTTTCTTGCCGACGTGCGAGGGCCTGAAGGGAAACGAACTGTCAGGCGTGCGCGCACGATGGCGTGATCGCAATTAAGTGGTGTGCCCCAGAAGGAATGGCAGTCTTGAATTGTGGCTCTCCACCGGTGACTGACGGCCACGTGGTCCAACTGGGTCCACGGTTGGTTTGTAGTTCGCGGTCGTCAGGTAACGCGGTGCGAACGTTTATGTTGAAAGTTCGTATTTGCCAGAAACAGTTCGTGATCAGTACACAACTGAAGGAGTCGATCTCCGTTGTCTGTGCGACGAGCATCGACTCCGAATCGACCACGCAAATGCCTAACTAACATGCCACCAGAAGGAAGGGGGGGGGCTGGGATATTGCCAGGTTGCCCAAGCCTAGACAGGGGATGTCGAGAAACAGAAGTCAGGTCCTAACCACGGACATTCCAATTCGCGGGGATGTCGAGAAACAGAAGTCAGGTCCTAACCACGGACATTCCGGCCAATTCGCGCGGTTTTTAAAAACTGGGTGAGCGAGGACTGTCTCCGAAACAACAGTTGACAACGTACCTCCGATCGCCTCGCTTCTATCACGGCACATAATCGATTGCAACGAAAGGGGAAATGGTCCAGTGATCAAGAATCGGCCAGGTTGACGGTGAATACGTCAGCCAACACGCATCAGGCACAGAAACGTACTAGGTCTCCCGCCGGTAGCTGCACTGAAGGACCCGAAATACGTCATCTGCAGCAATTAACCCACATCACTAACACTGAGTTACCAGTTCCAACTGGTAAGGTTTTTCCACCAGGTCTCTTTCCAGCTCGCCCCACGCCTCGGAGGGGGAAAGCAGGACTGATGGTCCCAGTGGAATAATGAGTTATTCCCACTGAGTGGTTGATTCGAAGCCTAAGATGACGAAAGTCCTCCGCGATGGCATCGACTTTTCGGAGCAGCTGACCGTCCTGTTTGAGCAACGCAGCGACTCCTAGTGCCAGGAACGGATTGTGAGGCTAGTATTGGAAACATGGGAATCTCCGAGGAGTCATCGAATACTGTGACAGACGATGCCTCCTTTGCTGCTTTAGGCGTGCTGGTTGGTGGGATGTGGATGGGGCAGGCACGGAATGTTGGGGAGCACGCTCAACATAATCATGTAAAGTTGGATACATGGATTGGCTTCACTGTATCTGTCATCTTCGGACTGAAGCTAGCAGCTTGTAAAGTGAATAGCTTTTGTGTTTTGAATGTATTTTTTAAGTGCTACCCCTAGTCCACAAGGGACGACACTGGATCAGCCAGGTTGCCAGTAGTCCGTTGTATCCATTATGACATCCGAACTTGGAGGATCTAGCAACGTTGGATGAGGCAGCATGTGAAGTGTTTTGTGAACTGTCCCCACGAGCAGCTAGGTCAGGGCAGTTGTCTAACGTCGCAGTAAGCGAAAAGCGCGTTCGCGGAAGGTATTCTGTGGTTTCGTATACGGTGATGTGCCGTTAGCACGCGGGTAAGTAGTGGTCCAGTGACTGTGAAATTCGGTTTCCCGCTAGCTGATAACCTCGAGATAACTGCAGAAAACTGTTATATGGCGGTTTTGGTAATGCATGTGGCCAACAACGAATAATGCTGGGTGTAATCGGAAAACAAGGCTTTCTCAGAGGCTTGTGACGATTCAGTTGATGGTCTGCGTTGTGTTGGCGGCTGCAGTTTGTGGGGTTGGTAATGCACCGGTGTTTCGGTTAGCCCATGTTATCATATTTGGTATATTGCTGTTTGGGTCAGTGAAACTGGAGCCCGAAAACTCAAGGTGATCAAGTGAGAGTGGTCGAGCTAGTTCGAAAACTAGGGCGTTTACAGCCCTTGAAAAGTGGCTTGGAGAGTGGGTTCCCATTGCGTCAAGCTAGTTGTGGGTCTTATTTTTGTATCCTGGCTCAGGTAAGCCCTTTGTTATTTCTGCTGGTTCGTTTCTATCACATAGAGAGCAACAACCACTAACGAAGCTTTCAGAAACGGGTCAATCCCTCACGTCCTGAAGAATCTTGACTTTGCTGAGTCTAAGAACTCGGTACTGCTGAGGTTTGCGCAGGTCATGTGAAACCAGTTGCTGCAGTTTGAACGTTATGTGCTTTTTAGCGCCGCGAAGTCACAATCCCGGTTGTCCAATTTCCATCTTGAGAGCTTGTCGTGGCAGTTTGTGCGTCGCGGCGTTCGACTACAATTAAAAGGGTAAGGAATCTCGTCTGATGTCTCTCCCGCTATGACCGTTGACTTCTCAACGGAGGATGAACGCGGAATACTTAATTGGCGTGTTCTTTGTTTTACCAATGAGGTCTAAAGGTGAAAAAGATTCACAACACACTAACCCACGAATATCACTATTAACACAACCTTTTGATTGACCTAACATGAGGAGCCCACTGGATAAAATTTTCACCGTGTTTTACTTTTTGTGAACTGTAATTGTTTTTGTTTGCTCAGGTTATACTCTATTTGCCCAAGATGTAACGGTTTTATTGCGCAATCTCCGGTGGCTCACACGGTTTCCGTATGCACGCGCCGCGAGTGTTGTCGACAAACCAGTGGTACCTAAAGTGCCATCCAGCGACTATGTACAACCGTACGGCTGCAAATGAGGTCAAACTTGCATGAGACAAACCAACGAGGAATTGTTTACGAGGTTGTGTTAGTAGCTTCAGCCCTAACCCACTGATGATGTCAGCTCGATTAGTGTAATATGCACGCTATGGAAGCACCAGGGGACAGTGATTCTCCGAAGCCAGGTGTTCACGACAATTTCTGTGAATGGAAAACAGAAACAAAGCTCATGAGCCACAGCCCAGTAAACAAGGTTGTACATCACCAATACTTACATATGAATCAATCAAACTGACAGACAACGTATACTACACCGGCCTCCTTTTTGAAGAACACCGTCCCCGGTGTACCATGGCCTACGTGAACCGGCCGGTGCTAGTGGTGTGGTGCGTTAAGCTGGTGAGCGTGTGCAGAGGTTGCTGTATCTGAGGCTGCGTCTACCGTGTGTGAATGAACAACGTGCTAGCTCTGAGGTCTGTATGCACATATGTTAAGCCAGGATCGCTGTGGTAGGTCTACTCTGTGTGTGGTAACCATCCTGGCGTGGTCGCCAATTATGTAATATGCACGCTATGGAAGCACCAGGGGACAGTGATTCTCCGAAGGCAGGTGTTCACGACAATATCTGTGAATGGAAAACAGAAACAAAGCTCATGAGCCAGAGCCCAGTAAACAAGGTTGTACATCCCCAATACTTACATATGAATCAGTCAAACTGACAAGCACCGTATACTACAATTAGCGATGACACGTTTGCAATCAAATTGCCCGGCTCAGCAGACAAGTCAACGGCCGTATTCACCGTACGATGGAAATCTTATAAAACGACGAACACGGATACACCGGATTCGAAGTAATCAACCAATGAAGATTCCACAGAAAACCAAAACGTCCAACTAAGTGCCTTGTTGCAGGGAGCACAACGCGGCGGGCATGCAACCCTGCGAACGTGAGCCCAGACACCACGCGCTGCTGGCTAATGACACGCCGAAATTGAGTTCGCCGAAACTATAGGGTTTTCGAAGTTGCCATTTTTATGTGAAGTCAGTCTAATCAATTTGTACCTTCCCGTGACATGTTGCACGTAGCATTTTGTTTAAGTGAACGAAATGTCAAGGTCATTGACCATCGCCGCTT
>NW_008751665.1:708668-710683 GCF_000715545.1 Opisthorchis viverrini
GCGAGCATGAAACCTTCCGGACAATTAGTACGACCTGTGTTGCAACGTATACACAGTCAACCATTAACTTACTAGGTGCGACGAATTCCACGGCTTCTGCATCGTCTGCAGGGATGTCTGCTGCAACGGTAGGAGGTTTTTTCATACAAAAGTAGTGAATTGCTGCTCTTTTTGGAGTCCATACGGACGAAAACAACGAAATGTTTCGTCTGGTACTTTTTCAAAGCGACTTGAAATGCATTGAACGAGAAAAAACTTTGACGAGCTCAATTCTCCACAAAATCATTCTCCGCATTCACGAGCTCAGCCATAGCAGCCATTTAAAATATGAATATCGCGGGTCTTGAATATCGTATGGATTGAGTAGATTTAAACAACTTTCAACAAACCTGCGGCCGTTTGGGAGGATCTCATACGCCCGAAAAATTACCATCAAATTTTAAAACTTTATGTTAAAGATTTCCTCCTTCGAACCACGGTTTTAGAAAAATTTTCGGCGTGCGTCTAGCCCACGGCGACACCACGCGGATCGGGATATTAGACTCGCAGACTGCGGGCCTCTGGTTGGCTAATGACCTCACAAGACACATCGCGCGCGTTCACGGAATCATGGACCGATGCACAGGATCGAGGCTTTTGCCCAAGTTTCCCGGGTCGGTTTAAATCTCCAGGATCTAAATGCCAGTTAGTTTAAGAACGCCCTCAATCGACATAAATCGAAATTAATGTCATCATAATCATGTGGTTATTCTCAAGTTGGGAATTTTACTGCAAGTTAGCCTGACCCGGTACCTTATTTCGGTGGTTTTTCTCTCATGTCACTTTCTTTATATGAGTAAGCTTTCATGGTCGCCGAGCACTGATGCTTCACATTTGATTCCCGTTTTAGGAGATTAAGTGTGAAATCAAATCTCAGGATGTTTCAAAGCTCGGCAGTAGTACTTGAAGTTGAGGTAACGATTTGGGATGCAGAACAGAAATTCCACCCAGATTGTGGGCTGAATAACGCTTACATGGGGTATACTCTTCAAGGGTAATCCACAAGTTGGTTTTATTCACCAAACTTCGGCATAAGAGCTCTCTGTGAAGCTCGCCATGTGTGAAGCGCATCTTTCTTGACCAATTCACACTGGGACCAGCTCCAGTGGAGGAACTATATAGGACCATTGTTTAGAAGGTTCACGAGGCTGACGCAACGTTCGTCCCGAAAAAACCAAAACGCACTCGAACGAACCGCAGGATGCCAAAAGGGATTCGGGGACTTCTGAAAAAAACTTCCCAACTCTTCTTCAAAAAGTTGACTACAGGGGTTACAGAAGATGAGCTGGCATTTTGTAAAATGTGGAACAGCTGTAAATCAGAAATCCGCCAATGGAACATACGAAAACAAGCCACCATTCTGGACCTCGCTCGAAAAAACAAAAACGTACTGTTCAAACAAATGAGACGTCGCCGCAGAAACAAGCCATCCACGTCCTCCTTGAGGGACAGAAACGGAGAACCGACGAATGACCCAACAGTGATATCTGAGGTTTACAAAGAACACTATGCGTGTCTGTACTCAGCCTCAGCGTGTGTCACATCCAATCTTGTCAAGGCTGCACTAAGAACAGCCTCTAAATTGGTCTTGTCGGTGGAGGAAATTCATCAACTCTTGAACCAGACCAACCAATTCAGCACGTTGGGGTCCAACGAGGTCCATCCAAGGATCCTGAAGGAAACGTCCTCCACACTGGTTAGTCATCCACACCTGGTGTTTCGTCAGTCTCTTGATGAAGGCCGCCTTCCCTCTGCTTAGAAGGAAGCTGGGATCCTGAAAGAAACGTCCTGCACACTGGTAAGTCATCCACATCTCGTTTTTCGTCATTCTCTTGATGAAGGCCGCCTTCCCCCTGCTGAGAATGAAGCTATTTTCACGCCAATCTACAAAACTGGTGACCGACTATCGCCTGGCAGCTACAGGGCTATAAGCCTCACTAGCGTGCCGTGCAAGGTGGTGGAACGCATTCTGAACT
>NW_008751665.1:712022-714947 GCF_000715545.1 Opisthorchis viverrini
CCTCTCAGGTGAACGACAGCCACTGACTGACAAGAACAAAAGCGATCTGGGAAACATTGGAAAAATCCTGGATCCCGTGTATCAATCCGTGAATCCGTGAATCCGTGAAGCATATTAATCGGGAATATTTTGATGCATGGTCCGGTGTCACTGCGAATATAAATCTTTATGGATGATCCACATTCTCGGATATGCTCAGCTTGTCATGGGCACTGCAACGATTTCAGATGTTGGCACATAAATTAAGAAAACTTACTGAGGACTGATAGGTGCGTGGGTATGTGCGACTTCAGATGAGGCCTCGGCTATGCGTGACAACCTAATCATACGGACAGTGATGGTCTTCCATTCTCACCGCTGCATATGTTTTTGCTCAGCCAAGTCACATATTTTTACTACTAGGCCAATATACACGAGCGCGGCCGCTTATGCGACGTTAGCTATGAATGATAGCCCGACGCGATGGCCAATAATGACTACTAACCATCGCACTCGTACGCGAGTTAGCTCGCTCCGCCCCCAAGTGAAACCGTTAGACCCGTGTCAATGTGACACGCTGATTTAAGCTTCAACTGTGTGTAACAGCCTAATCCGATGATTAGCAGTGTTCCTTCTTGCCCACGATGTCACTTATTTTGGCTAACTGAGTAAGCGGTTAGCCGACAGGTATGCGCAACGTTGGTTGTAAGGCCTGAACTATGCATCATAGCCTAATCCAACGCCAGCAACTGTCTCTCGTACATGTTGTCCGTCTCCCGAGCCCACTCCTGGAAAATATACAATCACCGTTGGTGAATTTTGTTTATACTTAATGGCCATATCGGTATAAAGGTAATGTGTAGTCAATCCAGTTCTCGTCCTTAGGAAGCTGTTTTGACGCAAGAGGGTTACCGAAGAGTGCATAACAATTGGGACTCACGCCCATCTCAGGCAATGTCACTGAAAAGACATAATTAAAGTTGCAGAGGCTAACTCTCCAAGTGGTTATTGAATGTTATGGTCCACAATACCTGACCGATCTCTACGCTGAAGCTTGGTTTTTACTGTTATATTGGTGAACTTACTGCTTGCTAGATTGGTCCCCTGACGATATTGAGGCACATGTGTGTACAACGATGATGCCACAGTAAAAATTCAATGATCCCATCAATTATTGGACGTGGTGAAGTTGGATTCATGTTAGGTGTATACAAGTCAGTCAAAAGGCGACATCGAATAAACTTAATCCCTGGGATTCAAGGACCGCATGCGTCTTCAAACGTTCGCCTGTGAACGTGGCTAAAGTGAAGATTCAGTGAGCAGTCGAGTAGATGTTATCATATGTTCCCATTGAAAGCACTAAATCCCAACTTCACTTCACTTCTGCTTCCTGATATCAATACCCCGTAGCTTAATGAAAAACTGATTCGCCGTTCTCATCATTACATGTTGTCATCTCATGTTCAGCCAAATCAGCAGTGTCAGCAACTAGAGACCTTTCCTGGGGAACCAAATATCGGCTCCCGTGCTCACGTTGGCAAACTGACTCTGCGATCTTCGGTATCCGGTTAGTTGTAGAAAAGCTTCTAATCTTCCAACACATGATGCCATGAAAGTCGTTCACTATTTAAAGCTCCCTCTTTTCCAAGTCTATCATAAAGGTTTGTGCTTTGTCCGACTCACGGTTCACACCAAATTTTGTACAACCTACCTACAGTTTCACAATCATGTCTGCAATGTCCGGATAGATAAGCCAGTATATCAAAGACTCCTGATACGATCTAAGTGTCTCTGAGTATGACGCTAATCCGCTTGGGGACTGCACGGTACACTACATCCCATTGTTCAGGAACAAATCTGCTTCAACCCAAATCTGGTTAGCACACATCGTTTAAATAACACTACTCCCGCCTTTGATCTCCACGTGTTCGATGGACCTAGGCCAATCAAAACCAATCCCCTCAGTCCGCCTTGCCTGATCATCTTTTATTTTTCATCTGCTAGGCCTTCTCGGTCACTAACAAGCCCTGAACATTCAGCAACACTTTGTCACACATGTCCATCCGCTCCGACGGCGGTGCGTAAAACTGCACGGTTGACAATCTTCACTTAAACTGCATGCTCCTCAGAGACATTCTCTAACCTACACTGGAGCACAAGCTCTGCCTTCTTCAATGGAGCAAAAAATATATAATGTAAACAACCTTTGTCCAATTCCTGTACAGCTGGCTTAGGTTAACCTTATTTGTAGCCCGGGCAATCCCTTCATGAGTCCAAAACTCCATTCATGGCAAAGCGATGGCTGAAAACATAGACTGGCTAACTAGATACCCGATGACGCCTTTGACGCATCTTGTTTTGCAAGGTCTCCACGCTCTTTTTAGGCTGTGCCCGTGCCATTCCTGGTCACTCAATCATCCAAACACGCAACGCCACAAGATATCTCGGGGTTTTGTCCAATTTGTAACCCATGCAGACTCCATTGGTTGCGCACAATTTAGCCAACTCAATCCCCCTTATTCACATATTCACACACTCATCCGCATCGGCCCCATAATTATTATCTCCATGTGAATATCCATTACAGTTTTCGAAAGCGGGCAGCGTCGCCTCACTGGTGTCGTTAGAAACTGCGAGCACTCTTTGCTGCCTGTTATTTCGGACCGCAGTCTTACCCGTACCATAGTACCCTGTGGCAGATCCTTTCGAGGCTTTCATCTACTTTAAATCCCCAATGTAGACACGGCTGTTTTATTGCCTCCCCTCAATGCTAGCAATAAACAACGCCGCGCATTTCGTCGACACCGTGGAACTTCACCGAGACCCCAGCCAAGGCCATGCTGTTTGTATATTCAATGTGTTGAGAAAAGCTAACTCCAATTTTCTGTTGTTTCCGCTGTTGATAGAGACACAGCCCTTCACACAAAAGTTGTTAAACCCGGTAAT
>NW_008751665.1:714957-715347 GCF_000715545.1 Opisthorchis viverrini
AGCTCGCTCCGCCCCCAAGTGAAACCGTTGGGCCCGTGTCAATATGACACGCTGATTTAGGCTTCAGCTATGTGTAACAGCCTAATCCGATGGCTAGCAGCGGTCCTTCTTGCCCACGATGTCACTTATCTTGGCTAACTGAGTAAGCGCCTGGCCGACAGGTATGCGCAACGTTGGTTGTAAGGCCTGAACTGTGCATGATAGCCTAATTCAACGCCAGCAGCGGTCCCTCGTACATGTTGTCCGTCTCCCGAGCCCACTCCCGGAAAATATACAATCACCGTTGGTGAATTTTGTTCATACTTAATGGCCATATCGGTTTAAAGGTAATGTGTAGTCAATCCAGTTGTCGTCCTTAGGAAGCTGTTTTGACGCAAGAGGGTTACCGAA
>NW_008751665.1:717133-719083 GCF_000715545.1 Opisthorchis viverrini
CGAAAAACAACACCGCGCCCTCCGTCGACACAAGAATATCCATATAGGTGGAAGTTTGTCACTATTCTTTGGCCGTTTGTTACTACCATGACAACCCCGAACGACTCACTCGAGATGTTCATCTACGGGTTTGCCCAATAGAAAAGTACGGCATCGTAATAACAGTACCGCAACTGCCATACACAGCAAGTTGCCCGTGGTTCCCCACTAATAAAAAACCGATCGTGTTACATATTCCCACAAGACCGTCTCCATTCGTATTGGGGGGGGGGGGAACAGCCTCGAGTGCACCCGATGAAGCGCATGATGACAATAATAGAATAGCCAGAAAATTACTAGCTTTGAAGAACTCCTCGACTTTGTCCGGCGGGACGCTTGATGAAACGACAGAAAGCTTTTTCCCGTACAGGACACTAACGGCTGTCCAATTATAAGTTTTTCGCGAATAGGGTGGATGCAATTATTTTTCATTTATTCTTGAGAGTTTTTCTAAATCTAGTGCAGAAGATAACATTCAAACAAACCAAATTCTCCGAAAAAATACTAACTATTTTCTTAAGGCTATCACGCTAAGCCAACGCTTGTCCGCACGATTGTGTATACCACACTGAAAGTAAACATTGAGTGCACTCAAACAACTTTTAATAAAACTCCGAATACCCGAGGAGATTTTCATGTCTCGAAGAAACATCGTCAAGTGCTGTTACATTACGTAAAAAGTTTTTGGTTCCATGGTTTTAGAGGAAATTGGGGTGCGCTTCTAAGGGTCGGCGTTAGGAACGACTTGGCCGCATATTGCGCATAGGGTGAACGAAACAGGGTAAAGATCATGCAGAAAGGTGCCTACTATGATTTTTTGAAAATATTCTAAGATACCAAAATAACCTCCTGGGACAAAGACAGCGATGAAAGATATAACTCATCACCGACCCGTGGAACTTCACGGAGACCCCAGCCAAGGCCATGCTGTTTGTATATTCAATGTGTTGAGAAAAGCTAACTCCAATTTTCTGTTGTTTCCGCTGTTGATAGAGACACAGCCCCTCACACAAAAGTTGTTAAACCCGGTAATAAGAATTACGGATGAAGACTTCGATTACTCTCATGTTCGAAAGTTTTATGCATGCGATGGTTACCAGCATAATTGGTAGCCTAATGCAGCCGAACGTTCATCAGATATCATAGTGTTTCTTGCGTTGCAAATGGTGAGACTTGTGTTTTACGGTGCCTTCCACCTGAAAGAAGAAAACGTCGCAGAATCGAAAAGGATAAATAATTAACATAAATCTAGAGATTTACTTATTGATGAAGGAATGTGGGGAATGGCGTGGGACTCTACTTGTAGCCAACGGATGAAACAGATGCGACGACATCGCTTTCGCTACGAGAGAAACAGTCCAACGAATGCCTGCGGTTAATAAGTCCGGTATGTTTTTCGGATACCGGCCGTCACCAGACGCTGTTTGGCTCTGTCGCGTGAGGATTTTTGAACTGATCGTCCCACTCAGGTTGACCACCTCGCAGGGGTCAGCACACACTAAGGGTTCTCCCGCACCGTCATCTTGCAGGATTATATTGGATTTCGTTTAAACTGTGATCACCCCCACACAATATGTTTGCTGGTAGCAGCATTTCCATCGTGTGCTTCTCGTTGCCGAGCTCCCATGAACTTGGTTTATAGCATGACATTTGCCCTCCTATTTCCTGAAAGATTTCGAAGTGCTATTATTTTATTATCCAGACAATGGTTTTCGTCGCCGTGGGAAGTCAATATGTATTGCGGTTATCGTAAACAAAGCAAGGCATGTAAACTTGTAGAAAGAATGCTTCCATTAAATCACCAGACTAGAAAGAATGCTCCATTAAATCACCAGACTAGAAAGCTTGCGGTAGATTTAGAAGCCATTTGAGGATATTCAGGCGGTGCACCGGGACCAACTCTGATTATGA
>NW_008751665.1:719473-720187 GCF_000715545.1 Opisthorchis viverrini
AAACGTTTCATCACAAATCGAGGTGACGTGAACAGTGCGTTACTGTGGAGCGTGGTAGTGCGTAACGCTGGGTTGTTGGTTGTGGTGGCACAATCAAACTAGGCTCTCGGTTTGTCCAGAGTATTTCCGAGGCCCGATCAAACCACTGTAACTGGATAGCAGCCGAAAGACGGCTAGTAATAGCGGCTATGGTTGTTCTAGTATTAAGCTCTGATGAGTAATTCAGTTGGGAGTGTACCAACCAACAGGCTTTCATTGGTTCGACTAGCTTGAGTAGTGAGCTGGCGTCGTTCGGCTTGATGAGTGGCCCGGTTGTGACAGACGCAATGTATTGTCTTGCGATCACCAAGGGGTTGCCGAAACTGCGACCCAATATCTTCCAGGCTTCTGAGTAGCCGTGTTCCGGCTCAAGTATTGTACAGTGATCGATTGCTTCTCGTGCTTCACCTTCAAATGCATCGATCAAGAAAGCTGGGCGATTTGCGGGATCCGTAACGTATTGGGCGAACCCACTTGTGACAACTCTCTGAAGCTTCCAGTAATTCAGAGGGTTACCGTCGAACTTTGGTACTTTCTCTGAGGCATGCCCATACAGAGGCTGAGCACTTCCGGAAGATGTTGATACGATATGGACGGCGTCTGTGGATTCTTTGGAGGCGTCATATGGTAGTTGGGGGTGATGGCCCCCTCCTGGTCAACTGGATGAGATGGAGG
>NW_008751665.1:720411-722144 GCF_000715545.1 Opisthorchis viverrini
GATTATACGCACTTCGTAGCCAGTAGTCAATAGGAGCAGAGAGACGTGGGGCAGAAGATGATATATTGAGGACTGACAGGAACCGGTTCTACAGACAAACGGATTGGTAAGCATCATGAATTAAGAAAACGTACAATCAACAATGACGCAATCAGCAGGAGCGGGAAATGGTCACTGTCGAAGCACGGATCTATATAGGGGCAACAACAGGTAAGTACCAAACGGTGTACAAACATAAATATAGGGGCAGTGTGACAGTGTGAGTTGGCCGTAACGGCGCAGTAGTCAGTACGTCCGGGATGTGAGGGATTGTCTTTCGGTCGGCGTCGACGCAGCAATTCGTGTCGCGCGACAGGTCAGAATACGCAGTTTCGTCCGTTTAAAACAAAACTCAGCAAAGGCTATCTGGCGGGCGTGATACATGGGTAGTACAAAATAATCAGCCGCTCCGGGCGTCAGGTCGGTGTAGTTGGTAGAGCGTTTGCTTGCAGTCCGAAGGGTCCGGGTTCGACACCCGGTCGGCTCGCTTTTCCATCGGAGTGGACACTCAAAATTGGCGCAATCGAGACAAATTTGCAGGCAATGACAGATGGGCAACAAAATATCGACATCAGTAACTGAGGAATAAACGGACCTTAAGTAAGAAAAAACGGGAGGAAACGGGCAGCAAGAAAACGAAACGGTGTCATAATAAACCGGTGTAAGTCATGTTACTCATGAGTAGTCAGAAAACAAGGAGAGTTACCCTTGTTCACCGTTGGTTCACAGGGGGAATCAACATCCTGCTTGAACAAGGTTCGGCCAACAATTATTTCACCTTTGATCCAGCCAACTGGATTGACATACTGCGGAATATTTTCAGGCACAGGGCACATACCTTTTTCAGGCAACAGGTTTTGTCACTTTGGGTAGTTGGTGTGTGAAATAATCTTTCTTTGACGGTTGTTCACACTCCTTCTAGTACCCAGTTCAAAGCGCTACTAGATGCCTTTTATACAAATCCTCACACTGGCAACCTTACTGCCCCGCGCTGAGAAACTAAGGAGTAGTGCTCCACTTTCTTCCGTCCGTGGCTTTCAGTTTAGCTGCATTCACTGAACCACAAGAACAAAACGGACCAAGCAAAATTGGGAGATAGACTCGGTTATGTGTATCAGTCCATGAATACGCAAAAAAGTATTCAGGCCGTGATCTAGGCCTGAACTGGAATGGGAATCTTCGACTCTGTCAGTTACCTCTCATAAACCTCCGTACAACCAACTGCGGATGCTGGTGAAACATCTAAACAAAATGGATAACCATCAAGGCATGCGCAATAAAATGTCTACGGGGCTCGTAATTTTCGACCCCCATGTCCTTTCTCCCTGTTGGACTCGGCGTAATGAACCTGTCAACTCTCGCCTGCAAACCCTGTTCCTTAAGCGCAACTCCGAGTCCCACGCGCGTCATTTAGCTGTTATCCGCAATCAATCGGAATTGAACGGCGCAAGAGAAGCTATATGGCGTACACCAGCCTCAGCAACATCACTTCTCGAATGTAGTATGTGTTATGAGCACGAATGGCGATCGTCGAACCGAATAATACGTCAAGCACGCTGTAGAGCCCAGAGTTCATGCGTGCGTACATGAAGCCAGTAAAATCCGGTTAGCACACCACGGCTTTTAATGTAACTGCAAAAGTTTTCCTGGCTACCCAACAAGTTAGTTTACCAGGAGTGTGTGGCATAAAAAAA
>NW_008751665.1:725787-726556 GCF_000715545.1 Opisthorchis viverrini
CTGGATGGGGACCCCGAGACGGGCCACATCAATGGCTAGAGACATTGTCAGACATGGCCCAGTCGCGCCCTCAATGGCGCTCGTGCATCCAAGCTATTGCCTTCAGTGCATAGCTCCTTTTCCACCCCCCCAATTGACAGCCCACTGACAGTGCTGGATTTAGGCACCAACTTACCAACTCGCCCCTACAATGCGCAGCTAACTCCCCCTCCCCCAAATCATCGGTGAACAAAACTTCGGCAGCTGCGACCACTGTACGACGAATACGCGGTTATTACAGCTGACAATGATGAAATAATGATGAACGAGCCACACGAAAAACTGAACATCGAAGGGGAGCTACCGGGCGTTCCAAAGAAGGAACGTCGTGGTTGGCCAGAATTTGTGCCAATTGGAAGAGAGCATTTATGCTTGAGGCACACGGTTCCACAGAGTGATACACAGGATTGTAGTATACGGTGTCTGTCATTTTGACTGATTCATATGTAAGTATTGTTGATGTACAACCTTGCTTACTGGGCTCTGGCTCATGAGCTTTGTTTCTGTTTTCCATCCACGGAAATTGTCGTGAACACCTGCCTTCGGAGAATCACTGTCCCCTGGTGCTTCCATACCGTGCATACTACAGGATAGAGACGTTCGCCCAAGATTTCCAGGTCGGATTTGTTGTCGTCGTCTTGAGACTGCTGTCCGACTGAAAGGCACGAACGGAAGAAAGTGGAGCACTGCTCTTTAAGTTATCTATAGAGGAAAATGTGGGTAGCTCAGT
>NW_008751665.1:726690-731360 GCF_000715545.1 Opisthorchis viverrini
CACAATAACGCACTGATGATGTCACCTCGATTGGTGATGAAACGTTTGCAATCAAATTGCACAGCTCAGCGAACAAGCCAACGACCACCAACTCTTTAAGTTCTTAGTGCGGGGCAGTAAGGTTGCCAGTGCGAGGATTTGTATAAAAGGCGCCTAGTAGCGCTTTGAACTGGGTACTAGAAGGAGCGTGAACAACCGTCAAAGAAAGGTTATTTCACACACCAACTACCGGAAATGACAAAACTTGTTGCCTGAAAAAGGTATTTGCCCTGAGCTTGAAAATATTCCTTCCGTGTACCGCAGTGTGTCAATCCAGTTAGCTGGATCAAAGGTGAAAAAATTGTTGGCCGAAACTTGTTCAAGCAGGGCATGAGTAAGTATTAGTCTCTTCGGAGTCGACCATATTCCATGTGATACAGGTCAAGACGCGTTTCATAGCTGATGGATTTAAGGCTGGCAACCATTTTCGTAGCAGCCCATTGAACACGCTCAACGAGGATTACGTCTTTCTTTCGTCCTGAGTAGACAATTTGGTTGGCGTATACAAGATATGGTCTGACGTAGGCCCCACTGAGTATTGGCAAGTTCATGCAGGTAATACGGAGGAAGGTTCACCGAATCATCCGTAGAATGACGAGTCCAAGCACCATGTCAGTATCCCACTAAGCCCTGTTGGCGATTCGGCTTTCAAATCACTTTGTGGTTCTGCCAGCTGCGTTCAACTCCTAAGCTCCTACTCTTGATTTGAAATCAGAAGGGGCAGAGCTTTCTTAAATTTTACGAAAGCTTGCTGAAGTTGTCTCCATAACACTCCTTGTTTCGGCCTTCTCGAGTGCACCTGATACACATGTTCCGGTGCGGCCAATGGTTTTAAAAGCGTCATTCGTCACAAAGCTAACATGGTGTGGGCGCTTTTCTTAAGGTCTGTTTAAGATTCGAATAATGCTGTGTCAGATGTAAGGGGCTAGGAATACTCAACAAGTGTAATAAGCGCGGTGCAAGTTGAATCGCCTTCTTCGAATCCTATTCAGTTTGGTGCAGTAACCGGATTTGAATATCTGCATCCTGTCGCGACTGGAGACAAGCCACGGCCATGGAGTTGGGCTTGCAGGGCTCACAGTCTTTGTTGATCACACCGGCACATGCAATGGGAGTTGCAGTATTCTTCATTGTAGTCACGGGGCACTGTGGGCGAATTTCGAAGAAGAAACCAAATATTTGGGTCAAGAGCATCATGGCGTGTATGATGCCGAATCTATGAAAGAGTTTGGCGAGTAGGATCAGCCACCACAGTTTTTCATAGGGATCTATTTTGACTCGTTTGGTCGGCAAGAATGGATGTAGCCATCTTGGAAGGTGCTATGAACGCCCAAGTTCAACGAACAAGCCCAGAAGTAGCTACCGCTAGGTAGCTGATTCGTAATCGATACTCAAAGTATGGATAATGGTGAGCGACCTCCTCAGTTTTGTGCCCAATATCATCTGTTCCTGTCCAGTCGAACTTTCGGCGCAAACACTTACATCGATTACTTGAAGAATATTAACTGTAAATCGGTCGTGGATTCAGCTGAATCATGTGGCTATCAGTTGCTGCGAGGATAAAAGTAACCGTTCCGTCTGGAGTGCGCAACTTTGATTCGATCGTGCCATTTTGCGGGCCCGGTCATCACTTTGCTTTTAGTCGGCATTTGCGTACCGAAACAGAGTAGTTCCATTCATCAACTTCGATGAGTTTCACTAGCTTAGTGGTATCGAAGTTAACTGACTGGAAAGCTAATGGAAACTCACAGTCATGTTGATGACGAAGTTTGGTTGGAGGCTAAGTGGAAGCGAGTTAATGCATCTGTGCTCTCCGCTCTTAGAACTGTTTGTGTAAGCCGTCCGACTCAGCTAAATGACCACTAGATATCGTCGAGATCAGCCGGTCTTATTGCTGTCAGAAGAGCCATACAAGCAACTATGACGGCGCACACAGATCCCTCAAACGCTGTTGCCTGTCACGAAAGCGGACCAGTTTGGCCGCGTGTACCCAATACACCCGTGTCCGTACTTACGCGTTCTTCTGACTTACTGTGAACTACAATAAACGTCACGCGAGGACCATCGCTGCACCAACCTCGTAGACATTGCATTCCAGTGCTCTATGTTATTCTGCGCAGGTTGATCAGTTGTCGAGAGGGACGAACTCCGAGAATCAAGCAGGATTTCGGCCGGAGTGAGAATGCATCAGCCATACCTTTACCTCGAGGCGAATTCTGGAGTAGGGTTATGTCGAACGGTGGTCGTTCTTGCTCTCTCTCTCTCTCTCTCTTTTGATTCTGTCAGTCTTCAGAGACTTTGTGGTTTTCGGCGATCATGTCCTTTATGTGGGTAGTCTGGGAACTATTGTGGGCTCGTGTGAGTATACAGGGTCATTCACATATAAACATTGAGTATACGAACCATGTTGCCGTTGGTTCGGATCTGTTAAACATCGAAACCATCTTAAATAGCGTGAATAATTTTTTCACACGGTCTTGTGTGTGTTTCACATCAGCAAAGTTTAAAGTGTTGCAACAGGACTGGGTGAAATCAAATCTAAACGTCGTGCTTACAAGTGAGCCAGTCGCTTTGGTAGGTAAATTTTTTCTACCTTGGATTATATAAGCTTCGATATGTTTGCTGAAGATGGGATTACTCACATCGGGAATGTCGGAACGGCGTCTATCAACCTCCGACACCAATCGTGCCGGCGAGACATCAGTTTGTTCTTCAAGGGCAAAATATACACTGCGGCAGTGCAACCCATACTGCTCTGTAGATAAAAGACGTGGCCTCTACACCCGAAGGATTTACGAAATTCTTTAATGTTTGACTATCGGTGTCTCTAAAGCATTGGCTGCGTCTGGTGGGATCCCACCTCAAATTTGATTTTCGAATATCAAATCTGAGGTGCGCACGATAGTTTCGTAGAAAAAGGACCCTCCCATGCTTCATAGATCACATTGGTTTGGACATGTACACCGCATAACCATCTGCGTTNGTCGTTCTTGCTCTCTCTCTCTCTCTTTTGATTCTGTCAGTCTTCAGAGACTTTGTGGTTTTCGGCGATCATGTCCTTTATGTGGGTAGTCTGGGAACTATTGTGGGCTCGTGTGAGTATACAGGGTCATTCACATATAAACATTGAGTATACGAACCATGTTGCCGTTGGTTCGGATCTGTTAAACATCGAAACCATCTTAAATAGCGTGAATAATTTTTTCACACGGTCTTGTGTGTGTTTCACATCAGCAAAGTTTAAAGTGTTGCAACAGGACTGGGTGAAATCAAATCTAAACGTCGTGCTTACAAGTGAGCCAGTCGCTTTGGTAGGTAAATTTTTTCTACCTTGGATTATATAAGCTTCGATATGTTTGCTGAAGATGGGATTACTCACATCGGGAATGTCGGAACGGCGTCTATCAACCTCCGACACCAATCGTGCCGGCGAGACATCAGTTTGTTCTTCAAGGGCAAAATATACACTGCGGCAGTGCAACCCATACTGCTCTGTAGATAAAAGACGTGGCCTCTACACCCGAAGGATTTACGAAATTCTTTAATGTTTGACTATCGGTGTCTCTAAAGCATTGGCTGCGTCTGGTGGGATCCCACCTCAAATTTGATTTTCGAATATCAAATCTGAGGTGCGCACGATAGTTTCGTAGAAAAAGGACCCTCCCATGCTTCATAGATCACATTGGTTTGGACATGTACACCGCATAACCATCTGCGTTGCAGAGCTTTTTTCAATCAGGCCTCCGTTGAGTGGAAACCATTGAGCGGTGGACAGCCTATGACATGCAAATGAAGTATGGAAACGCTAGCCAGTAAACCCATTATGGTTGACAACTGCCGACTACCTGAATGGTGACTCCGGGGCTCAGCTCACGGATGGCTGATGACACTGACAGACATGACTCAATCACGCCGCCATAGACGCTCGTGCGTAAAATCAGCAACGTTCACTTCGCGCGACTACCCAGTTTCCTGGTCCTTCAGGTTGGGGTTTGGAACATTTGTGGTGAATTGTTCCGTATAAAATTGAGAGGCGTTTGCATTTCCCGCCAAGCACCGCTGCCTTTCAGTCAGGTTTTTGAGCCAAAGGCTTTTGCTGAGTACCCTAATCGTCCACCTGTCTGGGTGTGGGTGTCCTGGTTTTACCCCAGCCCACATATTAATAAACTCATGCCACATCAGCTGTCGCGTGATGCCACCAGCCGGGTCGCCTTACTTGCTGCATACAACAGGTTGGGTGAGCGAAAGCACGTTACTGCTGACGCCTACATCCAAACCGGTCACGAAGAGACTGGACCTTACCGTGATGTGACGGTTTGCGCACCTCAGCGATCCATTGAGCTATACTGGAGAGTGTCCCGCGACACTCACAGAGTCTCTCATACCAGGTTGGTCAATGGTTGGAGGTCTGACGAACACAGTCTCCTGGCCCTCCAGGTTGGGGGTTGGAACGTGTGGCGACTTTTTCCGTAGAAATGGTAATGCATTTGCATTTCCCGCCAAACACCGCTGCCTTGCGGTTAGGCTTTTGAGCCAAAGGCTTTGGTTGATGACCCTAATCGTCCTCCTGTCTAGGTGTGGGCGCCCTGGCAGTATCCCAGCCCACGTACAACCATGAATAGCACATACAC
>NW_008751665.1:733433-734131 GCF_000715545.1 Opisthorchis viverrini
GAGACAAATTGCGAAAAAGGCGGAACGGCAATACATTTGCGGAATCCTTGTCGTGAGCTATGGGCTGAACACGTTAACACGTTCAGTTGGCCTCCTCTAGCAACATCTGGAAGAGCCTAACGACCCGGAATTAAACATCAATACTAGCGTTGGATATCATTCTTATAACGTGGCAAGGCACCCAACTGGAATGTTCTGCAGCTTGTCCTCTCCAAAGAACTTGGTGGGGTCCTAGTGAAGAGTCTGACGACCATGCCGCATAAGTTTTCGGACGAAAACGGAATACCACTGGAATGGAGCGCTTCGACCTTGATCCTAGTCTTCGAAAAGGGCACAAGAACGTCACGCCAAAACCATCGTTGCACCAGCCTCGTAGACATGTACACCGCATGACCATCTGCGTTGCAGAGCTTTTTTCGATCAGGCCTCCTTGAGTGGATAGCCATTGAGCGGTGGACAGCCTATGACATACAAATGAAGTATGAAAACGCTAGCCAGTAAACCTATTATGGTTGACAACTGCCGACTACTGAATGGTGACTCCGGGGCTCAGCTCACGGATGGCTGATGACACTGGCAGACATGACTCAATCACGCCGCCAAAGACGCTCGTGCGTGAAATCAGCAACGTTCACTTCGTGCGACTACCCAGTTTCCTGGTCCTTCAGGTTGGGATTTGGAACATGTGTGGTGAATTG
>NW_008751665.1:734165-770988 GCF_000715545.1 Opisthorchis viverrini
TCTTTTCTTTACAATAAGGCTTTCAAATAAGTCATGGTTGTACGGCAGTGAAGCATCGGTGTTGAACACTGATGTCATGCTGTCGTTGATGATGATGATGATGATGACATCCAAACATTCACGTTTTCCCTTCTCTTCCCTACCCCAATAAAGACGTGAATACTCTTACCACAGTTCCCAGCACTAGGACTGATCGTTTTGCTCTCCATGCACTACACATCTGCAGTTTATGTACCTTCGACTTCGGTAACAACCGTAAACATTTCGGAGCCTGTTTTCAAACCCTGAAATTTTGTCTGTTTAGCCTGAGGCGCACTGAGGCAAGCAGGACAACGAGCTACTCTTGCTCTCACACTAGAGTCGCTTGACATTGATGTGTGCCGTAACTCAGTGGTTAGAGTTCGAATTTACTGACCGGAAGGTCTGTTGTTTGAACCCAACATCTGCATCACGACTTCTCCTGTCTAGGCTTTGATAACCTGGCAGTACCTCAGCCGTCGTGCCTCCTTCGGGTAGCATGAAATCTAGGCACCGAAAAGGTGTTACAGCCGAACGATTATATCTTTTTATATTGCGTCAGAAACAAGAATTCAAGATGCAAGCACATTGGTTGAGCTAGTCACCCCATCACTGTCCACTCGCTACCGGTTGCACACCTCTGGCAATCCAGAGGCTGCAGCGACGGGCTGTACGGGGGTTGGTATCGTCCTAAATCACTGGGCGGAGAGATACATAGGGTGAGGATCACGAGTTAATGGTCTATGCAAATGTATGGTTTACATGGTCTTTCAGTCGTTCAGGTGTAGCACCCTTTCGGCGCAGCTGTAATCATTACACTATACCACGACCTGCTTTCCGTTAACGTTTCTCTGACAATCGCTCGTAACGGACAACACCCCTTTTGATGGACCCTAATTGAATTTAAAAAGAACATATCCCAACCACCCCAATATGATAAGCTTAATCGACTGCTACACAGTCGAATTCAGTAGTAAGTACCTGCTTATGCATCATTTCGTTGCGTACTCGCCACACCCAGGTTGCCCTTGCTGTGCCACAGAGACACCGTGACGAATTACTTGGAGACGCCTAAGGTACTCGGATCGGAGGAGACAAGTCCCACAGTCATAGAGTAACGCCGCTCTTGTGGTTACCTTGTATGCATGGCCCATGAGCTTCAGGAAAGTCCGGTTTTCACACCACAAATGACGCATTTTGGCGAATGCTGTCCCCACCTTGAGTATCCGTGCCTTAATTCCATCTAATACAGTACGCTTATGAAGCTGCCAAGATCAACAGACTCATGCTCTTCATTCTGAAGTTTTAATGGAGTACAAGGGAGTTGGGTACTTTGAAAGTGCAAAAGGCACTCCGAAACACGGGCTCACTTCCGTTCTGGTTAAGGTATTTTTCGCGGACAGCTAATCGTCAAACAGCAAACTATGCCGTCCGTGCAATCCAAATCAATCAATCTCTCCTCATATTTGATTTCCATAACTGGATTCATATCTCGAATATCGTAGCGACTGAAACATGAGGAGGCCTGGTGCAGCACATTCAGTTACCTGAGTACATCACAAACGAGAGATTCGGCTGGGTTCCACGTGAGTCTCTCGAAAAAACAAATTAGTTTGCAAATGAGTGTATATTCGCTAGCTTCATAATCCCTTGAAGTGTCCACTGCACGGTGAATTCGATGACAAAATTGGACAAACATGATCAAAGGGACAGCCATGGTGAAATACATTAGCTGTCAAAAAGCCTCTAGCATTTCTTTTCAGAAGAGTTTGTTAAACAGTCAGTAGTTTTTTTTACTGAGCAACGTTTCTCTTTTGTCACAAAATCTTCATCAGGCTAAGTGAGCAGGTCACCAAATTGGCCAGATTTTAAGGCTGACGGAGAACCAGTCAGTAATATGTCTTCATAATGGCGCACTAGATCGGTGTTGAATGTAAATTAACGGCTGTTTTCGGTCAGTATGGTTGATGGGTTGGGGGAGTTACAGGTTGGTTCCGATCGGATTTAGTTCCTTAGTCTCCCACTTCATAGTGCTTCAATTGATGATTCACTGCGGGTGCCACTGGTAGATTTCGTTGGTCTTTGTGGACTTTGGAGTGTTGCGAGGGAATGTGGGTAAGGTTAAATGGAATTCAGATTATGACTAATCCGTCTGATGACCGCACACCAGCACGTGTCAGCTCGACTTATCCAAAACCGTTCTGCACGCGCTTGCCAGTTCCACGCCTTCTACTCTGTTAACACTGGAATGCTTGGCGATTTCTACCGCCTCGGCCATCAGTCCCTGTGACGTGGTCCGTAGTCCTCGCCGCAAAACCTCATTTTCTAAATCTATTTTGTGTCCCGTGTCCAGTGCATATTCTGCCATTGCTGGGTCTTTCAGTAACATTCGATATTCATCCGCGTTTCTCGGTGGCCTGCTCATTTTTTCCCTGTGTTCTCCGATTTCAGTGTGAAGTTCCCTGGCTGTCTGTCCTATGGAGACCTTAGTGCAGTCGTTACACTTAGTTTTGTAAACACAGTCCCTGGTTCTGTTTGCCTGGAGGCGGTCGTCCAATTGCACCAGTGCAGAGTGCCATGTTTCCTCTCTGGAAAGCTACTCTTATGGCAATTCATTGTACACCCTAACCCGACTCGATGTATGGGAATGAAGTGTGGGGAAACCTTCTCACAAATTTCTGGAGCATACCCTTCTGGAAAATTTGGGGGGGGGGGCTAATATATCAATCTATCCGGTGCAAATAATTCCAATCGTCATTCTGCCAGAATAATCCCTGGTTTTCAGTAATTTTGCGCTTAAAACCTCGTATTTGTCACACTCAAATATTCATTCAGCGTGGCAGATGAGGTGTGTACTAATTTTATCTGTACTGTTAGTGTCTCCTATTACCAGCTGTCGTTTACTGGGGCAACTACACATTCACGTATAACGGTTCATGCTTTCAACTGTATCTCGTTTTGGTTCACTTGTGCGCAATCACGACTTACAATTCCGGCAACCTGAAAATATCACTATTTTGGGTCTTAGTCGCATCCAAAGACAATTTTGTGGAAGCTAGCCAGCGAACGTAACCATCACAACGCTCGGCTTGGCAGTCTGCGCCCTCATGTTGCGTTTTCATTTTATGCTCTAACTCCTCCAGCAGCTTTTTTCTTCTCACAAATTTCTGGAGCATACCCTTCTGGAAAAATTCTTGGGGGGGCTAATATATCAATCTATCCGGTGCAAATAATTCCAATCGTCATTCTGCCAGAATAATCCCTGGTTTTCAGTAATTTTGCGCTTAAAACCTCGTATTTGTCACACTCAAATGTTCATTCAGCGTGGCAGATGAGGTGTGTACTAATTTTATCTGTACTGTTAGTGTCTCCTATTACCAGCTGTCGTTTACTGGGGCAACTACACATTCACGTATAACGGTTCATGCTTTCAACTGTATCTCGTTTTGGTTCACTTGTGCGCAATCACGACTTACAATTCCGGCAACCTGAAAATATCACTATTTTGGGTCTTAGTCGCATCCAAAGACAATTTTGTGGAAGCTAGCCAGCGAACGTAACCATCACAACGCTCGGCTTGGCAGTCTGCGCCCCCTTGTTGCGTCTTCATTTTATGCTCTAACTCTTCCAGGAGGTTTTTTTGGTCGGGGAGACACCACTGCTGTCACACATGTCCTAATACTGGCACACATGACTGTATGACACGTTTACTGCAGCCTAATTCTCATGTTTTCAGGACCATACGTTTTTGGGTAAACGCTTATCGTCCCGAGAAGCTAGCAACACTTCTCGGCCGTGAACTTATCGTCCAGTAGTGGCGTTTACTCGGTTACTCACCCTCCCGTTATCTTGGAATGGTCGTTTGGTAGCATTGGCTAAGCTCAGGAACTAAAGAAGTTCCTATCCTAGTCGAAAACGAACCACCTTTTTTCACCTACATTTCACAGCAGGTATCTATACGTTTGCCATAGTTCGTCATGCCTCACTGTAATGTGGTTTTGTTTTCAGATGCCTTTTCTATCGTTCGCTCGTCGCTTGTCCTTCTATTTGCCCAAACATACAAAGCGCCGTATAACTTGGCGTGCTTACGCCCTTCTTGTGAGTTTCAACTTTGTAAGGTAGTCTACGTTGCTATTGGTGGTTCTGTTCTTCACCACTAACGGAAATTATGATCAACACCTTCCGAATCGTAAATGGCTATGCTACTTAAACTCGCCCTTTTTCCAAATGCAGTACGTCAGTTTTTAAGGATAACCAAACCTTTTTGTCAACTGAGAGAAAGAGGATAAAGACGATAAGTTCATAGGTCATACATTTTATTACTTGTTACAGAGCATTAGTTTTATACTGAGATGCAAGGCACTCGGAGGCTGGTATCTGTTTCGAAATTTACCTGCCGCTTCAAGTGAGTGGAGATTGGTGTGTGGACCAGTATGAGGGCATTTTAACCAAAGGACTAAGATCGGAGGCAAAACCAGAAAACAGGTCTAAAGCCAGCGCTATGTATTGCCGATAGGTTTTGACTGTGAAGTTAGGTCGGTGCATTGTAAGTACACCGGATGGGCTGCTGGCCCAGATCATTCGTTAGTCACACCAAGTTCAGTCGTATTTCGCTAATTAGGGTGAAATATGATGCAGCCTGTCCCGAGTTATTGCCTCCCCCTATCACAAACTTCCGTGCCAGACGGATGCGAATTAGTATGCTCTATGTGCTGTATGTGTTCGATTCCAGTGGTCTTGTTTTGTCACTGTGATGACACTGCCCGAACGCCGTACGCGCTACTTGGTTGTTTATTAATCATCGAGTCAACCCATTCCTTAAGTCCATGTATCTCTGCAAACAATAAGAAATTGGGGATTGAAAATTACTCAGTTCAAGGCTCAACTACCCAAATCTGACAGGTGTGACAAATGAGAGTCTAGACCCGATAATATTCTGTGGGACGTGTTCTGCAAAGGAGTGGGTATATGTGAGGAACTGCGACTTACACACGCCATGACATTTTGAATTAAGATTGCATAGAATCAAAGACCGGTGTCGGACCAAGGAGAACTTGACAGCATGTAAAAATGTACTCTTTTTTGTTAGCTTATCGCCGTACTGCGGGTAAACGTCAGTATTCTTGCGGTTGTTGATGTTGATCGCAGTACCATCGCTGACCCTACGGGAGCCATATGTGGTTTGCCACGCCGTGCCACCCGAAGGAAGCAAGAGAGCTGGAATACTGCCAGGGAGAGTCGAGTTCGAACCACGGACCTTCCATTCAGTAAATTCGCTCTCTAACCACTGAACTATCTCGGCCCTTATCTTAGACAAGTATGAATCTTCAACGTGCATTCAGAGGTTGCATGGCGAATATTCGACAGAATTTCGAATCCCCGCCTACTCTGATTTGTTATCCTTTGTACTGTGTTCCGGACGGCGCTTTCTTCATTTCCAAATATGCCACTCGTGTGCATGACAAAAGTCATCCTGTAGCCCAGATCATGGTCGACCATTAATTCTTGCTATCCGTAAAGATCAGTGTACCGAGAGAACCAAAACCCATCAACTGCCGTCATTGGTGAAAAAAATGTTTTTCATGAGATAAGAAATTACGGTAGAACTGAGACGCTTTTGTGGAATAAGTCATATGTTTGCGAAACGACTTTTGATTTATCGTCTTTACCGAACTTTGAAGGTCGATCTTGCAGGAGACCATGATCTGCTTTTCAGATGAGTTTGGCTATTCTGGGAGCGATGGTTCTGTATTTAAAAGCCTTCGTTTTACGAAACTAGTTGTGTGCTAAAACTGGTGTCTTTCTTTACCGAACTTTGAAGGTCGATCTTGCAGGAGACCATGGTCTGCTTTTCAGATGAGTTTGTCTATTCTGGGTGCGATGATTCTGTATTTAAAAACCTTCGTTTTACGAAGCTAGTTGTGTGCTAAAACTGGCATCTTCCTAGTATGGAACAATTCTATCTTTCCGAGAAATACTTCCATCTGAACATGACAGGATACTCAGTTGAATCCACCTGAATCTCTCGTTTATGATGGTCCGCTTCAGCTGGATGTGCTGCACCAGACCGTCTCATGTTTCAGTTAATGCGACATCGCAGTACGTCTAGATAACAGTTTTTCATCTTTTTTATGTATCGATTTCCATCCTGAGCCCACGAGATTGGCACGGCTAATCTGTACTTCACCTATCTCTTTCCCAAGGAGGTTTGCACCGGGAGAACCCATAAGCGATCATAATTACAAGTCATCGATTATGGCTGACGTTACGTAGAATTATGTTTAGTTGTTTTTCGTAGATTGCCACGCTGTGAGCGAACCTCGCAAGACTCTAACCTGCGGACACAATGATGTGTACCGAGTTGGATTCTCAGGGGTAAATTTTCAATCGAAGGCATTCTAGAATTTCCTATCATTTTTGTCTTCAGACAGTACAGTAGCATCCTAATAACATTTCGCGTTTCTGTATTGCAAAAATCTAGGTTCTACCGGCGACGTGTTACGGGCTTGGCTATTGGCAAGTTCAGCGACGACGTTGGAAGCTTAACCTACTGGATCAACTTGATCGAACCATTGCGGCTACTCCAGTCCCTCTGCCGTCGACGTAAGCGGTTTTTCTCCTCCTGGTCTAACCATTAGTGCTGAGGCAAGCACAGACCTTCCAGAGTACAGTCCCGTAACTGTTCGTGGATGTTTTGATCACTCACGGGAACTTCTGATCGGTCCCCGTCCCCTGATTACAGATTTCATCAAACCAGGCGGTTATGGTAGTGAATGGTGCCTTCCTCAAAAGCATCGTCCCAAGTCCTTGTCCCAAGAAGCATCCTCTGAGCCTCCACCCCCGTTTGGTTATTTTATCGTAACTCCTTTTTTCCTAGAAGGTCGATCCGGGTAGGTTTCTCCTTCACCTTTTAATTTGTCCTCTGTTCGTAGGACCAGTATTTTAGTGAATCGTGGTTGGGTCCCCGAGTACAACCGTGATCCTGTTTCGAGAAAGCAAGGGCAAGTGAGTTGCCGTATTGGTAATTTCCATTTTTCGAAGACCGTGGAGAATCTGACCTGGGTCTAGTGGACATGATTGGTCCGATCCCCTTTTCGGTGCCTTATAATAGGCTACTAACCTCTATCTCGATTAACTTTAACTTTGTTTTTTAACGATAACTACACAGCAGTGGTGCGAGTTATTTTCCTACCCATTTTGTCACTCATTCGGACGTCTCGCTTGAATTTCTCATTAAAGTGACATGCCTGGTGGACCTGTTACTGTATATGCAGATTGAAGGCTAAATATTGTCCAATGAAGCGCAGCTGTGGTAATACCGATTGCCAATAAGCATGTGAAAACATCGTACAGAAAAATGGGTGACTTATCGTTATGACTGACAGCATGCTTAATGGCACTTCCAGCTGAGCCATGAGCAATTTTATTCAATAGTGCTGTACTATGCTGCTGTACCGTACAGTACCTCTTTATACCATATCTTTTCAGATAAAAGGAATCGTCGAACTCTCCGGTTTCATAAGGTATCCAGAAAAGGTGAGTATTCAATTTTTACGAGCTCGTCCGTACTTCAAGTGATTTTCTATTCCGTGTTTTCCGTTAGTCACGTTGCATCGGAAAATACTGCTATTCGTTGTGGTATTGCCTAGAATCACCAGCTCTTGCGGATCCTAGTGTGTCCGCATGTGTGTTGTGCCCAGAGACCGAGGTTTTTCTCAACGGAATATCACTACCAGGCAAAACTGGACCCATTACCGAAAGTTGGTTTCATTTCTCCGTCAACACAGTGCACGAGCAGATGAGTAAGTGCGCCAGAAGCAGCCCCAATGAGTTGCTTCTTCCTCCGCGTGTGTTCGCGACTTTTCATCAAAGCAGCAGCCGTAAAACTCACGTACGTGCTGTACAGTGCTTCCAGCTGCCAGTTTCGTCCACCGATGATTTGAGGTGGTGGGGTAAGTAGCTGCGCATTGGAGGCGGGAGTTGGTAAATTCGTGCGAACCGAAGGCAGTCGATCGGGCGAGTAATACTGGGAAAATATGCTGTTTACTTGTCCGCTGAGCACGCACGGTCATGAACGAAAGCAGTACATCCATAAAAAGCCACCCCATGATGTTAGTTGCGTGCACCGTAAGGTAATCTGGTACACGAGAACCGGCTGAAAAGGTTCAAATATCACCAGTATCTTGCTGCACTGTGATGAAACCTCAGAGAATTCCTTCTGAGACCCTTTCACTCTGCTAACCAGTCGCTCAACATACTGGCCACATCCACTTCAGACGCAGTGCTATTAACTAGACCCTATCGTACTTTGTGATCCTCTACATAGCTCACCTTCTGGCCGACCTGGCATTATTGCGTGCGTCGAGCATTCTCATCATCTCTGATGATCTTACTTGGCATTTTTAGTCATCTATTGTTTATTTCGCTTCACTTGAAGGTGTTTAAAGCTTCGTTTGAATAGCCTACCACTACACAGTCGTTCGATCACCTATCTTGCCGCAATTCCCGCTCCTTTGCACTGATTTTCTCAACCACCAGTGTAACGGTGATACTACTGATGTGGGGGGGCATGCGAGTAGTATGTTTTCTTGTAAATTCGCTTTGCGTCTCTTGAAAAGGGAATTTGTGGAATTCGCGGAATTTATGGAGTCACTTTGTAGCATTTGCTTGGGTTTAAGCAACAGTCAACGAATATCCAGGAAAGTTCAGAAAGATGCGTTCAAAGAGCGAATGGATATTCAGTTTTTGTAAACAAGATGCATATGAGAGTTTTGCTTCCCCGTCCAATAGTTTGTAACTATTCAGTAGGCATTTTCTAATAAGTAGCTCCGCAGCGAAGGCCTTCTTCCTTTTCATCAGTATCCAATTTGTGGAACTTCATCTAGTCGCGTTCGAAAATTTTTGGCGGCTTCAGTATGACAGCATAAACGGCTGGTTCTGCATCCTCTCAACCCCTTTCTCCAGCCATCAATCTTTGCGATGAAATCCCCATTACTCCAATGCGAAGATACAGAACATCAGGTTCCACATATTCAGTTCAGCTGCAGAGATATTGACAAAATGGCGCGGACTTTCGGTACGCTGCCCCTACTCATCGATGCCAATTATGGTATGTTTGCAATCGCTTTTTTCGAATCATCAAAATATTTATGTTTCAAATTAGGAAAAAAACACCCGACTGATCTGATCCCTTCAATTAGCGACTCTTGGGTTTTACAAACAATTATGGCATAAACTAAATCAGGTTCAGTGCACTATGAACACAGCCTTAAAGTATGGCAACCTTGATAAAACACCCACTATCGTTATTTAGTATTTATTA
The DNA here is from genome assembly GCF_000715545.1 of Opisthorchis viverrini. Lineage (NCBI taxonomy): Eukaryota > Metazoa > Platyhelminthes > Trematoda > Opisthorchiida > Opisthorchiidae > Opisthorchis > Opisthorchis viverrini. The sequence goes on from NW_008751665.1 coordinate 743,506, forward strand.
TTGCTATTATCGTTATTGTTTTTATTAGTGGTGGCCACTCCATAAACGAGGCCGACAGACGTGCTAGTAAGCTGACTATCTACCAATGGGGTTAACCTGTATCACTGTTTTCTTTGCAGAGTCCACTGTCGCTGATGGCCCAATCGGAGGTCAAACAAGAGTGCAGTTGCGCAATGAACACGCCTCGTATATCCTCACTTGGTAAGTTCCTACGCGCTTCTGCCTCGCCTGGGTAAGTAGAATTCGGCAGACCAATGAAAATTGCTCTCGCTGCACCAACACAGGTGTTATCCTTGTATGTCCTATCAATAACAGTGTGATAGACTCTCTTATACCAGTGAGTCGCAACACTCCAAAAAGTCGTGTGCTCATCGTAGTAACACTTTTTCTGAGGTTAGGTCCTCTAATTTCTGTTCACTTGCTCCGTACCACACGATCACTTGATTACAGCTCTAGTTCATTACAACATTCATTCTTGCTCGACGACGTTCATTCTTGCTCTCTCCCTCTCCCTCTCTCATCTTAATGGTCCCGATGAACAGAATGTCTTCGGTGTCCAACCAAACAGTTGGTATGGGGCAATAATTTTGTGTTTTATTGTCATGGCTTTCCAGTGATTCACTGACCACCTCTCTATATACCGTTTTCAGGGTCACACGATCACTTGATTACAGCTCTAGTTCATTACAACATTCATTCTTGCTCGACGACGTTCATTCTTGCTCTCTCCCTCTCCCTCTCTCATCTTAATGGTCCCGATGAACAGAATGTCTTCGGTGTCCAACCAAACAGTTGGTATGGGGCAATAATTTTGTGTTTTATTGTCATGGCTTTCCAGTGATTCACTGACCACCTCTCTATATACCGCTTTTTTCAGGGTCTCTCTTGGGGTTGCTGGCACGGTGCTGTGGATCAATTACTTTCTTTTGTGATTATCAGTCTTACTACTCGCAAAACTAGCATGTATACATATACTCTCACTTGTTTGTTGTTTTGTTGCTTCAAAAGTGGGTAAGGAATTTCAGTAGCATGAGAAGATTGACAAGGGTTTTTCTCTGACATTGGCCGTTCGTTCTTTTGCTCGACCCACGTAACGGAAACACTGGCAAAAACATCTCTTCGTACTGGATAGAATTGTTTGCTTCTAGAGAGCGTCTGCTTCACGCTTTTGTCTCTCCATACACGAGCATTTCTCCGACCAACAGACGCCCCTTTCCATTCCGAAACGCTTGGGTGCTGTCGGTGCTACTCGCCTTCCAGGATGGGGACCGCGTGATCCTCACTGTGCCTGGTTGGAGACACTACAAGATATGGCTGCCAACCGATGTCAGTGGCGTTCTTGTTGTCAGTTTCTGTCCAGATTGCCTGAGTGAATGTCTGGAGGTGTAGGCACCTCGGAATGATTGTGTTAAGCTAGCACTAAGTCCCTTCCCCGTCCACCTTTATTCTTTTCTTTACAATAAGGCTTTCAAATAAGTCATGGTTGTACGGCAGTGAAGCATCGGTGTTGAACACTGATGTCATGCTGTCGATGATGATGATGATGATGATTCAGCATTCACGGACAGTTGCCGTAAAATCTGGTGTTAATCTTCATGATTTGTTCCAGAGCACTTGTGATAAGTTGCAAGGGGCGAGATAGCCCAATTGGTTAGAGCGCGAATTTACTGGCCGGAAGGTCCATGGTTCGAACCCGACCTCTGTCTCTCGACTTCCCCTGTCTAGGCTTGGGCAACCTGGCAGTATCGCAGCCCTCGTGCTTCCTTCTGGCGGCATGACAGCTAGGCACCGGAGTAATGTTACAGCTGAACGGTTTTTTATGTCCCTCTGCGTCCGAGCCGTCCTAATATTGCGTAAGGTAACCACCACAAAATCAGATTGGCCTAATATTGCGTAAGGTAACCACCACAAAATCAGATTGGTTCTGGGGACTTCACTACACACACAGTCTAGTTAAATGGTTTTCAACTCAGTTAGTTAGTTACGTTTCCTCGTTCTACGTGTTGATATTCGTTGTGATATTAAGCTAGAAACCGGATATGCTTAGCGGCATTCCAAATAAACTGATATTTTTACGTGACAGTCATCAGACGAAATTACTCAGCAGGTGTAGCCATTGGAAACTTGAGATAGTTCTGTGAATTTTTCAAGAAAGATGCCTCCTAAAAGTTCATCAGATCTTAGAACTAGTAACAGTGTCAGCTAGTGTCGGAATGCTATGGCATTTCAGTTCCGCACACGAAAAAGCCATTGTCATGCTGGCTTTTCTTGGACTGCTTTGGAAAATGCCGTATTATCCATGCGCCCATTCAGACACGTTTATTCTTCCAATAATTTCCACGGACAAACGAAATAGTGGTTTATCTGTTGGGAATGGGCTTTAGAGACGCATTGGGAATGTGCAGATCTTAGTTTCTATATGAAAATGTCGCATCCGAGATGCTGCCGTTGATCAAACTGCAGCCTACTGATCATTACTGCCCCTGTTTTTCGTGATTTCTCCGATCATATTCTGTATCTTTTCAAAGAGTGGCGGAAATGACATCCTGACTCTTCACCTACCTATTAATGCTTGTTAGCAGTGCTTCCATAAGTGCTTACACGCGATCCGTGCTTCAGAAAGTTTAGCCTGTGACTGTTTTGGAAGCACCCAGAAATATGAACCGATCCGTATGTTGTCTTACACCGCAGATGTCCTGTGATGAGTTCTTTGTAACCCCCAGCCAAACAGGCCGTGGTACAGTGTAATTCTGTATGAATAGGGCAGAAAGATGAACAGGAGGTAGTTTCACGACACGGAGCTAGGGCAAGTGGATGGAGGAAGTCTGGAATGAATTGGAGCCTATTCAGAGGCGCACGCGCACCGGAATAGTGGTGGGTGTATTTCTTCTTGGGCATAGAACTACAAAAGGTCCTTGTTTTAATACCCGAATAAGAGAGTGAGCCCTACAATGTATACATTATGTGGGCTGTTTTTCCGCAATACTCACTACAACACGCTCGATCCCTCTGAAATTGACGGTATACAAGGTTAGTTGTCCGATACGCTCCATGGTTTTCTCAAGACGCTGCTTTACCTTGCACACACGCGACAAAGCGGACCAATAACGTGTCGAAGCCAGTCCACTGCAGTTGGCATAGATAAGTCCCCAGGTATAGACATAATACACTACTTGCAAGGTTGCGGAGTAGTGTATTACCTCCATGTATGTATCGCGATATCTCGAATGTCATACCGAACGAAACACGAAGCAGCCTGGCGCAGCACATTCAGTTGCTTAAAAATATCATGAGTGCAAGGTTCATCTGGGTTCCAGATGAGTCTCCTGCAAAACTATATTGGTATGTAAATGAGTGTATTTCGCTAAAGTCACCAGGTAGTTCAAGTTTGACGGTGAGCTAACTGACGGTGGGTTAACTGTTGGATTAAAGAGTGCAGTCCCCAGCATTAACCACTCCTATGTCTATTTGACATTGCTGTACCAGCTACCTTAGGTGATGGGTCCATCCAGTTATCCAGTAAACCGTTAGTTCGGCAGTCAAGAATTTCGGTCCATTATTTGTCGTGTAAGTGAGAGCAGTGGATATCCGTGTGCCGATAGTCTGTCACCCGGGGTCTGTTAGGAATTTAAGTCTGTCACGAGGAACGCAGTCAAGCTGCTAGGTTTGTGTTTTATCCATGCTTGACTGGGCCACTATCTGTTCGTGTGGCCAATAGGTCCACTTTGCCATTTGAAGTTGTGTTGGTCGTCTCTCGTATGCATGCTTTCCACCTACGTAATTGGTTTCCCTCTATATTGATTGCTATATTTTATCGAATCAAAAGTATGGCATGATTCAAGAGAGACTCCCAATTCCCGCAAATCGGTGCCGATCCCTAGTCGCAGACCGAAATTAATTTTCCCTAGACCGGCATTTTTTAGACTGATACCCCTGCAAATGTTATGTTTTTCAAGACCGCGTATTTTCAGGTGGATTCTGCATATGGTAATGCATATATGACTTGGTTATACCGGACACTGTTCAAAAGGCGGGCAGCTTTGCCAGCTACGCATTTGGCAACTGTTGGGGCACTACACAGCCATCTTTCTCTTACTCTGTTTTTATGCCTTTGTCTTCAGTTCACCTTAATTGAGGGTAAACTGACTGGCTTGTTATCAAAGTGACACTCATCCGGAATGATTACAAAATCGTAGCGTCAAAATAATGTGATGAATGTTATGATAGTATTTGTACGCGTGAAGCTCGTCGACGTCACCGCATACTGTATAGAGCAGCACATCAGGACCACAATCAACGTCAGCAGCAATAATTGCAGGTGTTCTCTCGTTTGTCTGCAGGGGTAGGACCAGAACTATTTTAGGTTCAGTGTAATCGATCAACAAACCAAATTTCAGCACAGATGTTCAGCTAGTTGACCAACTCAAGGCCGCTGACATGAGGTTTGTTATTTGGTCACTGATGAACGGGTATCCTCTTGCCGTACGGCTGTAAATAGCAGAAACTTCGCATCCAATTCTGTGTTGAATCGATTCACTCGTTCAGCTACTGATATACCGTGAGTAGCTTACAGTAGATTCATCTGCCTTCTCGGCACCGTTGACGGTCCGAAACTGGGGTACGTGTGCGACGTTTCACCACATTAATCTTGTAGTCATCGAAGTGCATTGCGAGATTCATCATACCTTGGTGCTTCGCAAACCATAATGGTTTCACGAACCGTGCGATACAACTATTTGGGCAACCAACGAAACCAGAATGCACAAATAATCCAGCGTCAGCTTATCAGTTTACTTACTACGGCTTTAATTGTGTCCATAGAACAACAAATCCGAACTGACTGTGGAGAGAGGGAGAAGGAAATTTTCCATTAAAATCACGAAATCTGACTTCCGTTTGGAGCACTTCAATGACAATACTAATAGACGGTATTATCCATAAGCCGTACAGTGCTTGTGAGGTGACAGCAAGGTGTTGAATCACCTTGCTCCGTTTTTTTAGCAGCATTTGGATGGAACATCCGGGAATCGGTTGACTGTGAAGGTTTGCGATCCGAATTACTGCCTAGATCATCGTAACTCAATCCTCTGGACTCTTTTGTTTGAAGACACCTGAAACGCGTGGTCCACAAGAATAGATCTGGAAATTTTGACCAAGAGACACAAATTTCTGACCATGCTTCATGATATTAGGCGAACCCCTTTATTTATTGATCCGGTGTTGGACAGTGTGATACGCATAATGTTATACCTATCGACCGACACCACATATGCGAGTGTTTAATAGACCACGAGATGTCCGAAGGCTTCTGCGGGGCCCAGCAACCTTGAACTCACTGGGTAAGTGACATTCATGACCAGCCGATTCAACCAGGTGATCACAAGCACACGAAACCTGGGGAAGAGAATGACACGAACTATATTTCGAGTACGCTTATTCTGTTTGATGCAACGCACCGACTCGGTATTCCGACAGCTGAGTGGATGAATCTAGTTTTGTAGGAGTGCACAGTTTTCGGTGGATATATTGTTCGCACTATCGGAATCGTACTAGTTAGAAGTCTGTTTTCAGTCACATGGTATTTCACGCACCTGATCTCAAGTCACTCAAGGGATATAGAAAAATCAATTCAGTGATTTGGCTCTCGATCCGTGTGTTGAACACCGATGAGACGCAGTGCTAGAAGCAAGCAAGGAAACTTGGTCAAGTTTGGTGAACATCGACTGTGAGGAAAGTCGGGAAAACTTGTCACTTCACCGTAAATTTCACCATGACTTTCATTTATCTGCCACCCACTGAATAACTGTCGTTCGATTGATAACTACTATAGTGATACTGATAACGTCCAAGTCATCCTATTGCATTTTTCGGATTTATCCAAAGAAAGACTGTTTGCACGTGAAGAAATTTTACCGGTATTACATGACATTGACAAATCTGTACAAACCAGGGAAGTGTGCTTGGAACTCCAAGTGTTCGCCCATAACAACCACACATGGCTGTCTTCGGAAGCACCTAGACTGTTGTCTCACACCCGCTCACATTCTCCTTCTATAGCTTGGGTGTTCCTTGCTTTGTTTTTGTTGATGCATTAATTGAACCATCCATGAACTAAAAGTTCAGGGGGTTTCAGGCCCGGGACCCAGCCAGGTGGCTTCCAGCCATGACATTTTACCCTGTTGGTCATAGATCAAGTGGCTTCCAAATTCTCAAAGTTGTTAGTCTGGCATTTTGGAGAGCCGTTCTGTAGAAACAGTCTTACCTGAGCCAACCACATTCACTTGACGAGAGAATCACTTGGAACCCAGTTGAACCTCTGGTTTGTGATATTTTGAAGTAAATGAATATCCTGCACCAAACCGCTTTAAGTTTCAGTTGGTGCGGTATTTGAGATATCATGATACATTTATAGACGTAATACGCTACTCATAAGGTTGCTGTGGAAGGGTCTTCAGCGACCTCGTTAGTAGTGTATTAAGTATTTGCTCAGCTTCTCTAGCTGCTAATTAGTGTTGCAGCGATTCTTGTTTGCTAAAGTTACAGTTATCATAAATGGGACGTTAGTTATAACACTTAATTTTTATATTATACGAAATGGAAAATGGTTCGACGACATTTCTGATTAACTCTTTGTTGAACACAGTGAGTGACGTCCCACAATTGGTGGAACCTTAGAATCGGCTCGTGTTTTTGTTTTTTTCACAAAGTATTATCCGCCTCGTTAAGTTGGTCACAACTTCAAATTTTTAGATCAAATAGCGTTCCACTGAAGTACAGCAAAGTTTATATGCTCTCACAGCCTCATAGTACTTGAGAGCTTCTCGGGCCGCTGCTTTCCACGCAAATCTCTTTTGTTCTTCGATCATTTAGATAGGAGTTGCTTTAAGTGGTTTGTAGAATACGCCATGAACCAAGCAAGAAGCACTGTGCTGGATGGCAAGCCATTCTTACACGACTACATGATCGGATTGTGCTCAGCCCTTCCATTATACTGTTCGTTTTTTTTGCTGGAACAAGTCATCAAATTGTCATGTTCACTTTGCCGATTGGGACACAGAATGGTTGGAGTGCCTTCACTTCAGCTCAGTTGGTTTATTCATGGACTGGATAACTGAGATGCTGGAGTTGATAATTATGATCATTGAGTAGACAAAGTTTTCTCACCTTGTATACAACAGCTCTGGATAGAAGCAAAACACAGAAGGTCCACTAACGCGAAAAGGTTAAGTGTCTATCCCACCAGATAAACGCGAAATCACTGATTTCAATCACCCTAGCACTATCACCGAGAGTTTCCGAGTACTCCCAGAAAACGAATCTTTCCTCACTCTCTTTCTTTTTACGTAAGAACTTTTGAGCAAACCGAGCTGGAACCTAGATTTCACCGTGTTGTAGGACCGGTGAGGATATTTGGTGACTAGGTTTGACGAGCAGAACTGCTATAGGATCACTGTGAAATCCTGTCCGCGTTCACTTGACCCACTAACTCCGAATCGTTCAGATTCAGCGTGCGAAAACGGAGGAATCTATACTTTTTTCAGATTTGACTTTATGGTCAATGTTTGTATGCCATATGAGTGTACTCCGCTTTGAATGTACTTCCCAAGAACACTGAACTTACTAACCCAGCGACAACTGTGAACATTGCTTTCAGTCGAGCAGTAAACTGATTTTTCCCTATCGTGTGTACAATCCCATTCACATGGTTCAAATAAAAACGATTCTGTCTCAAACGACCTGAATCCTGTGCACCAAAAATTGCGGGCGTCCGTTTTGTTGTCGAATCAAACAACAAAACTGCTAAAAAAAACCCAGCCCCCCGAAATGTCTTTGTGGATATGGTTAACATCCACGAGACCTACATGTTCTATTACGGTAAGTCATGGGCGGTTCAGGAAATCGATATTCTGACGAATGTTGACATAACCGATCCAACTAATGCAAAACAATAGTAATCACTTATTTGTTATTCGGAGTCACAGATTAGCTCAACCAGTTTTACAGTCATTTCCCCATTAAAATGCCAACAATTACGCAACTTGTTGAATGAAAACACTAGGTATCAGTTGCTCTTGACTGCACATCCCAGCGGATAGAATGTACTCTGTACAACGAGGCTATATGGGCGCATCCGATGATGATCCTCAGGCTTGGCAAGCACTTGGCAAGTACTCAGATTCACTAGGGTGTTCACGATGGCCGCATGAGGACGTGTGAGTGATATTCGCAGAGGAGAGGATTAATCAACCATCGACTGATGGTGGGTCAATATTCTCAGGCATCTAGCATATATTGTCGGTTTAGCTGCTATTGTTGCCTAACTGACAAGCATATCGGCGTTAGTGACGCGACATCGCAATATGCCTTCGAGTGAATAATGACTTATACTCAACAGCTGGTTGAAACTGATATGAGGACGCTCAAAATTGTCCAAGATCTTTTCATTCTGTGTGTTATTATCCGAGCTGAGAATAACTTGCCATGTGTTTTATTAAAACTACCAGTTTAGCTTAGCATCAATCAATAGAATGATGACTAGTCTCAAGCGTTTAGTGCTTCACAAAATACTAACCTCTCCAGCTACGAGTATGTGATAGTGAGGATTTCTGTGAAACTGTGGTAGGAAGTTCTTTCTGCAGCTAACTCAAGCGTGACACAAGGCAGTTATGCAGACAATTTCATTAAAGTACCTTAGCGTTTTGCCTTTTGGGATTTTGTTGTATTTTCCACAAACTTTGACAAAAATTTCCAAGTAATACCTACTTTTAACAAACTACAAGTAACCCATGGAAGAAAAGCAATTCCACAATCAATTGCTTCTCAAGGCACTGACCAACACGCGACTAGATCATACCAATATCATGACTCATCCATGAGTGGATTAGTTCCTGTCTAAGTGCGAAGTGATACGGTGGCTTCTTAAACCCTCATAAGCAGAAGGTACGCAGTTACACTATTCAATGAAAGGTTGTGGATTAGAGCATCTCAAGAGTTCACGCTGACCATTAAAAAGAATAAGACAGATGCCAATTTCTCTGTTGCCTTCTTGCTTCCCATGAATTACCCATTCCTATATGATGATGTTTCAGCTGAAAATGCAGATACTCCTCACAGTACAAGAAAGTATGAAGCTACTCGAGCAATTTTGGTAGACCGGGACCTCTTTCCCGTTTGGTTTCCGGAACTTCAACGGTACGTTTCACTTGTAAGCTGCCGATATATATTTTGTGTACGGTAACCACGACGCTAGTCACTCGAACACGCAACGTATCAGTCCTCTCGTAATGGGATATCAATAAATAAGACCTACATAAGTAGACCATAAGTTTGACGGAAACTCGGGGACTGCACCTACCTGATGAGCCCCAAGAAGAACAAAACCGGTCGTGGGCTGCCCAAGAGTTATCAGAAACCTTGTGAGTAGTTTCCTTTATGAAAACAAGACCTACCTTAGTTAAACAGCGCATTGAAGAACTATTTGTAACGCGCTGACAGAACAAAATGACGTCGTTCACGGATTTTCGGGCAGTGACTGCACATAACTGTTCAGCTAGATTTTTAAGGCTGAAGGAGATCTACACTGAACCTATCTGTTTATATCAGTGCATTAATATTGCGCCCACGGGATGTTTGAAGAACAGGAAAATAGAAACCCCTCTTCGTGATGTGGTCACTCAGCGGAATACGAATTTTTGGAATTTCCTTTTGTGAACTGTGAGTCAATATTGCCTTGAAGTGTTCGCCTTGTGAGATGTATCTAACTGACATTAATAGTTTGTTCTGTCCATTAGAGGCCAATAACCACTTACAGAGCTACTTAACTGGACGGTACAAAGAGCTAATCCAACCATGCTTGTTTAGCCCCGGGGATAAGTGTACCTCCATTCATTTCACAAGTTGTTGATCCTGAATCACTGGACACGCGAAGAGCAAATTGTGAAATTGCCGAGTCCTTCCTGGACATTTTAAAGTGCTTGACGAATTTTGAGTCCTATCCGCTCGTTTTAGAGCACAGCGTAATTTGATTTCTAAAGCACATATGGTCTGGATGAGCACTGTATGTTTGTAAATTTTGTAAAATTTCTCGGACTTGGTTAAAAATATTACAAACTAGTACTCTTGTCCCTTCTCTACCAATTTCATGTTACTGCGGACTAGCTAAGTTATCTTGAATGCGAACTAAGTCCAAAACATACTGTGGCTAACTATATGGTTGCTATGTTTGTTGGGTATTCATGCAGTATAAGTATTTATTCGACATAACCTAGTGTCAACATTTTTTATGTATATTTGCTTTCATTGATATATACAGGAGTGGCGATTGGTTGTTCATTTTAGGTTTGACTGCGATTTTCCTGCTGTGGAGCGAGAACGTGGCCAAGTCACCAGTATTTTATGCTGAACTCTATGAAATAACGAGACGAACTGTCGTTCAATTGGCGAATGCACATTATTGATCGATAGTCTGCAATACAATGTACTTCAGTTTCTGCTCAACTCCTTTGCCAACAGATCACCCTAACTAACATCTCATGAAAGTTTCTTATATTGGTTATATATCTGACCATCATATTGCGGTGCACATCCATTCAGAGGTCTAAAACCTTGCAAAGATCTTGTGAGTTAGCATTTTCGTGGTATTTTGCTTTTTTGCTTGCAGTGCTGTGTATCTTGATGGGAGGAATTTAGAGTCAAACGACAGAATGAGTTGCTTGACTCGCAAGTCAACTGTTGCAAATGTATGCATATATCATTCGCTAAAATACATACTTGAGTTTTTTTGAAAGTAAAACAATTTGTCATAGACTAGCTGCTTTTGTTGTTTATGCCCGGCGATCCGTAGAAGTTTGCAGAGTATCCGACATCGGACTTGGTTTTCAATCATTCCCAACCGGTTCGGTGATGATTTGTCGGTTGTTGGCTTGGTGCCTCTTCAGCTCGATTTACCGGGTTCAAGATGCAGTCGTGATTAACTGGGTGTATCGTACATCATTCGTCCATCCGCACAATACGTTCCAGTCCATTGATTTTCAGCGGAAATTTTCCTTTGTATGGTGATAGTATTATATGGGTTTTGCCATTCGTTAGCTGTTTGAATGAGTCCCAATCTTGTCTGGATATTTTACTGTATCGCTATTTCGCATATTCGCTAGTTAAGTAGCCATTCAGCTGAACTGCTGAATCGCCTTACGTGTTTGTTCTATCTCTTAGGACATCTATAATTTCACCAGGTTGTGTTAAGAGGTGCATTTCGGGTAAATTCCCTGGAAAGACACCATTTAGTTGTGCTAAATGTGTGACCAGATAGGTTTTGATTCATCCTTCAATGATGCTGGGTTGGCTTCAGCTTGTACGTCCGTTTAACTTCGTTTTTGTTACCACTTCAGGTTCACCGATGGCACTGCATGCGTTTCAGACGGCCGTTCAAACAAGTTCTACCTACGTTTGCTGAACTGAAATAACAAGGCGGTTTGCTCCGCTCACACCGATGATTCCATCATAATTGATGAGCTGCTTATAATCATATGCAATAATACCACAATGCCATTTGTTTACAATTTCATCTAGTTATGGCCCAAAAATCGGGAAGCGTATTGGTGTTCTGTGTTTCCTGTCCTGTGGCAATTCGTTTCTCGTCAAGAGTTCGGTTTGATGTGGGCAAAGTCCTCCAAATGGTGAGCTTTTTTGAACCGTTTGGCTAACCACCTTATTTTTTTAAAAGATAACTGAAGCGACCGGTCCATGTTTTGGCACCGCCGCAGAATCAGAACAATCAACGAGGTGCTTGCGTACATGAATTTGCTCTCTATGCTGTATAGACAGGTTTACCTTATCAGGTTTTATTAATCAGGTGCTTCCGTTAAGTTTTATGAGTGCTTCGTTAAGCTTCTAAGACAACATCGGATAAACATGATAACAGTTTCACGTGTTTTAGCTCACGTGGTGCGAAATAGATGCTCCAGTGTTCTAATGGCTCTCTAGTTCCTGATTTTTCCACTGGGTTAGCATATACTGATGACATTCTGAGCACTATTAGTTACATCTGAGAACGCTCCTGCGTCACTGTTGATTATTAATGGATATGGCGCTGTCTTCAAATCAGCAATGTTACCGACGTTGAACCTCAATGGTGCAACAGCCTTGACGGCATAATTCTTCAAGTCGTCCGCCGTAAAACATCGCATTCTACCTTGTCCGAAAGTCCACGCAAATGATGCACGTGTTCCTGAGTAGAATCAGCTGATGACACTGTTTTATCAGAAACCGACAACGCTACACACGCTCTCACTTACGCGATGCATTCAAATCCGAAGGATTTGTTTTTACCCGGGCCTGCTACCAGCACATTTCATGTCACTTCACTCAATACCTGTTCATTAATGCCTAAACGCTGGTGTATTTTAGTACTGGTCGAACTGACGGCCACGGGTCTTTTTATCTTACAAGTGTATCCATGACATCGCGACCGCACAAATTTCAAATTTGAATAACCACATTTGTAAAGCCTACAAGTCCAACATGTTCTGAAAATCAAGTCGTTCCCAGGTCAATACAGACAGTAAACCGTACTTTTTTTACACAGAGTGAAGATTTGTTGGCAAATTATAAATAATTAGCAATTTCTCGGAAGATAACAGTCCTCACTAGTTTCTTCAATATAATCTCCAAAAACACTATGTAATATTGTTTAAAACAGACTCATCGCAGTCGCAGGTTGAAGACCAACAGTTCGAGTGCCATATTATCCCAAAGTCTTCTCGCATTTAGGGATTGCCTTTTCAATGTTGAATTGCTGTCTTCCATTTTAAACCTCAATATTTTCACTTCTGTCAAATGAAAAACCACTGATGATATGAACAAGTTGTTTGAGGATCCCTCGCGTCTGGTGCAGTTATTTCAAATCATACGGCTTTTGTTGCTCTAAACGGATTGGAGAATATGCCTAAATGCAAAGGTATGAGAGTCACCGATTGAATGTTTAGGTTCTTTGCAACCCCGATCACAAGGTCTAAAGGATCAGTCGCCAAGAAGAAAACGCCCAACACTTTGGTGTACAACTGATAAAATGCATGCTTACGCTGCACAATAAAATTTGATATCGTCAATACGACCGTCACTTCACATTACGGCGTATCTGACTAACCACCGTCCTCTCCATTGAAGTAAATTGTATACAGTGGTAATGTGGTGTTTTGACCTTTATTTCGCTTTCAATATAACACTAGGTATTTCGTCAATTACGTAGTCGTTTTTGTTTGAATGCGAAAAACTACAAAAACGCGCACTTGTACAGAAATCCACGCAACACAAACGTGGTCACGTGCTTCGACTCTCTCTTCTGATTTCACTCGCGCTTGTAGCGGTCGTTTGCGAGTCTCATGTGCTAACTCTGGTATCAAAACATTTCAGACCATCTTCGGAATCCATTATATGCGGGAACTGGACCATCATAATTAGATTATTGTTTATTCGCTGACCTGGGCCAACGACGAACTATTTTAGAGAGAGCAATTATTGGTGAGTCTGTTCCTTCCAACCTCTATTATTGTATGGCCAATCTAGCGTTAGTTTTACTTCTTTGTCACACACTTCCGGTAAAGTGATTTATTAGGTAGCTAGATCACTACAGTTGGTAGCAAATCAATAACATAAACGCGACATTTTCGCCGTTTGTGCACCACAATCGCTTTGAAACCCGCCTGAAAATGTTTATTTTAAGACGTTATTTGCGTCGGCTAATCGACTCAAGAAACAAACACGAAAATTCCCGCGCGGCTTCTGCGTAACATATGCGCTTATTGTTACCATCATTTTTACTGGAATATGTTTGATGTCAGGGATTCTGTGATAACCGCTTTTGTAGTTTAACCACAACTGTGAAAGCTAGTGCACTGATCTGCTGTTTGAAGAAAAACGACCTAATTAAAAATTCAGATGGCTCATTGTGTGACAAGTGTTCTTGCACATGTTGGATGTCCCAACCATGGATAACTTCAGGGCGCACACTTTTGGAATTCTCAAACATCATCCACTCACTATTTGAGTACATTGCGCGTGCAGTTTTTGGATGCGTTAGAATAAAGCGCTCTTGTCTTTGAAGAACACAGCTTACCAGCTTTCGATGCATAGAATCCAGACATCCACAAACTTTCAGGTGAATGTGTGGTTTCTGAACCTGGATTGAAAAGGCAAGCTCCGGAAATAATTCCTGATAAAAAGTGCTTGCGTTGGAAATTCTGTTAAAGGTAGTGTTATGTTCAAGTACTAAATTTAATTTACCAAGTTACTCCATGGTATAAAATACCTTCCCCACGCTCACCTTGCTCAACTGATCTCATCATACTCCTTCTTTCCCAAGTTTTGAATTTCCGAGAGTAGCAGCTTTGAGTGCCTCGTTTGATCTGCAGCCACCCCGACTTCCGTTTACATTGCTCTGCAAATAGACCAATATCTGTAATTCTGCATTGGTCTAGTTCTCCCGCGTTGATTCCCTTGGCCAAACGAAAGGCAGGCGGTCGCAGAGACGCACATCTAGTCTCCAGACCCCCCAAAGATGACGTCCGTTACGGGCTGTCCAGAAACCGAAGTATGGCAGTGAAACACAACCCTGATATACTTAGTCCGTAGGCACACCCACAAGCATTTTTTCGTTACCCTGACAGCCCCGTCGGCCTACTCATACCCCTACTTACAAACAATTCGAGGGCCGCTCGGTAACTTCCTGAAAACTGTAAAAAACGGTCAAGTAACCAGGTTAGGAAGGAAGTTGTGACGCCGTTATTTAACGGTAGTATAACAGAGGGTATCTCAAGAGCATTTACTTAACCTCGCTCTAACCGACAAATGCGGTCACGAGACGGCTAGATCATGGTGATATATATGGTGAAACGTCGTCACCACGTGGTTAAATAACAATCCGATAACACAGAAATATGGCTATATGGTGATTATATCACCGTTATTAAGCGTGGAAAGCGGTTAAATAATGGTTAATTGACCATTCAATAACCGCCAAACACGGTTATCTGACGGCTATCAGTCGGCTATATAACATAACATATTACTCCTGGCTTTCCAACATCCAGCCAAACACAAAAACGATTAAATGGCGGTTTTGATTATGAAAGTAATCACCAAAGTACCACACTGGGTGGTTATTAGGCAGTTATATAACCGTCACATAACCGGAAAACTAGGTTTTTTGTCTGCTTGTTGTGTCGGGGCGAGAACAAACTGCTAACCTGGACCCAGCCTTTGTTGCCAAACATTCTCGTCCCTAATTCGCTGGATTGTTCCCTCGGATTCAACTATCTCTGTGTTCTGCTGCAATTCCGTCCTGTCTTGCCTAATGATTCAGTCATTTTCCTTAAAGTGCTCGTGCAGCCCTGTGCATTAGCACTACTGCACCCAAATAAATGTCACCTCTGACTACCCCGTATCAATAAAACCAGTGAGTCCATGCAACTTCAAGTCCGACGTGTTAACTTCTATTTATTTCTATGGCTAACACCACATCCGCACCACCCCCATGCACGCCTTTCGGGAACGCGGCCGTTATCTAAAACATTTGAGGCGTCAGCAACGATTTTCACTTTTAGTTCAGATCAGTGGACGTTATGAGTGATTTACCGGTGCCTCTCATGTCTCGTTGTTCTGATGATTTGTTCTCCACACAGTACAATTTCTTGTCGGGCAATAAGCACACCCTTTTAGATGTGTTACCTACTACTTTTACAATGTATAGATTCGACTACGGCTTAATTGACATGCTCCCCGCATGTCGAAAAATGGACTTTTCAGGGTGGTACCAAGCAGCGTAGTAGAAAGCTTAACCTGCAGATATAGGTCTTCATCATCTGCAAGCCTTGCGTTCCCCAAAAGCAGCACCAGTTATTCATTCATATTCAGTGTGGCTATATTGATTGTTAACTTGGGATAGCGTTCCTCGGGGTCCGAGAACATAGGATTCCGTGTTCCTCAAGTCGAGCAAAAGATGCTACAGGAAATGCGTAAGTTTTCCCCAACTATGGTTAGGGCAGTAGTGCTTCCGCATATTTCGCGTTCAGAAGTACAATTTAGGTTGTAGCAAGTTTTGTAAACAATCAGAACCACCGAACAATCTACAACATTTGGTCGTTGTTAGCGTTCTGCGTTTTGCCGCGATTTGCGATATAAGGTATTCGATTCATGCACAAGTCAAATTCAAGCAAATGATTGGCTGATCCGAGTCACGTAGTCCATGCCTAGACATATGACCTCTCCATACGAGGCCCAGCTGCTCAGCATGGTTTTGCATCAATGCTTACCCGCGACTCCATGGACTAATGAAATAAATTTCGGTGTAAAGCGCGGCGTGCTCGCGTTTCAAATCCGGAACTATCGCCCGGATTCTCTTTGGCTGTCCCCGTTAGCACGTTTCTACGCATGACACCACTTTTGCTGACAGACGTACACAGCATTGTAGTGATCTGGCTACCCAAAAAGCTACTTTACCAGAGCGTGAGGCAAAGAAATAAAGATAACAACGCTAGTTCGAGCACACAATAATTAAGAGGTCAGATGGAACAGACTAACTAAGAGTTGCCCTGTTCAAAATAGTTAGTCGTTGGCCCAATAATCCAGAGGTCTTCCGAAAAGTTCTCACGCACAGATTTTCAAGATGTTGTGATATCAGATTTGGCACTTGAGGCTAGCGAATGACCACTGAAAGCGCGAGCGAAATCGGGAGAGAGAGGAGAACCACGCAAACNCAAGATGTTGTGATATCAGATTTGGCACTTGAGGCTAGCGAATGACCACTGAAAGCGCGAGCGAAATCGGAAGAGAGAGTAGAACCACGCAACCAAATCTATATCGCGTAAAATTGCACAAGTGCGCGTTTTTGTAGTTTCCCATATCCAAATAAAAAACGGTTATGCAATTTACAAGATACGTAATATTATAATGGTAGCAAAAGAAAGACACAAAACAAAGCAGCATAGAAATGTGATTGACCACGACCGAAGGCAACTTAAAGTTCTGAGTTTGATAAGTCGTGCATATGTAGTTAAGTTTGAAGCGACATTTTATGAAGCACAAATGTCGATTTCTTGTCGATTTTAAATTGAGAAAAACGGTGCGGGTGGTCACAAAATGGTTGCGTGAATAGAGGTTGGTGGAGGGCATTCCAAGGCAGGTGGATACGTCCTGTAAAGCTAAGCTTATGTACGTCAAATTGTGCATATCTCGCGCGCAAAACGGGGATCTCCAGAAGTAAATTCTCCAAATCGTTTCAGACTATCTTCTTTGATAATCGGTCTTTCTTTAAAGTATGCTCCTTAAGCATTAAACTTGTTCTTCTCTTGGTTTGTACACAAAAGCCATTTGTATACGCGCGCTACCTGGTTTTGCACAAATAATCAATCAGAAAGCTGGCCAGAGTCAGCCAATTGCGGTCTGGACCCGGCAGCTGGTGTGTGAAGGCCAATGTCAGGATGGTATATAAACTGGTGTCGAGCTACAAATGGTCATTCCTCGCTTGCTCCTCTCGCGGTCCTGGTGCCCACGACGTGCAGGACGCCGCCACCACGGTCGCAAAGACGGTACGGCCAAGTAGGATGGTTAAATGTTGTGGAATGTCATGTAGGTTCACAGGATGTATCCTCGGACAAACAGAATACCGGCGAAGTGCGTTCTCACTGGAATGCTAGTCAAAAGGGTCGTCGGCATGTTGGTATTTTTGCGCACAATCATGCAAATAATTTATATTTAGGAATGCTGATTTTGACTGCCGATCGTTCATGTGTGTCGTTCACCGTGAGAATCGCCTTGCACTAATTAGTTTTTATATATCCAACACTCGCATGACCTGCGTACGTCCGACTGCCAAGTGCATGCTGCGAACCAACGTGTGAATGCTAAGCAGGAGCGTGTTGTGTTTGGATTGTTGCGATATTTTAAGTCATCCATGGAAATCCGAGATCATGTCCGGATGAACTATTGAAAAGACTTGACAGGTGATGATGTGCGGGTCCTGCGCATTAAACTACGCCGCTCGGACTATCCCGTATGTGGTCTGCAGGGTATCCGGTGCGCCCATTTAAACCCACAGCTGCGTCTGTTCGTGATGATGGAAGTTTGAATGTTCTCTCTTGCTTCCGTCCGTCTGCGTTGTTTGCTTGCGAGGTATGGCGATGCCATTCAGGCAGATTCAACCTAGCACCTCCAATGCTACCACACACAGGTGTGGGTGGTGGGTTGGTTTTTCTGCCGTAAAATCCATTCCCTCCTCTGGTTGTTTCCATTCCGTTGCCTTGCACTAATTATTTTCCCATTTGCTTTCCAGGCAAAACTGTGGAACGCATTTTTAATGGTTCTGTTATTTGCTGGCAATCAATCATAATAAAATTATGTTTCCCTAAACTTGGTTTCATGTTTCCCGACAACACAAGCGTCACGGCAACCAGGCCTTGAGTTGAAGACCAGGTTGCGTAGGTGAGAAAAGGGGGCGTACTTCTCCGGTTTTGTCTACAGCCTCAGAGTGGTCCCGAAACCTTCTAGGACAGCATAGGGTCGCCGCTAATAGCATACGTCTAGCATTATGTACAATAATCCGACAGCCTAACTGTGCCTAAAACACTTATTGCGCTTCATGCGTGTTTTACGTCACGGTGCTACGAGTTACGCAATTGACTATCCGAAGATTCTATGAGAGGGGCGCACCGTCTGTTGTTACATAGTACGTATGTACGTCGACAGCTGCTCACATTATTCTGTGTATCAGATGTTCGTTACGCGATTGACTATCCGAAGATTCTATGAGAGGGGCGCACCGTCTGTTGTTACATAGTACGTATGTACGTCGACAGCTGCTCACATTATTCTGTGTACTCGGATGTTTGGTAAACCTTTCTCCATGCCACAACGATACCTTACGTTAAGGAGTGAACGACCACGCCGCAAGTCGCGTGATTGCGAAAGCTGGCTTGTGCATTATCCGCATGCGAATGAATCGGGCGCCGTATTCCAATTTCAGGTATCAATTGGCCTTGAATGTTCCCCCACTTAAACAAATTAACCATACAAGAATTCACAGAAAAACGCGTTGGACACAAATGTCCTCAATTGTAAGGTTCTAACCGCAAAACTGTCGTAATTAACGAGAAATTTTTCCATTCTTCGAAAACCAGTCAGGATTAGTTTTTCATCACGTGGCCGCTTAGTTTGGCCATTCGACCCTCGCCGATGGGGCGACACCGGAGCAATCCAACCACAAAATATACAACAGCGCAACAATGACGCAACCACAGTTGACTGACCAAGTGTACTTCCAGGGATGACCGTGTTTGCTTTTGCGTTTCTATGAAGAAATAGAGCGACATAATATTACATCTGCCGCTCCACCACGACACAAATGTAATCACCGCCCAAGTGTCCTCAAGGTTCTACTTCCGGGTAGTAATCAAACTAACCAAAACTTTAACTAGTTTACAGTGATGATGTGAAAGGTGGAGCAGTCTGATCTCAACAATTTCACCCCGATTACGGTGAACGTTTACCTCTCCGGTGACCGTGGAAGCTGATAACTCCGAACGCATTTGAGATGGACTTTTTCCTAAGTGCCTGCGGGTGGAACAATTTCAACGCCATCGAACATGCTTCGTTACGTTGGCATACCTGTAAATGTGAAAAAGCTGGATAATACCAGTAAAATGGAGCATTCGATGACCGCTTGCTTTTGGCAGTTTACCCACGCACGCATCAGTCAAAAACTTCAGTAATCACCAGGCTCCGTTACACAAAGGAAGGTTTCGTTGAAACCTATCGGTAAATCAAAATACCGCAACAGGCCACCGTCGAACATGAGTATTGTCCTCCCTCGGGTATTAATGCAAAATCTAACTGGATACAGGGGACTATCAAGTGTGGGTTCCCCGGGAGCAAGGAGGGATAGCTGGAAGCGGTCCCCTTTTCCTAGTGTGCAGAATCATAATGTAGTCTACCGTGGCTACGGAGCCTCTTTTTAACAACCGAACATATCCTGACTCGAGCCACCTCCAGCAAAACTCGCTACTACCACCATAGCTCACACCTGATCGCTAAGGAGTTTATGCTCAGGGGCCAAGGTGGAGTAGCTTGGCGACCCACGGCCTGGTAAACCAACAGGAAACTTGGTAAACATGATATGGCTATCACCTGGAGGAGACTCTTGTTACGGCTATCTGCTTTCTGAGTTTGAGTCACGCGTGCCAATCCAGGAAAACGACCAAGAAATCCGAATTCTGGAATCACGGTACTATTGCAAACACATTAATATACATATTCAACAAACCTCAACGGATTCTTCTCTGCAGATACCGTAGGGTTACAAAAATAAGGCGGTACAATTACCAGCCTAAGGATAAAGCGCAGATCACTACGCCTCAAAATCGATATCGTCACAACCAAACAGATATCGACGGCGAGCAACCGCAAAATCACAATGTCCGACCAAAGTCCGTAAGAGTTATAAAAATAGTTCAGTAAAACAAGAAGGTTTCAGTTCATCTGGTCAAGGGGAATAAATATGGGGATTGGCTGTCACTTGGGGTTGGAAAAGGGAGCACACTCTTGGCAAGCTGTCTTCTACAACTCTGTCGACCATCCTCTCAAGATCTTGGCGGTATGGGATATCATGGGATCTCTTGAGTCTATTAAACCATACACAGTGGTATTTAGTAGATGGTGAGCAACGAAACCAAAGATACAGTGGAGCACTATATGCTGTAAAGGCAACTAGTTCCATACACAGATGAGCTAATAAGGGGTACGGAGAGAGCAAAACGTACAGTCGACAGTGGAGTCGGCTGAGCAGAAAAGAGCCATTGAGGCCACAACGTGAGACAGCAGCACATACAACCAGCAAAACACACCTGCGCACTTTGACCCGCTTGAAGCAGAACATCAGTAAGCTCCACCATTTAGGACCCAGTGGCAAGTGGTTCTAGAATTCGGGTGCCTGGTAAGCCGAGTTGATGTATTGGTAAGCATGGTCGGTTGCCTTCTGTGAGTTTGATCCATCTTTAGTCGTTCTTTTATCGGATCAGTCGCCCGAAAAACACATGCTAGATATGACGTGCAAAGACGTGTTAGCGATCGGAATCGCAGCAGCAACAGGCGATGGTCAGCATACAGATGGAGGGGTCACTCTGGTTTGTCCACACGATCAGAATAACTTTCACCGGTGGGATTCCGATAAAACCAAACGGCGTGCTTGAAATTCGTGTTGCCCAAAAAGGATCACAACGTCAGTGGTTTGTGCTCAACGAGTGAGCCGGAACAACTTTTGGTAGAAGTTATCCTTTGCAATGTCCGAAACGCAGTCCGCTACGAGTTACCTGAACTTTGAAACCGGGCAGCTTTTTCGATGCCCAGAGCCACTGAGACTGATTGACTTGGATAGCCGGACGGCGTACGGACGATTTATTACTAGGATCTAATAGAGCAAATCGCGTTCAGCTGTAAGTCTGAGTAGAAATTCCACGCTATATATCCTGCTTCTGGATCACCGGGCACATGGAGGGTTCGATGTAACACTTGTAGTTGATAGGTTGTTTAGTTATAGCATACTCAATCAGATTTTGTTCTCAGGATAACTCCGAGATATCACCCGTAAGGCGGCGCAACTCAGAAACCTACGTTGTGTTATGCTTAAATTGATAGCGATGCGGAAGAAAGTAGAATCACAATGAGCTGTTGGCATTCAGAAGGATTGCCCAACGGTCAAGCTTATATCTTGGGATCGCCCTCCAGGGGCGCGAAAGCATAGGGGAGAGACAAGAAATGGACATATGCTTGTCTCCAGTTCAGCCGGACTCAAACTTATTGACGAACGGAAGTTAGCTATGGACACTTATGCCTTTGAAAGCGCGCCGACACATCGGCCGCGATTCCAGATCGTAGCAGCTACTAAACCCATGCAGGCCTTTCAACCACTAAAAACTGCGATGCTCTTGAGGAGGCAAATCCCGAGTGGACGCAGCGTATAAGGTCCGTAAAGCCACCAGCAAACGAAAAAGGACCAGCAGTACACCCCACACGCAAGCGACAGCTTCTGAGTTGAATTGGGTCAGATGTGAGGAGATAAGAGGCAAAGACTACCAAAATGTCAAAAAACAAACGTTGACCTTAATATCGGGGAACGCTGCAAAAACCCTACAGCCACTGAAAATGTGAAACTGCCAGTCTGCAGCTCCACTCCGTCGAAATTGGTCTCCCGGATCGCGGACACCGTCGCCGCCCACGAACCCGACAAGAACGAACCGAAAATTCTTCGTACATCCAGTTGGTCATGCTTATTGCGGGTGACTCGGGAGTCCAAACAAACATGAAAGAATAGCGCCTGCAGTAAAAACACAAGGTTTGACAGACTAGAACACCGTTGGCCATCTTCAGGGTGCAGTAATCTGAGAAAACGGGCCCTATAGAGGCACCATCTTTAACATTCTTCTTGGTGAAGCCAGGTAACGCAAAGTGCCTCGCGCAGACACCTTATCGATCAAACTGCTCCAAAATGCCGAAAAAAACAGATGTTTGTCCCAAATTCTTCAACAACGGTCAACTTTGCCGTCCAGAAGGCGATACTGAACGAGCTGCAAGTAGCAGCGACCAAAATTTCCGCTCAGGAGAGGAGAACTACGTCGCTCAAAGATAAATGGATCCTCGCGATCCCTGCCAATTAAAAACTGTCCACGAACCCACCGAAGCAGGAAGCAAATAAGTAGGTGGCTTGGGCTCTTTTAGTGCCTTGCACTCAAAATCGACGCGTTGCTGCTAAATTTGCTGATCTTTCTGGCAGCGTGCCTCTTGGCCCCTTACCTTTGGAGGCAGAAGGGACAGTGTTGGATGCTTGTCCACATGCTGCCTCAGCATTTTCAACAGACTTCAGGTAATTAACAGTCAGCTTGCTCTGAAGAGCCACCCATAATGACAATCACAGAAACCTGGCTCACAAAAGATTTCTATGACGTAAGGATCTCGACAAATAGCTACTCTATTTTCCGAGCTGACTCGAACCGTGGGAGGGGTGACGGAAACTTTTTGTATTTACATGCGGCCATGTCCGTCTTGACAGTCCTCTTCAATACCACTCGCGCACCTTTTTGCGATAAACTTCAGATCCAAATCCGGCCACGCGGGACCGGTTTTCTCCTTCTTGGTGTGGTCTAGCGTTTTCCCCTGAGTTCCCCGGAGATGTCCAATTCCTCATACAAACAACTGAACAGCTATTATCCAGCTATAATCTTGCATATCTCTTGCTACCGGGTGATTTTAGGGCCCCAAGGTCTCCTAGATGGAGCTGCAATGCGTCGAATCTATTGAACACTTTGCAGTGTCCCTGAACAAATTCGTTCAAAAGAGCGCTTGGACTCAAGACGCACCCGCCAGATATCGTTCAGGCCGGCTACCATTCCCCATAGATTTGGTCATCAACGAATGGCACTTCGTCGATAGGATATTATTTAATGCTCCATTGGGTTATAGTGACCCGCTACGTTCTGGTAATTTACTTCATCTGCTACTATTTCGGTAGTCCCGAACTTCAAACGTGGATTTGGGTCTTCCGCCGTGCAGACTTTCAGGAATAAGCATCCTTCTTGAACACTGTCAACTGGGACCAACCTTGATGGAAACGCTACACAGAGTATTTGTCCAGAAATTTCGCGAGCCTGGCATGGCATGGCGTTTATCCCGAAAAAACAAGCACGCAGGCGGATGGGCCGCAGGCTATGTGAGAGGATCCTCTGTCTCCCAAAAGTTGAATACCTGAGACGGAAGATGGGCTGACGTTTCGTAAAATGCGGAATCACTGTAAATCAGATATCCGCCGATGGAACATACAAAAACAAGCCACCATGTTAGACTTTGCCTGGATAATAGAAAACGGACAGTTTGAGCATGTGGGGTGTTGACAAGCAAACAAGTCATCCGCGTTCCCTCTGAGTGACAGGAACGGGGGACTCACGCTTAACCCAATAAGGGTACCGAGGTCTACAGAGGACACCGGTGACCTCGCTATACCCAAACTTGTCGAGGCATAGCTGCAAAGGACCAGTTGAGTTCCACCCACAAAACCTGGAAGAAAATTCATTCATACTGGCAAAACATTTCTACCTGGGTTTCGCCAGTCGTTCCACGAATGAAACTTTCCCCTTCGTTAGAAGGGGGAGACGGTCACGCGAGTCTACAAAACTCATGACCGGTTATCGCCCGGAAGCTACAGGCCTGCGAACTTCACTAGAGTACCGCGCAAGGTGGCGGAACGGATTTTGACTCAAGCCATCTTAGGTCAAGCGTAGGACGAGGGACTCTCAGAAACATTCGATCAAGTTACACAAGTCCCACTGCTACACAAACTCGAGTCTCACGGGATCAGGAGGAAATTCGACGCTGGACTGAGGCGTTCCTATCAGCCAGAACATTTTCAGTGAAAGTGGGCTTGACCTACTATTCTCTAACGCCGAACTGCATAGGAGTTCCTCATGGCTCCATTTCTGGACCACTTCTGTTTCTGATCAAGGTCAACGATCTTCCAGATGTTCTTTCAGTTCCGTGAAATCCTGGAGTTCAAGGGCCTGTACCATCCAAATGGACGTAGATGCTGCAAAGCAGTTATCTTTGGACAGTTATTTCCCTCTGAGTGACGGATATTTCCCTCTTGCGTCAGAAAGAGGGGTCTTAGCGCACGCTTTTTCTCGTGAGTTTTGAGAATGAACCAGAAGACATAACGGCGATGGATGCCAAAAAGGATTTTGGCATTTGGCTCTCTCCAAATACGGCCTTCTTACTGCACCATGTGAAACTGGCTCGAAAGACACCCAGTGTTCTACAGATGATTACGTGCACCTTCCTCCGTACTATGCGCATGAACTTTGAAATACTCTATGAGGCTTACGTCAGACCTCTTTTTGAAAATGCCAACCAAGTTGTTTAAAAAGGATGCAGGAATGACACAACCCTCATTCAGCGTGTCCAACAATCTGTTACAATACGTCTGCCAGCCTGAAAGCCGCGACTATAAAAAGCGTCTCGCGGCGCTCAATTTTTCCCTTGAAATATCATCGCCTCCAAGGAGACCTAACGCTTACTTATGCCATGTATGAACAAGGTCTGTCCAAGAGGATATCCAAGCTCAGGGTGCACATCTTTATTGGGCGAAATTTTTCCCGTTTCGGGTGGTTTCTGCGCGGAATATCTCCCTCAGATGCCCGTCCACACTCCATCTATAACCCAGTTCAACGGATCATTAGACGCTTTCCTAAGTGAATCGTTGCAGTTTGTGAGCTTAATTCACCGTGCTGAGAACTAAATGGGTATTGCTACCCACTTTTCCGCTTTTGCTTTTAGGGTGAACGGCATTCGCTGAACGACAAGAAAAAACTGACCCGAGAAACTCGGGTGGAATCCTCGATCCTGTCTAGTAATATGTGAATCCGCGATCTGATGAAGGTGGGAAGAAGACCAAGTGCAAGAATTCTTGAAAAAATGTTGAATTGTATTGACAATGCTCTAATAAGCATTATAATAAAAAATGCTGAAACTAATCGATCACGATTGGTCATCATTCGAATTTTATGAAATTTTGTTTAGTATTGTGCACAGAGTAGCAGCCATTCGCCCGTTTAAACACCAAATGCAAGTGGATTCACTTCGAAACGTAGCAGGTTGGAAACCAAAACAGAATGGGCTACTCAGTTGGATACTGGAAGTGAGTGTTAGGGTTATGCTTTAGCTTCTCAAAAGCTCTTGATGGAATCCTCTGAGGTGAACTTGCGTTTGGAGGCTTTGAAGGCTCCAGTGGATGTTGACCTTAACCAATAATTGACCTTCCCAAGCTAAGAACGTAGGCGTTTTACATCTGTGTTTGGAGCTTTGGCGGATTTCTTCCAACTTTTTGCCACAAACATCCAGTTATGTCATCAACCTCGTGCATCTTATTTGCTCTCTAAATGTACAATACTGTTGCAGGCTGACTTTCGAAAATTTTGTTGCAGCTAACCGGGTTTATTATAGGCCACTTTAGATGCTTGTTGGGTGGCTGAGTAAAAATTCTACCAACAATTTGGAGAAGACGAACGTGACTAACCTGAACCGGCTAGCACTGACCCACTGATACTGCCCTATCTCCATTTTCTTGTACGAAACAAGGCACCCAGGTTTCCCACTATCTCCTCCTTGCAAGTGTTTGCACTCTGCGAAAGTCATGAAAATGGCAAACCTGCCACATTTTTGCTTCCCATTCACTTACTCCAATTTTTACCGCCCTTCTTAGCGTGCTGAAACCAGGCATTAGTTTTACAGCTTATGTAGGATAAGAAACACTGAAGAATGACGAACTGTAGTACCGAGACTGTCAGAATTCCTCAGTAGTCCTCCAATTAGATCGCCCAAATCAACTAAGCCACTGCACTCAGGGACAGCAGTCCATAGGTCATCTCTTCCATAGCTATATTTCCCGACGTGAGTGCTTCAAATGGCCCCACAATATAACAAACACAAATTCTTCCTCAAAGGGTAAGCTGACCACCAGAGTCGTAACTTCTCCCCTATTATGTCGCCTCCATCGAACCTGTCTGTACCAAATTCAACTTTCCCTCCAAATGCTTACAGTCCCTTGTATGAACTAGTAGGCTCAAGATAATAATACTATTTTCGGCCTTTGAAATTCTGCATCCGAATTAGCGCGAAAATCTTCTGTGTGGAATCAACCACCGCTATCTGACCCACTCATATCAGTCTATTCATGCTAATTCCCACACTAAGCGGCAGCAACGCATGCGCTGTGCACAAACTTGTCAATTTCACGGTCCCTGGAACAGCAAAGTGCATTTGTCGCACAGATATGGGGTTCTTCATGGGTTGGTTCTATTTGTTTCTATTATAAAGTTTATCCTACTATGCTCTAGTAAACCGCCAAAGGAATGTCCGTGTGCAGCTGCCTCCCTCATTTTCAGCTTCTCACCCATCAATCGATCCGAGTCTACGGGCCATCAGCCTGCTGTCAACATCTATACCGGGTGGACTATACTTAGGCTCTCTGATCAGCCGGACTATTAACTTAGCTGCCAGAGACCATGTAGATGCAACGGTGGTTTCCGGCCTTAGCTCGATTTGGCTGTCCAGACCACTGAAATACCACTGCTTCTCCGGATCCGCTCTTCTGGTATCTTAATTTTTGCAATTCACAATTCCTTATCGCGTGCCAGGCTAGACTTATTATTTTGGCCTTCACTTCGTCGTGTTACTGCCTGCTCTGTTTGAATTTCAACGGTACGATGTTGCTCCAACATTGTATGTTCACTCCGAACTGGAAATATCTCCTGGCTGTGCTTCCCTCCGCCTACTATTCGCTCTATTCAGATCCCGCTTATTTTTGGCATGACCATGTCAGCTCGTCTTTATGGACAGCCTAACCCAAGCCAAGGACGAAGGAGTCATATCGGATGCCCTATTTTTCGATTTTTC
>NW_008751665.1:771696-777094 GCF_000715545.1 Opisthorchis viverrini
TTTAAAGCACTATTAGACATTTATTTATGCGAATCCTCGCGCTGGCAAGCATACTGCCCCGTGCTGAGAACATTAAGAGCAGTGCTACACCTTTTTTCACTTGTGCCTTTCAGGTGTGCGACCCGGTAAACTTGGGCAAAAGCCACGATCCTGTGTATCGATCCGTGAATCCGTGAATACCACTTCGGCTGGTTATTGGAAAGCCACAATTGACTTCAGTCGTGCCTTTGTCCTAGCTGTACCAATATGATTGTACCCGACGGTATGCAACGCAACAGTTGAGAATAAACGGTATTAAATTACAGAACCATGTAGTTCTCGGTAAAACGCCCAATCTACTACGTCCCTCAGGAAATACTAAGAAGAAACGTACAGTACAGCCATTAACTCGGGAGGAAGACTATATTCAGAGGTTTCTGATAAAACTCAAAGGGATTTATTCCCAACCAACTTCAATATTAGCATGAACTAGATACGTCACTTTTAGTTCACTTTCGCCTAGGTCAATCTTGTTTTAATGTGCACAGTACGGGCGGGGACACTTTGACGGCGCGAACCTCTCCGTAGGACGAGTGGATTCGTTGCATAATTACAGTGCATTTTTGTATTATGCAACATTTCACTCTACCTTGGAGACCTATCAGCTTCACTTTCGGACACCGTGAGAGTATTCAAGTCCTTAGACGTTGCAGTTCTACAATCGGCGGGACTGGTAGGTAAGCTTGATACTGCACAATCACTATTACCATAACCTTTCGATTTCTCATTTTTGTGACCTGATATAAGGAGCTCTCCGAATGAAATTGTCACCTCATGTTGGTTTATTTGCGCTGCAATTGTTCTCAAGTGTTTTTAGGTTACACTCTATTTGCTCAAGACGTGACGGATTTATTGTACACTATCCCGTGACTTACATGGTTTCTGTATGCACGTGCTGCGAGTGTTGTCGGTAAACCAGTGCTACCTAAAGCACCATCAAGCGACTATGTGTAACTATACGGTGGCCAGTCTATGCAGGTTAAACTTCTACGGGACTAACCAACGGGAGGTTGTTTACGCGGTTGTGGTAACAGCATCAGTTAGTAATGGCACGCGCGCACCTCCACTGTCTAGTTGTAACAGTCGGTGAGTGGACCAACGGCTGGTACGATTATATTCTTGTAATCTCGCGAATGAGCCTCTGAATCGGTCGAGTAGCTTTTTCCTTCTTGATATGCTGAATGGTGTCGCGGAAAATCTTGCGATGCTTTTTTCTTTGCCAGGTGCGGTGGTGTGCACCTGTAATCCAGCTGGATGGCAAAGTTCGTGTGTAGTCTCCGTTGGATTTGAAACTTCGATAACAAGGTGTCTGTGCTTGGTACCCGAACAATCCGGGCGGGCAGATGGCGCTGCGGTCTTGACGGCCGTCCTTCCTGCAAATGCTGTTTCTGATCAGTTTAGACTGGCTATCCGGCCACAAATTCAATCTCTGATTCCGTAAAAATTGTCGACCTACATTCACTCTCTCATCCACCATGAACAGTTGAGTCTAGTTGTCGCTAGGGTTTCGTTCCACGGGTAGGGCTCTTCAGTTAATCTGAGGCACGGTTGTTCACATGTTTGACTTAGACCCGAGGCGTAATAATGGTGGTGGCCAACGCTTGTGCCTCAATAGTTTCCAAATTAGACGCTGTTGTGCCGCATTGCATCTCGCTATTGTTGAACAGTCCTGGAGACAAACCGACTACATCTAGTGAAGTTCTCCGGGATCTCCTGCATTGTATTTGTGTTTAGCTCTGTATAACAGATGTCAACTGGTTGCAGAATTTCAGTATTAAATTTGTACGCAAAAGATTATTAGGTAATGGGTCGAATTCGCCTGAACGTCAGGTAAGACTTATCGGGTTAATACAAGTGACTTGCCACCGTCTATCGGAGAAAGGCATGCTGTTGTTGGGCGAAGATTCTTGGAGAACAGGTATTCGCGTAACGACGGGAAATGAACGTAGCTACGACCAAATTGAGCCCTGTGGAATCTTGGCACCTTCCGCGGTGGGGTTCGTGGGGTTTTCTTTGCGCTTACTGGGCAACTACGAGACCGACCCGAGTTGCCAGCTTGCCGTCACTTATTAGCTGGACTGTGTAGCTGTTGGTTGTGTGTCGTGTTTTTCATTGGGCGAGCTTCAAAAAGAATGTTGAGCCAAGTCCATTTATGGCATCTTTCTCCAACATGATGCGGAGATGTTTGTCGCGATAGTTTTGGGAGGCATAGGTACCTCTTATACGTTTTCCCTAGCTGCCAGTGGTACGGCTCTGCCCTTGGCTGAAGCACTTTCGGTTACTCAGATCGCGCTCTCATGCGGTGTGGATTTTCGATAAAGTTCGTGAGAGATCTAGAGACAAGTTTGTTTATCTATCGACAGACTTATCCAAAAAACCCGATCTAAAGCTGCCACCTTCACGTGGTGGTCGGGCTTGAGTGCTGCAATGATCCCGCGGGCTACACTGGCTGGAACTTCGTTCCACAAGGTGTAATCATGCCAGGAAGGCCAAAGGGGAGTAGTGAGACCCCGTACTACGAGTAATCCTTCTACGAGGCGGTCTGGGGGTAAATTTGTACTGTCCTATGCGACAGGAGTGTGAAGGCAGTGAGGTAATTCCCCCAGGCGACCTGCATGTCCATATTTATGGAACGAGCGATGCCGTCTTCCCCCGAGAAAGGACGGGTTAGAGAAGGTCAGCTCCAAAAACCGCACACTCCGATCGCCCAACGGTTGACCGTGACCGCCGGTGCGTTATCCAATACGGTCGAAATACTTTTGAAACCAAAGAGCCCTTTGCGGCTGTGTGCAGTCGCATCAGGAATGAGATAGTAATGCTTTATTCCCTGCGCCCTCGGGTTAGGCCGAGCATGTCAAACTATTGGGTCGTCGGCTCCGGGCAGGGTCCCCAAAGAAACCCTACATTCTCCCGCTGCCCCGTGGGTCAGACTTTTGAGTCAGACTCAGAGTGGGATACCTCAACCAAACCCTCTTCCTCGGCCTGAGCAACCGAGAAGTATCATTTGCCCGCGCAGTTCAGCGTTTAACGATATCCCTACCCAACCCCTTCCCACCGCACAAGCAAACTTGGCTGGGCCATTTGACTGTCAGACATCTGTACGAAGGGTTTTATGCTTCCCGCTGCCTACAAACATTAAACAAAATAACACCTTTCTAAATCCACGAGATCCTTTCTATATAGGAGCTTCTAACGTCCGTACTCCATGTCAAATTGGCAAGCAGGCATTGCTCCCTGAAACCTTGTACTCCCTTAAAATTGATGTATGCTGTGTCTCCGGAACATGCATACAAGACCCGAGCGTGGTTCTGCATCTCAGAACGCCAAGGATGAACTCAGCTACTTCACATTTCTCCCTGCGTGTGTCCGGTGACCCAGAAACGATGACTGGTGGAATAAATGGCGTGGGAGTCGCACTCAGCCCCAGAGCTGAACGCGCTATGCTGGATTGTATCCCAATGAACAGTCGTCTCTGCGCCGTCCGGTTATACAGTTCAATCAAGCTCAACGCCTGGGCATGGGGAGCGGTGCCTGTTTGTCGTGTCGGCTCATGCCCCAACGGACTGCAGTTCTGATGCGGAGAAGGATACTTTCTATCGAGAGCTATCCGGGCCCATTCGCCAGGCAAAAAAGCACTGATATTGTGATCCTTACAGGTGATCTGAATGCTCAAGTAAGTCGTCTGAGCTCCTTGGAATCACATTTAGGCGGTCGATTCGTAGTCGATGCTTGCCGCACAGACAGCGGAGATAGACTTTCAGTTGTGTGCTGATCACGAACTGTTTCTGGCAAGTACGGACTTTCAGCATAAACGTTCGCACCGCGTAACCTGGCGGCCGCCAACTACAAATCAACGGTGGACCCAGTTGGACCACGTGGCCACCAGCCACCGGTGGAGAGCCACAATTCAAGACTGACGTTTATTCTGGGGCACACCACTTGATTCCGATCACACCATGGTGCGTGCGCGCTTGACAGTTCGTTTCCCTTCAGGCCCTCGCACGTCGGCAAGAAGCATGCCAATCCACCAGCTTCGAAGATCTATCATAGCTCAACAGTATCGATCTGAGCTAAGCCAACAACTCTCCACAGCTAACCGACACTGATGACAATGAGCACGTGAATGGAGCATGGCAAAATGTGAAACGAGCTATGCTAGCCCTGTTCAGTGCTGTCTCTCTGACTTCTCCACTTCGACCACTAGTTCACTGGATATCGTCGACGTCGCTATACATGATTGCGGCCGGGCAATTAGTTTGACAGCGCACGCAAATCCCTCAAACGCCAAATAGTGAAGAGTCTAAGGAAAGTCCGAGAGCTCTGGTAGACATCGAAAGCTCTGGAGTTAGAGAAGGCTTTTGCTACGGGAAACAGCCGCGCCCTACATCAACTGATACGATCGACTGGCTCTAGAAAAGCAACGGTCAGCGAAACGACAAGTGAAAAAGGTAGCTCATTAATTCACTTGCGAAAACGTCGACTGGAGAGATGGGCCGACCACTTCGAACAGCAGTTCAGCTGGCCTCCTGCAGCACAGCCTGTGGGAATAATGCATACGGGCGAATGGAATGTAACCTTGATGGCTCGTTGTAAGACGAAATAAGGTACGGAATAGCCCTAGTGAAACGTGGGAAGGCACCAGGACCGGACGGTTTGTATACAGCCCTCTTCAAAGAAGCGGAGAATCCCTGATGACCCATCTGACAAAGCTTATTGATGCTATATGGAGCAAAAAGAACGTGCCTGCATGGGGCATGTCGACAGTTATCCCTATCTTCAAAAAGGGTACGCGGACGCTCTGTGAAAACTACAGTGGCATCAGCGTGTTAGCTGTGGCATCGAAAGTGCTCTCTGGCATTGTCGTTCGAGGGTTGACTGAACACAGGGAGAGAAGGACCCTGAAAACCAAACTGGGTTCCGTCCTGCAAGAGGATGCATCGATCAAATCTTCACCCTCCGACAGATTCCGGAATAGCGACACTGCTTCCAGCAACCAACAATGGTTGTTTTTCGTGATCTGGAAGCTGCCTTTGGCTCTGTGGACCGCCAAGCACTATGACAGTGTCTGTGGAGCAGAGGTGTCCCCCATAAATTCTTGAACCTCATTAAGGCACTGTACGCCAACTCCCGCGGCCGTGTAAAGGTCTACGGGAAGCTTTCTCCTGAGTTCACCACATCAAGTGGTGCCCGACAGGGCTGCCCTCTTTCACTTTTCCTTTTCAACTTCATCATTGATACGATCATGGAAGACTCACTACCAGCCTCTAATGCCTGTGGGGTCGAAGTGCTCCCTGGGCCTCCGCTCACAGACATCGAGTACGCAGACGACATAGCTCTTCTTGGATCTGACCCCGTGGCA